>NC_053396.1:64827543-65133734 GCF_905171765.1 Bufo bufo
CTTCTTCAGACTCCTCTCTCTGCGTTGCCGCAGGTCCAGCAATCGACGACGACAAGGCTGCTTCTGGTGGTGATGGTGACCACAACTCTTCCTCTTCATGCTCATCTACGGCCTGATCCCGCACTCTTCGCAGGGCACTCTCCAGAAAAAACGCATATGGGATGAGGTCGATGATGTGGCCTTGGGTTTGACTGACCAGGTTTGTCACCTCCGCAAAAGGATGCATGAGCCTACAGCCATTGTGCATGAGCGTTCAGTAACGTGACCAAAAAATACCCAGTTCCGCAGAGGCTGTCATCTTTTTTTTTTTTATTAAAAAAATCTGTTCTTACCAGTTTAATCTCTGTTTTGTCCCCTATCAGGGGCCGGTGTATGGAATAGATTTTAGGAACCGGGAGATGGAAAAAGATGCTTGGTCGGTCCTCTTACTTCCAATTTGGGGCACTGCACGTGCGCCGTGCAATGTACTGTGCTACCCGATCTGAGTGGTATGTTAAGTAGTACTATTCCTATAAGTTTAATCCCTGTTACGTCCCCTATCAGGGGTCGGTCTATGGAATAGATTTTAGGAACCGGGAGATGGAAAAAGATGCTTGGTTGATCCTCCTACTTCCAATTTGGGGCACTGCGCATGCGCCATGCAATGTACTGTGCCACTCTATATGAGTGGTGTGTTAAGTAGTACTATTCTTATCAGTTTAATCCCCGTTACGTCCCCTATCAGGGGACGTGTAACCAATAGATTTTAGACAACCGCAAAGAGTTGTTAATAGTTGACCTACTCATGACATAAATATTATTCCTCTATCCGTCAATCTTTGTGTAGTGATGACGTTTGGGAGATTGCAGGCGATGGCGGTCTTTCAAAGCCTATGGTCGTGCTGAGGTACTTCAGTGACAGTTAAGTGACCCAGAAAACAATGATTCTGCAGTGTGGGCCCATTGTTGGCCTAGTAGGCTTTAATGATCACTTTAGATGATCACAAAGAAAATTAATGTTTTTTCTATGCAAAATTATCCAGCCGATCGCTTTTGGTCTGTTCACAATGAAGCAACGACCTTATCATCTGGGGTGTGCCAACATTGCCATTGCCAACACACTCATAGAGGTGATCGCTTCATTGTGATACTCAAGCCCCTTCATCACAACAAGGTAACGATCAAGAAGGGTTAATTGACACATGTATGTGCTTTTTGTTTTGTTTTGTTTTTGCAGCCACAAGGCAGCACCAGAGGCCCGAAAAATTAGGCATGTACACATGCCTTAAAAATTAGGTATTGTTGCAGCCGCTGCTAAATTTATGTTTTCCAGGCAGAAAGTGCACTAAAACATTGCGGCTTGAACCCTAGTTGGTGGCGGATAAGTCACGCAAGTCATCCGGCATGCAGAGATTAAATACAGCAGAGTGTGGACCATTTTTAGCCCAAGGCATCTCATCAGGCCTTTTTTAGTCAAATGTATCGCCCACTGTCAGTCCCCTTGGGATCCATGCCTCATTCATCTTAATAAAGGTGAGGTAATCTAGACTTTTTTGACCTAGGCGACTTCTCTTCTCAGTGACAATACCTCCTGCTGCGCTGAAGGTCCTTTCTGACAGGACACTTGAAGCGGGGCAGGCCAGAAGTTCTATCGCAAATTGGGATAGCTCAGGCCACAGGTCAAGCCTGCACACCCAGTAGTCAAGGGGTACATCGCTCCTCAGAGTGTCGATATCTGCAGTTAAGGCGAGGTAGTCTGCTACCTGTCGGTCGAGTCGTTCTCTGAGAGTGGACCCCGAAGGGCTGTGGCGATGCGTAGGACCTAAAAAGCTCCACATGTCCTCCATCAACAACACGTCTGTAAAGCGTCCTGTCCTTGCCGGCGTGGTCGTGGGAGGAGGAGGATTACTTTTACCTCTTCCCCTATTAGATTCCCGTTGTGCTATGACATCACCCTTATACGCTGTGTAAAGCATACTTTTTAATTTATTTTGGAACTGCTGCATCCTTTCCGACTTGCGGTAATTCGGTAACATTTCAGGCACTTTCTGCTTATACCGGGGGTCTAGTAGCGTGGACACCCAGTACAGGTCGTTCCCCTTTCATACTTTTTATACGAGGGTCCCTCAACAGGCACGACAGCATGAAAGACCCCATTGGAAGCCGAGCTACTCATGTCCCGTTCCTCGTCCTCAGTGATCTCACTGAAGGTATGTTCTTCCCCCCAGCCACGTACAACACCACGTGTACCAGATAGGTGACAACGAGCACCCTGGGATGCCTGCTGTGGTTGGTCTTCCTGCTCCTCAAAGCCACATTCCTCCTCTGACTTCTCTTCCTCAGACTCCTCTTCCAGCGTTGCCGCAGGTCCAGCAAGGGTCCAATACAGGCATTGCGCATGAGCGTCCAGTAACGTGCCAAAAAAATACCCAGCTCTGCAGAGGCTATCCTAGCACCCCGGTCATACAAATACTCGTTGACGGCTTTTTCTTGTTGGAGCAGGCGGTCGAACATTAGGAGTGTTGAATTCGAACGTGTCGGGCTGTTGCAAATCAAGCGCCTCACTGGCATGTTGTTTCGCCGCTGAATATCTAAAAAGTGCGCCATGGCCGTGTAGGAATGCTTGAAATGGCCACACACCTTCCTGGCCTGCTTGAGGACGTCCTGTAAGCCTGGGTACTTATGCACAAAGCATTGTATTATTAGATTCAACACATGTGCCATGCACGGCCCATGTGTCAACTTGCCCAAATTCAATGCCGCCAACAAATTGCTTCCGTTGTCACACACCACTTTGCCGATCTCCAGTTGGTGCTGATTCAGCCACTGATCCACCTGTGCGTTCAGGGCGGACAGGAGTGCTGGTCCGGTGTGACTCTCTGCTTTCAGGCAAGTCAACCCCAAGACGGCGTGACACTGTCGTATCCGGGATGTGGAATAGCCCCTGGGGAGCTGGGGGGGTGCAGTTGATGTGGAGCAAGACGCAGCAGCAGAAGAGGACTCAGCCGAGTAGAGGAGGTGGCAGCAGGCCTGCCTGCAAGTCGTGGCAGTGTCACCAACTTTTCTGCAGAGCCACGCATTCCATGCTTGGCAGCCGTCAGCAGGTTTACCCAATGCGCAGTGTACGTGATATACCTGCCATGACCGTGCTTTGCAGACCAGGTATCAGTGGTCAGATGGACCCCTGCCCCAACACTGTGTGCCAGACATGCCATGACTTCCTTTTCCACAATAGAGTACAGGTTGGGGATTGCCTTTTGTGAAAAAAAAATTCGGCCGGGTACCAATAGCTACAAATTTTTTGAAGGCCTCAGACGGCCTTGTATGGTAAAAGCTGGTGGGCTAAGAGTTCCGACAAGCCAGCTGTCAGACGCCGGGCAAGGGGGTGACTCTGTGACATTGGCTTCTTACGCTCAAACATTTCCTTGACAGACACCTGACTGTGGGCAGATGAGCAGGAACTGCTGAAGGTGAGAGGCGGAGTGGCGGGTGGTTGAGAGGGGGCAAGGAGGACAGCAGTGGTTGACGTGGCTGAAGATACTGGACCAGGAGGAGGATGGTGGCTTTGAGTTTGTGTGCTGCTTGTACTCATCATGTGTTGATCCCATAGGCGTTTGTGATGTGAGATCATTTGCCTTCACAAAGCAGTTGTACCTAGGTGGGTGTTGGACTTCCCATGACTCAGTTTCTTTTGGCACAGGTTGCAAATGGCATCGCTGTGATCAGAGGCAGACACACAAAAAAATTCCACACTGCTGAGCTTTGCAATGACGGCATTCTGGTGGTGGCAACAGCATGCGTTGATTGGCATGCTGTCTGGCTGACCCCGGGTGCCAATACATGCTGTCTGACTGTGCCACTAGCTCCTTGCGACGACCTCCCCCTGCTTCCAACTCGTCTCCTCCTCCTCTCTGTCTCCCCATCTGAACTTTCCTCCTGTTCTTCTTCTCTTCGAGCTGGCACCCATGTGACATCCACAAACACATCGTCATCATCAACCGCTTCACTTGTATCTGACAACTCAGCAAAGGAAGCAGCAGCGGGTACAACGTCATCATCACACCGTACGTCCATGTGTGTAATGCTGCCTGACTGAGACATATCCTTGTTATCTACATCCTCTGGTAATAATGGTTGCGCTTTACTCATTTCTTCCAACTGATGTGTAAATAACTCCTCTGACAGATCAAGTGAAGCGGCTGTGGTGCTAGTGTTGGTGGTGGCGGCGGGCGGGCGAGTGGTAACTTGAGAGGTGCCCGAAGCTGAGCTGGAGGAGGATGGTGCGTCAAGGTTCCGAGAGAAAGCTGTAGAAGATTGGGTGTCCTGTGTTAGCCAGTCAACTATGTCCTCAGAACTTTTCGAGTTCAGAGTACGTGGCCTCTGAACACTGGGCATTATTCTAGGGCCAAAGGAAATCACAGCACCACGATCACAACGACTTCTGCGGGGTGGCCTGCCTCTGCCTGTCATTTTTTTTTATATTAGCGGTTCTACGTGTGCAAGGTACTGTGCCACCCGATATGAGTGGTGGTGGGCAGTGGGCACAGTACACTGTGTGGGCCTGACACACACTGGCAGGCAACTGCAATTATATTAGAGATAAAAAATTGTATTGCTTTTTTATCTGCAAGGTACTGTGCCACCAGATATGAGTGGTGGGCAGTGTACACTCTGTGGGCCTGACACACACTGGCAGGCAACTGCAATTATATTACAGAGAAAAATTTGTATTGCTTTTTTATCTGCAAGGTACTGTGCCACCAGATATGAGTGGTGGGCATTGGCAGTGGGCACAATACACTCTGTGGGCCTGACACACACTGGCAGGCAACTGCAATTATATTAGAGAAAAAATTGTATTGCTTTTTTATCTGCAAGGTACTGTGCCACCAGATATGAGTGGTGGGCACTGGCAGTGTACACTCTTTGGGCCTGACACACTGGCAGGCAACTGCAATTATATTACAGAGAAAAAATGGTATTGATTTTTTATCTGCAAGGTACTGTGCCACCAGATATGAGTGGTGGGCACTGGCAGTGGGCACAGTACAGTCAGTGGGCCTGACACACACTGGCAGGCAACTGCAATATATATCTAGAAAAAAATAAAAATAAAGCAGACTGATGTACTAGCCCTTTTTGGGGTGCTGTCAGGACGCTGTCCTTACAGCAGATCAGATGAGTCTTTGAGGACTGGAGTGGACACAGAACACTGGTCTAGCTAACGATTTCCCTATTAAATCAGCAGCAGCTGCACTCTCCCTGCTCTCACTAACACTGCAGCTTCAGAATGAATCTAAGATGGATGCTGTCCTTGCTTTTGATAGGCGGTGGGAGGGTCTGGGAGGGAGGGTATGCTGATTGGCTGGAATGTGTTTGCTGACTGTGAGGTACAGGGTCAAAGTTTGCTCAATGATGACAAATAGGGGGCGGACCGAACATCGCATATGTTCGCCTACCGCGGCGAACGCGAACAAGCGATGTTCGCCGGCGAATAGTTCGGGACATCTCTAATTGAGGCCTGCGATATACCTGCTTCCACAAAATACTGATTAAAGGGTTTGATATACCTGCTTCCACAAAATACTGAATAAGGGGTTTTATATACCTGCTTCCACAAAATACTGATTGAGGGCTGCGATATACCTGCTTCCACAAAATACTGATTAAAGGGTTCGATATACCCGTTTCCACCAAATATTGATTGAGGGCTGCAATATACCTGCTTCAACAAAATACTGATTAAGGGGTTTGATATACCTGCTTCTACAAAATAATGATTGAGGGCTGCAATATACCTGCTTCCACAAAATACTGATTAAGGGGTTTGATATAACTGCTTCCACAAAATATTGATTGAGGCCTGCGATATACCTGCTTCCATAAAATACTGGTTAAGGGGTTTGATATACCTGCTTCCACAAAATACTGATTGAGGGGTTCGATATACCTGTTTCCACCAAATATTGATTGAGGCCTGCGATATACCTGCTTTCGCAAAATACTGATTGAGGGCTGCGATAGACCTGCTTCCACAAAATACTGATTAAGGGGTTTGATATACCTCATTCCACAAAATACTGAATAGGGGGTTCGATATACCTGTTTCCACCGAATATTGATTGAGGCCCGCGATATACCTGCTTCCACAAAATACTGATTAAGGTATTTGATATACCTGCTTCCAACAAATATTGATTGAGGGCTGCGATATACCTGCTTCCACCAAATACTGATTAAGGTGTTTGATATACCTGCTTCCACAAAATACTGATTAAAGGGTTTGATATACCTGCTTCCACAAAATACTGATTAAGGGGTTCGTTATACCTGCTTTCACCAAATATTGATTGAGGGCTGTGATATACCTGTTTCCACAAAATACTGATTGAGGGGTTCAATATACCTGTTTCCACCAAATATTGATTGAGGCCTGCGATATTCCTGCTTCCACAAAATACTGATTGAGGGGTTTGATATACCTGTTTCCAATAAATATTGATTGAGGGCTGCAATATACCTGCTTCCACAAAATACTGATTAAGGGGTTTGATATACCTGCTTTTACAAAATACTGATTGAGGGCTGCAATATACCTGCTCCCACAAAATACTGATTAAGGGGTTTGCTATACCTGCTTCCACAAAATATTGATTGAGGCCTGTGATATACCTGCTTTCACAAAATACTGATTAAGGGGTTTAATATACCTGCTTCCACAAAATACTGATTGAGGGCTTCGATATACCTGCTTCCACAAAATACTGATTGAGGGGTTCAATATACCTCTGTTTCCACCAAATATTGATATTGCCTGTGATATACCTGCTTTCACAAAATACTGATTAAGGGGTTTGATATACCTGCTTCCACAAAATACTGATTGAGGGCTTCGATATACCTGCTATCACAAAATACTGAATAAGGGGTTCGATATATTGATTAGGCAGTGGCTGAGGTATAGCCAACAGAGGGTTGTAGTCAATGGTTTATATTCAGACCATGGTCTTTGTAGCGGATTGTATTTAGCCTGGCCTGTTTAATTCCTGCAAAATGGCATTCGGTTAATTGTATGGCTATGTATTGTAAACTGCAATGTTTACTATGCTAAATGTATTGCTTTTCTGTCCCTCCTCCATCTCCCATCAGTCCTTGCTATTGTCTGGCCCTACCCTTCCTTGTACCATAATCTTCTATGTGCCCTATTGTATGTAAATGGGGCTGTTGGGGAGTTTAAAAGTGTGTGCTGTGTCTAAATAAAGTTAGTTCTGCTCCTGATGCTGTGTGTCGTCCAGTCATTGGGATTGCTGTTGAGATATTATTGGATTACTTTGCCTGCTGGAATTACTATTCTATGGATTTATAAGACTTGTTCCTGAGCCTCACTGGGATCTTAAGTGGAGATTCGCTGTGGAATATCAGCTCTCCGCTACATTGGTTGGCAGCGCTGGGATCCAGACTCACAGAGGAACAAGGATTAATGGAGATTGATTACTCCACTTTAAAACGATCCACACTTAAAGATCTTCTGGAAGCAAGAGGTATTTCAGCCAGCAACAAAACAAAGGCAACACTTATCTCTGAAATAATGGCAGAAATCCGAACAGAGGATGATTCGGTCACTGCACAGAGGGACGAGACGGACGGAACAGAGCAAGCAGAGTTCCAAAGGCAGCTCCAATTCAGATTGTCATTTTATGGGGAGAACCCACCAGTGGAAATTATCTCCAAGACAATGACAGAGGTTCAAGAATTTATAACGCGGCAAAGGAGACCACAAACACCAAGCCCAGCAGTGTCTATGGTGCAAGAGGGTAAGCCAAAAATTCCATACCAGGCATTTAAAATGTATGTAGAAGCGGAGGAAGATATAGATGCATTCCTCCAAGACTTTGAAAGACTATGCACGTTACATAAAATACATATGGAAGATTGGGTACCCATCTTAGCAGGACGGTTAACCGGGAGGGCAGCTGAAGCCTACCGTACGATACCAGATACAGAAATTAGGAATTACAGCCGTGTCAAAGAGGTTATCCTGGCCCGATATGCTATGACACCAGAGGCATACCGGAGACGGTTCAGGGAATTGAAAAAAAGCAGAAAAAGATTCGCATGCAGAATGGGCTTGCCGTTTACAAAGGGCAGCCCTCGGATGGGTACAGGCGAACCAGGCACGGTCCATGGAGGACCTATTACAAATGCTGCTACTAGTTCTATGATGGGATACCCGCAGACCTGCAGGAATGGGTGAAAGACCGTAACCCCACGTCTATCACAGAAGCAGCTAAAAAGGCCGATGACTATATGGATGCCCGCAGGCAGCACAAGCTTGTGGGTGTTAAACCAGCTGTGCGACCTCTAGGGGGAAACCAATTTTCAGCTAGCACCAACACACCACTGAGACCGCTAGCCCCACCAGCTCCTACAGCGGCTCAACCGAGGTTTCGCCCACCCTCCTCTGTGCAATGCCACCAGTGCCAGAGGTGGGGACACTACAAGCGGGAATGCCCGCAGCTTAGAGACCGATCCACCTGGATCCGACCGGGACCACCACCACCACCGAGAGCAGCAGCACACCACTATCAGGAGGAGACACCCACCGCTTATGGCTCTGCAGTTCCAGTCACCACTATAGAACAGTGGGAAGTACTCCATGAAGCCAACCCACTACAAGCACAGGCGGATAATCGGCAGCACCACAGGCAAACAGTATACCTGGAGGGGAAACCTATGCAGGGACTCAGAGATTCGCGAGCAACCATAACCTTGGTCCAAAGCCACTTGGTCGCGGACAAAGCTAAAACCAATAATACTGTGGCTGTCAGGGTTGCTGGGGGAGCCGTATATCGGCTGAATACAGCAAGGGTTCATTTGCATTGGGGTGCGGGGTCAGGGACTGTGGAGGTAGGGTTGATGCCCCAATTACCCGCAGAGGTGATACTGGGAAATGACCTGGGAAAGCTCACATCTGCGTTTGAGCCGCAAACCACAACCACTGAGGAAGCCCATCCAGTGGTCACCAGGCAACAGGCCCGCACCCAGGACTACAACACACTGCCGGAGGTCCAGGTAAGACAACCTTCCCCTTCCCTAGACTGTGTCCCTTGGGCCCCTCCTGACGAATTTGCGGCAGAGGTGATCACTGACCCTACTCTACAGGTATATAGAGACAAAGTCACCTCTGACCAACCGGGGGCGGAGGGGGAAAAATTTGTATGGGATAGGCAGCTATTGTACAGGGAGTCAGACAAGCAGGTAGCTGGGTCAGACCCGATCATCATGAGACAGCTAGTTGTACCACAGAGGTACCGAGCCTCACTGCTCCGGATAGTGAACGATATTCCGTTATCCGGACATTTGGGGGTCAGTCGTACTAGATATCGGCTGACCCAAAGTTTCTTTTGGCCAGGAATTAGCCAGGAAGTACGCAAAAATTGCAGCACCTGCGATACGTGCCAGAGGGTAGGGAAGAGGGGGGACCGGCGGAAAGCAAAGTTACACCCGCTACCTATAATCGAGGAACCGTTCCATAGAATAGCCGTAGATATAGTAGGTCCCCTCCGGAAACCTAGCCCCTCTGGCAAGAGGTAAATTTTTAACGGTGGTGGATTACGCCACCCGCTTCCCAGAGGCCGTAGCCTTGGCAAACATCCACGCAGAAACCGTGGCAGAGGCCCTGATGCAGATTTTCTCCCGGATGGGGTTACCCAGGGAGATCATCTCAGATCAGGGTACTCAATTCACTGCAGAGGTCACCCAGCACCTCTGGAAATTTTGCAAAATCAGACCTATAATCAGTGCCCCCTACCATCCTCAGACCAACGGCCTCTGCGAGCGATTCAATGGCACCTTAAAACAAATGCTCCGAACCTTTGCTGAGACCCACCGAGACTGGGAACGATTCCTGCCTCACCTCCTCTTTGCTTACCGGGAGGTGCCGCAGGAATCCACAGGATTCTCCCCATTTGAATTGTTGTTCGGGAGGAGAGTAAGGGGACCGCTGGACTTAATTAGGGAGCATTGGGAGGGAGACAGGAGCGTAGACGGCACCCCCATTGTACCATATGTGTTGGCGCTCCGAGATCGCTTGGAAGCTCTAACCAAGACGGTAAAGGAAAACCTCCGGGCGGCTCAGACGCGCCAGCGCACATGGTACGATCGGGGCGCCAGGGACCGTAGCTTCCAGGTTTGGCAGAAAGTTTTAATTTTGAAACCTGTCCGACATGATAAGTTACAGGCCGCCTGGCAAGGCCCTTATAAAATAGTGGAACAGAGATGTGACACCACTTATATAATTGGCCCCTGCGCAGGGACCGGAGGGCGACGCATGCTCCATGTGAACATGATGAAGCCCTACCAGGAACGCTCAGAGGAGGTGACCGCTATTTGTGCACCCAGCTCTGAAGAGTTTGACAGTCTTCCCCTGCCGGATCTACTGGGGGACGGTCAGCTGTCTGGGTATTTAGGAGAAGTTGTACTGGGGAACCGGCTGAGCCCACAGGAACGTACCGAGGTACAACAGCTGCTAAGAGAGAAGCAGGAGACCTTCTCCAATGTGCCTGGGTACACTCCTCTGGCCACTCACAGAGTAGAAACCCCAGGGCAACTACCCATGCGCCAGACCCCGTACCGCATCCCTGAAGCAGTGCGAGAGAATATGCGTAAGGAGATCGACAAGATGCTCCAGCTGGGGGTAATTGAGCCCTCAGACAGCCCGTGGGCATCTCCGGTAGTCCTCGTACCGAAGCGGGACGGTACGACCCGCTTCTGCGTAGACTACCGGAGGTTGAATGAAAAGACTGTATCAGACGCTTATCCGATGCCCAGGATAGATGAACTGCTAGACCGGATGGCCAGAGGCCAATACCTCACTACTATTGATCTGTGTAAGGGGTACTGGCAGATACCCCTGGCTCCGGACGCCATACCTAAGTCAGCCTTTGTCACCCCATTCGGCCTATACCACTTTAAGGTTATGCCATTTGGGATGAAAAACGCTCCGGCTACGTTCCAGCGGATGGTGGACCAACTTCTAGATGGGTTCCAGGACTACACCTGTGCCTACCTCGACGATATTGCAATTTTTAGCAATACCTGGCAGGAGCACTTGACCCATATAGGAGCGGTTCTAGACAGGATTAGGGAGGCCGGTTTGACGTTGAAACCGGCCAAATGCAGTATAGGAATGGCCGAGGTACAGTACCTGGACCATCGAGTGGGTTGTGGGAAACAGAAGCCAGAACCAGCCAAAGTAGAGGCTGTAGCCCAATGGCCTACCCCTAGGACTAAGACTCAGGTGTTGGCATTTCTAGGGACAGCAGGATATTACAGAAAGTTTGTCCCCAATTATAGCGCCCTGGCCAAACCCCTTTACTGACCTGACCCGTAAGAATCTTCCCCGCCAAGTAACCTGGACCCCGGAGTGTGAGCAGGCCTTCCAACATCTGAAAAATGCACTTATTAATGCCCCTGTCTTGGCAGCTCCCAATCCAACTAAACGTTTTCTTGTTCACACAGATGCTTCTATGTTTGGATTGGGGGCAGTGCTGAGCAAAGTTAGGGCCGATGGCAGAGAACATCCCGTGGCTTACATCAGTCGCAAACTATTACCCAGAGAAGTAAGCTACGCCGCCATCGAGAAGGAATGCCTGGCTGTGGTGTGGGCCCTAAAGAAGTTACAGCCGTATTTATATGGACAGGCTTTTTCCCTGCTCACGGATCACAACCCATTAGTATGGCTGAACCGGGTGGCTGGGGACAATGCCAGGCTGCTGCGCTGGAGTTTGGCGCTGCAGCCTTTTGACTTTAAAGGGTTTCTATCACTTGGTATCACATATTTAGCTGTCAGACACTAGCGATCCGCTAGTGTCTGCTCTAACAAACCATCCTAATATGATAGGTTTTGGGGCAGCCGTTTTGCTAAAATAACAACTTATATCTATATGCTAATGAGCCTCTAGGTGCTATGGGGGCGTCATTAGCACCTAGAGGCTCCGTCTACCTTCATAAACTGCCGCCGCCCAGCGCGTCCCTCCAGCCCGCCCATCTCCTGCTGAATGCGATCCTCTCCATGCGCGTCTCTGTTCGGCGCATGCGCAGTGAATGTCTGACCTCTTCCCTGCTCAGACATCTCCACTGCGCCTGTTCCTCGGAGCACTATGATGTCATCGGCGCAGGCGCAGTGGAGATGTCTGAGCAGGGAAGCGGTCAGACATTCACTGCGCATGCGCCGAACAGACGCGCACGGAGAGGATCGCATTCAGCAGGAGATGGGTGGGCTGGAGGGACGCGCTGGGCGGCGGCAGTTTATGAAGGTAGACGGAGCCTCTAGGTGCTAATGACGCCCCCATAGCACCTAGAGGCTCATTAGCATATAGATATAAGTTGTTATTTTAGCAAAACGGCTGCCCCAAAACCTATCATATTAGGATGGTTTGTTAGAGCAGACACTAGCGGATCGCTAGTGTCTGACACCTAAATATGTGATACCAAGTGATAGAAACCCTTTAATATTCAGTACCGCCCGGGCAAACAAAATGGAAACGCTGACGGGTTGTCGAGACAAACTGATTTGGAGAAATGATCCGTGAGCACCCCGGACATCCCCAAGCCGATCCGTGCTGGATCAGACTGTGTATGCCGGCTTGTGGGCAAGGGGGAGCAGTGTAGCGGATTGTATTTAGCCTGGCCTGTTTAATTCCTGTAAAATGGCATTCGGTTAATTGTATGGCTATGTATTGTAAACTGCAATGTTTACTATGCTAAATGTATTGCTTTTCTGTCCCTCCTCCATCTCCCATCAGTCCTTGCTATTGTCTGGCCCTACCCTTCCTTGTACCATAATCTTCTATGTGCCCTATTGTATGTAAATGGGGCTGTTGGGGAGTTTAAAAGTGTGTGCTGTGTCTAAATAAAGTTAGTTCTGCTCCTGATGCTGTGTGTCGTCCAGTCATTAGGATTGCTGTTGAGATATTATTGGATTACTTTGCCTGCTGGAATTACTACTCTATGGATTTATAAGACTTGTTCCTGAGCCTCACTGGGATCTTAAGTGGAGATTCGCTGTGGAATATCAGCTCTCCGCTACAGTCTTGTTACCAGTAGGGTACCTCAGGGATCTGTTCTGGGACCCATATTGTTTAATATCTTTATCAGCGAAATTGCAGAAGGCCTCGATGGTAAGATGTGTCTTTTTGCTGATGACACAAAGATTTGTAACAGGGTTGATGTTCCTGGAGGGATACACCAAATGGAAAAGGATTTAGGAAAACTAGAGGAATGGTCAAAAATCTGGCAAATAAAATTTAATGTTGATAAGTGCAAGATAATGCACCTGGGGCGTAAAAACCCAAGAGCAGAATATAAAATCAGTGACTAACCTCAGTATCTGAGGAAAGGGATTTAGGGGTCATTATTTCAGAAGACTTAGGCTCCATTCACACGTCCGCAAAATGGGTCCGCATCCTTTCCGCAATTTTGCGGAATGGGTGCGGACCCATTCATTCTCTATGGGGACGGAATGGATGCGGACAGCACACAGTGTGCTGTCTGCAGCCGCAATTGCGGAGCGCGGCCCAGATTTTGGGACCGCAGCTCCGCAAAAAGATAGAGCATGTCCTATTCTTGTCCGCAGCTTGCGGACAAGAATAGGCATTTCTATGGGGGTGACGGGCTGGTGTGTTGCGGACCCGCAATTTGCTGGTCCGCAACACACCACGGACGTGTGAATGTAGCCTTAAAGGTAGTCAGACAATGTCATAGAGCAGCAGGAAATGCTAGCAGAATGCTTGGGTATATAGGGAGAGGCATTACTAGTAGAAACAGGGAGGTGCTCATGCTGCTCTACAAAGCACTAGTGAGACCTCATTTGGAGTATTGTGCGCAGTACTGGAGACCATATCTCCAGAAGGCTATTGATACTTTGGAGAGAGTTCAGAGAAGAGCTACTAAACTAGTACATGGATTGCAGGATGAAGCTTACCAAGAAAGATTAAAGGACCTTAACATGTATAGCTTGGAAGAAAGACGAGACAGAGGGGATATGATAGAAACTTTTAAATACATAAAGGGAATCAACAAGGTAAAAGAGGAGAGAATATTTAAAAAAAGAAAAACTGCTACAAGAGGACATAGTTTTAAATAAGAGGGGCAAAGGTTTAAAAGTAATATCAGGAAGTATTTCTTTACTGAGAGTGTAGTAGATGCATGGAATAGTCTTCCTGCAGAAGTGGTAGCTGCAAATACTGTGAAGGAGTTTAAGCATGCATGGAATAGGCATAGGGCCATCCTTCATATAAGATAGGGCCAGGGGCTAGTCATAGTATTCAGTATATTGGGCAGACTAGATGGGCCAATTGGTTCTTATCTGCCGACACATTCTATGTTTTTATGTTTCCACCTAATATTGATTGAGGCCTGCGATACACCTGCTTCCACAAAATACTGATTAAGGGATTCGATATACCTGTTTCCACCAAATATTGATTGAGTCCTGCGATATACTTGCTTCCACACATACTGGTCTTCTCTAGGGACTTAGGTACAGGGTAATTTTTAAAATGACAGGCCGAGGAAGAGGCAGGCCGTTCCGCAGGGGTGGTAGGGGTCGGGCAGGTGCACCAGGCCGGAGTCTAAGTGGGAAGTTGGAGAAGGAGTGTGCAATTACTTCAAAGGACGCACCAGAGTTGGTTGAGTGGCTCATTCAGCCTTCCACTTCTGCACCCTTCTCATCCTCTGTATCTGCACCCTGCTCACTCTGCTGTGTGCACCTCCAAAGCACCACCAACACCATAGCCCAGGCATGGCCAACCTGCGGCTCTCCAGCTGTTGTAAAACTACAACTCCCACCATGCCCTGCTGCAGGTTGATAGCTGTAGGCTGTCTGAGCATGCTGGGAGTTGTAGTTTTGCAACAGCTGGAGAGCCTCAGTTTGGCCATGCCTGCCAAAGCCCCTGCACTCGAGTCAGAGGAATTATTTTCCCATCTATTCCCAGACCATACCGATGCGCAGCCATTCTTGACATCGGATGAGGAAGAGGAGGTAGCAACGGTCACCACCCAGCGGTCTGACAACAGTACCCAGATCAGCCCAAGGAGTGAGGTCCCCGCTGTTGCTGCCTATTCAGAGATCTCAAATGTCAGTGGTGGTGAAGGTGACGATGATGACGTGTCGATGGACATCACGTGGGTGCCCACAAGAGAGGAAGAGGAGGGGAGTTCAGAGGGAGTGACGGAGCAGCAGAGAGGGAGGAGAAGGACGAGAAGCAGGCAGAGCTCGCAGGACATCGCTTGAGTCAAAAAGCAGACTGCAAATGTATCTGGAGCGAGCCATCCACCATGCATGGTCACTTCTGGCACTCCCAGGACGCTGGCTCCGCAGTGTGGGATTTTTTTTAACGTGTCAGCTGCTGACAATAGTTTTGCCATCTGCAGCCTATGCTGTCAATGCATAAGTTGCGGGAAGCCCAAAACTCACCTAGGGACGACCGCCTTAAGAAGGCACCTGGCCTTCCATCACCGAGCCCAGTGGGAGCAATGCTGTCAGAACCCACAAAGCCACACTCCTGACGCTCCACGTCCTGCCTCTTGTCCTTCTCCTCTCTCCTGCCATTTTTCCTTCACTCCACCTTTCACCGTGCCGTCATCGCGTTCATCTGGCAGAAGGCAGGCTTCTGTGACCCAAGTGTTCGAGCGTAAAAAGTTGACACCCTCTTGCCCAATGGCTGACCGCTGGCTTGTCAGATCTGCTAGCCCGCCAACTACTGCTATATAAACTGATGGACTCGGAGGCCTTTAGAAAATTTGAGGCCATTGGCACACCACAATAAAAGGTCCCCGGAAGGAAATATTTATTCCAAAAGGGCCTCCCAGAGCTATACTGCCACGTTCAGCGGCAAGTGAATGTATCTCTGGCACACAGTGTCGGTGCCAAGATACATCTGACCACAGACATGTGGTCTAGCAAACACTGGCAGGAAAGGTAGATAAATTTTACTGCCCACCGAGTGAACCTTCTGACGGCCGTGAAACAAGTAACCAGTGGCTCCCGTGTGGATTTGGTGTTACTACCACAAATTACATGCAGGCCTGCCTCTTCTTCTCCTCCTCCTACACCATCCTCCGTCTCCTCCTCAGCTGACTCCTCCTTTTCCACTGCTACCGCTCTTCCGCTGCGCCCCCCAAGCTCCCCAGAACCTATTCGACGTGCCAGGTGAGACGTTGCCATGCTGTGCTGCGGCTGTTGTGCCTGGAAGCCAAAAGCCACACCGTTCCTGCATTGCTTTCAGCGCTGCGGTCACAGGCCCATCAGATGTCTGATTTGCGACAGCCCGACGTGCTGGAACTCCACCTTGTATATGCTTGATAGGCTGCTCCAGCAGGAACGACTACCTGTAAAAACTCTGCAGCAGGACATGTTCTGGGGAGCTTGGTTTCTTTTCACTGCGCCAGTGGCTGCTCATGCGCGATGCATGCAGACTTCTGTGGCCATTTGATGAGATCACCAAACTGGTCAGTTGCAGCCAGGGTGCCATCAGTGATATCGTACCTTACGCCTTCTTTCTGAAGCGTGCATTGCATTGTGTCATTGATCAAGCCGTAGAGGAGCAGGAGCTGGAAGATGAGGAAGTTGCAATGCTGAATGAATTCCCAGGGGAATTACTCCATCTAAGACAAGTCAGCAGGAGTCTGAAGAGGAGTCAGGAGGACGGTGGCTGGGGCGAGGAGGAGGAGCAGGCTTTCAGGAGGACTTTAATCTTTTCGGGGATCCCTGGTGTTGTCCATGGCTGTGGGGAGGAGACAGAGGATGAAATTCTCCTGGGCGATGAGCTTCACCGCTTCCAATTTAGTGCAAATGGGGGCCTTTGATGCTCCAGTGTTTGAAGATGGACCCCCGTATAAAAAGCATAAAGGGCAGTACTGGGTGCCAATGTACTTAGACCTCCGGTACAAACACAAAATTGCAGACATGTTACCAGCATCACAGGGCTGGCAGAATGCAGTATTTTCAGGCCTTGCTGCGAGAGATGCTGCATTCTGCTGTTGCGGGTGCTGGCAGAGGAATTTTCACCGACAGTGAAACAGGAGCGGGTACCAATCCTACCGCGCCTGCAAGAAGAGGGCGGTTTGAAGATGTGTTAGTCAGGGAACACCTAAACCGACAGGTGTCCGACTACATCAGGTTAATGGCTGATGTGGATGCTCTGAGAACCGATGTAACGGATCTCCTAGCACCCCAACTGGGTACCTCCGTCAATAGATGCTCCTAGTGCTTCCCGAGGACTCCAAGCACTCCACTTGACACCGTAAGCGCTGCAGACCCCACGAACCGCCGAAGCTTGGTTGAGGTCTCACCGTCTCCTACCCACCCTGGACCTACGACAAGGCTCCAGGCTCCAGTGGGTGAACCTCTCCTAAATCCAGAGAGCAGGAATAGCTCTTATAAGCCAGGGGAGTATAGCAAATCTTCAGCATGTAGCAATCCCAGTGTCAATCAGTTACCCAAACACCAGCCTCAACATGATGAAGGGTAAAACAGGAACTCTTTATTGAAGACACAGCATTGACTTATATACACATGACATACTGAGGACATGACATAGCAGACAATCCTGTACAGTTTAAACACAAAACTAACCCTATTCAACAAACACAATTTGACGCAATCAACAATTAACATGCAAACAGATATCTTCACCCCCTCCATGAATGAATGGGGGACGAGGAGACACATGTGATGGGATTATCTCCTGAGTGTATCATAGGAGTCGGCTGCTATTATAATCAACTATCTTAATCCCATCACTAACACAATCAGTGGGAGTCTCAGTGCAGAGTTAACCCTTTTTGTGTTGCTGAATCGACACCATGCCTTTTTAATGGGCCATAGGAAATATGTGGCATATAAATTACACACATAAATCAGGGTTCATAGTTCCTTGTAACCCCAAAAGGTCTGAGGGGGTCTCCATTGTTCTCGGTCCATAGTCTGTAGGAAGGAGGCTAGCCCTCAGGCTCCTCCAGCAGCCCCAGTGACGGTTCAGTCCGTCACAACTGATGAACCCCTGAACTACTGGGTGTGCAGGCTTGACCTGTGGCCAGAGCTGCCACAATTTGCAGTGGAACTCTTGGCTTGCCCCTTGTCGAGTTTCCTGTCCGACAGGACGTTCAGCACAGCAGGGTGGATTGTGACAGATAAGCGCACTCGCCTAGTTCACGACAGTGTGGACTACCTCACATTTATAAAAATGAATGAGGCATGGATCTCTGAGGAATTCAACACCTGTGACGACCACGCGTAATTGAATTTCCTCATGCCAGCCCACACATATACGCCACCACCCAGAACAAAGAATGGTCTTTGTCTTATGTATATACAGCGGCATTAAAGCCCTTTTCTCTCAGGTGAATGCCTAATTTTGGGGCCTCTACTCCAGTGGCTTACAGTGGCTTACAGTGAAATTTTTATCCAGTGACCGCCTAATGTACCTCCAGCCGCATAATCACAAGTTCTTTTCTGTCAGGTGAATGCCGAATTTTTGGGGCCTGTACTGGCCTACAGTAAATTTTTTATCCAGTGACTGCCTAATGTACCTCCAGCCACATCATCACAAGTCCTTTTCTGTCAAGTCAATGCCTAATTTTTGGGGCCTGTACTCCAGTGGCCTACAGTAAAAAAATTATTCAGTGACCGCCTAATGTACCTCCAGCCACATCATCACAAGTTCTTTTCTGTCAGGTGGATGCCTAATTTTTGGGGCCTGTACTCCCATGGCCTAAAATAAAAAATTTCTAGGCTCCAGCAGGGCACATTTTTTCCCTTTAAGACGCATAAAAATTGCCCCTGATTAAAATACATATTTTTTGTGGGAATTTTTGCCAATGACTCCCCTCTGGTATGTCACTGTTGTGGGACTATTTGTGCACTTCTAGTAAGTATTTGGTACCTGCAAATATGACCTGAAGGTTTTTCAGGTTCGCCTGCCAGTAATGTCAATGTGGCCTGCCGCGAACTTGCGGTTTGCAAACATTTGATTGCGAACGCGCATTCATGTTTGCAAACCGTCCCGGCCGATGTTCGTCCATCACTACTAGACAGAAGCCTGAACCTTTTTGGAGTTGAGGATTCTCTCTACCTTGTACTCAACCTCATCTAAAATAATTAGATTATCAGTAGGTTTATGTGGAGGAATTGCAGGCAGCTTATATTTTAAGCAAAGTCTTGCCTAATTTGTTATTAATTCTGAATTATAATGGAAGGATACTGGATTAATGACAGACAGAATTTTATGCGGTCCACTAAATTTAGCTCCAGTTTACCAGAAAGCATCCTGCGACGTAAATTCTTGGTAGAAAGCCATACTACAGTAAGTCACCTAACACAAAATTTGGCCCTACTGACCGCTTATTAGCATGTTCAGACTGGATGCTTTGGGCTTTTTCCAGGCTTGCGAGAACAGAACTGGACCCAGATATAGATGGAAATTGGGGGTTAAAACCATAGTTACAGTAAAACAGAGACATACCACTTGAGGAACTCCTATGATTATTAATAGCGAGCTCCACTAGAGGCTAAAAGCTTCTTCATTCATTTTGGCAGTCCGAAACAAAGCACCTTAAGAACTGTTCCAATACCTGGTTGACCCTTTTGCTTTGCTCATTTGTCTCGTAGTGAATGTGGATGAGATGGAGGGTTTGATCACCAACTTATTGCTGAACTCCCTCCAGAATTTAGAGACAAACTGGACACCCCTATCTGAGACAATGAAGTCCGGAGTACCATGCAATCTAAGGATGTTATCAACAAACAAGGTAATCCGTTCCTTAGCACTGGGAAGTCTTTTTTAAAGATACAAGATGATACATCTTTTAAAATCTATCGAATACAACCCACATGACCGACCTACCCCTGGAGGGCAGAAGGTCCGTAATTAAATCCATCCAGATTTGGTCCAGGGTCTCTGTGGAATGGGTGAGAGACAAAGAAAACCCACAAGATATCTCCTGGGTACCTTGGCCCTAGCACACATATAACATGCAGAGACAAAAGCACCCATATCACGTGACTATGTAGGCCACCAATAGGCCTGTGAGACCAGATGTTTAGTCCCCTGCCAGAACAGAGCAACAAGATACTTCCAGGACCTTGAGGTACAAATTTGGAGGCACAAACAATTTACCAGAAGGAATATCATTGGAAGCTAAATCCTGATCTCTCTTACTCCAAATTCACACTTACTGAGTTTGGCAAAGAAATTATAGTCCCTATAGTTTTTGAAGGACCATTCTTACATGTACAACATAGGACGAGCAATCAGGGTAAAATACCTCCAAATATACCACAACAAATTGCCCAAGAAACTTCCGAAACATGTCTTTGGCCAAGTTTTGGAAAACGTCTGTGGCATTACACAGCCCAAAGGGCCTCACAAGGTATTCAAAATGCCCCTCTGGAGTGTTGAATGTCATTTTCCACTCGTTCCCCTTCCTGATTCTAATCAGATTGTGGGTTCCCCTTAGGTCCGTTGAGCTCTGACAATCTGATTAAACAAATCAGGAATCAGAGGAAGGAGATATTGATTCCGAATGGTAATTTTGTTGAGTTCCCTGTTGTCTATACAAGGGTGTAACCCCCCCATCCAACAAAATAGAAGCCAGCTACTACAGGAGAAATGGATGGATGGATGTGCCCTTTTTTAGACTGTCCTGGACATACTTCCTGATAACCTGTCTCTCAGGGCCAGAGAGATAAAAAACCTGTCTCTTAGGGAATTTAGCTCCAGGGACCAACTCAATAGCACAGTTGTTTTCTAGATGGGTTGGCAAGGCTTCAGAATCCTCCTTTATATTCTGTAAGTCCTTCATAAACCCAGGGATTGAACCTTCCTCCATATCCAGGCCAGTGAGCTGAACAGGCAGGAAGTGACTACATAGTAACAGTTTATAAGGCTGAAAAAAGACATCTGTCCATCCAGTTCAGCCTGATATCCCGATTACAATCAGAATAACTCCCTGACTAGAGCACTGAGAACGCCACTTGATAAATTCCCCAGTACTCCAATAAAAAGTTGGAGAATGGTTTTTCATCCCCAAAATGACATCAGCAGATAATCTGTAAATAACAAAAAGAAATATTTTATAGTGGATCGCCCCCACTGTCATAACTAAATCAATAGTCTGCAATTCAATAAACCCTCTGGCCAATGGAGTGGTGTCTACCCCAGATACTAGAATGGGTTTAGATAACTTACAGACTACAAGACCCAAAGTGGAGACAAAATCATAATTAACAAAATTTGCAACAGCCCTCAAATCAACAGAAGCCAGGCCAGAAACAGTCTCTCCCTGTGAAGATGATTTCACTGGCAGGAGTACCCTACCAAATGTCTCGGAAAATACCTGTGTGTCTGAGTGACTTCCCCAGTCATAATTCAGAAGCTGAAGTTTTCCGCCTTCGGTCCTCTAGGGCAGGATTGTACTTGATGAATGTGGCTGCCACAGTAGAAGCACAGTCTGTTCTTTTGGCAATCCTTCCTCTGCTGCTGAGATTACATAGCCCCAACCTGCATTGGCTCTTCGGATTTTTCACGGGCCTTGGATACAGAAGCCTTAGGGACAGAGAAAGGATAAGAGGAATCTACACTGACAGACCTTTCAGGCTTGCGTTCTCTAATGCACCTATCAAGGCGGATAGGCAAAGACATTGCTTCCTCAAGGGAACCTGGGGTAGGATGACTAATCAACAGATCCTTGGTAAGAAAGACCAAGCCTTAATTGAGACCTAAGAGCTGGGTCATTCCAGCCAGAGGCATTACACCATTTACGGAATTTGTCACAGTTCACCTCCACTAGTCTTAGCCCTGATTAAGAGACAGAAGCGGACTCTCAGCATAAGCCGCCCTGTCTGGCTCTTCATATAGCAGGACCAGAGAAGAGAAAAGACAATCAACAGAATGCAATTCAGGGGAGTCGGCACCAGAGAAAATGCCCACTCCTAAGGGTCTCCTTAGAGCAGAGATATACTGTAATAATACCAACCCTCTTTCAACCCAGATGAGTGAGGCCTAAGACAGAAATAAAGCTTACAACTGTCCCTGAAGGAAGAAACGTTTTTACGGTTCCCAGAAAACCTATCAGGAAGCTGTACCTTGGGCTCTGCAGGTGAGGGATCCGAATTGAGAGGGAGACAGGACTCCTGCTATTGAACCCTCACTGTTAAGTCCTGGACTAGCTGGACAATACCCTCAATCTTGGTGGCTACTGTTGATATGGAGTCCATGGCACTAAGGGCTCTTTCTCACGAGCGGATGCCGTGCGGGGAATCCGCTGCGTGAAAGACAGCCAAGCCCCGTTCCGGACAGAAGAGACACGGAGCATTAACGTTATTGATAATGCTCTGTGCCTCTCTGTGACCTTTTTACTACAAAATCACAGTGACAACTTTATCTCACTGTGATTTTGTAGTAAAAAGATCACAGAGAGGCACGGAGCATTATCCGCGAGTCTGCCACTGTACGGCCATGCCCAAGTCCAGATTGTGGCGCTGGAGCCCAGACAGGTAAGTTGGTAATAGGAATATATTTGGAATATATTTATAATAATGTAATATTTAAGTATTTTAATTTTATTCCTGGAGAATTCCTGGAGAACCCCTTTAATACACATATGCAAATAACATAATAAGGCAATACAAAAACATATAAATAATACAATACAACTCAACTAGATAAATAGATAGATAGATAGATAGATAGATAGATAGATAGATAGATAGATTGATAGATAATAGGTAGATGGAAGAAGCAAGGTCTCTTTTACTGGACAGCAGTAGGGGGAGATCAATAAGTGACAGGCAGGATGAAGAGGAGGCTTTCTACTATTAGACAAAGAAGAGGTCAGGCTTTAACCTTCCTCTTCCTACATAGTTATTGCGTCAGCCAAACTTGGTAAGGTTGAGTTGCCTGCTTTGTCTCTGCAGCCAGCCTCCTCCAGTCTAGCCCAACTGTCTGTTCATATGTAATGCAGCAGAGGGATGAGAGGGTAGTAAGGAAGGGGATGCATGAGCCAAGCTGAGGTGAGGTATAAGCAAACCTGAATGATCCATTCTGCTCCCTTTTTGGATTCGCAGTGCCCCCATACTGCAGGATCAGGGGAGATAACTGTCACAGCAGCACATGGGGAGATTCCTGCGGCACCTCACTATGCCTCAAGTATCCAATGCAGGGTTGGCAACCGTCTAGTAATTTCTGGACAGTACATAAAAATAAGCAACTTTTTTTCTACGTCCATTAAAAAAAACAGTCGTGTCAGTGATTTTTTTGAGGTTGGCAATGCTTGACTAGATTATTTTGGTGGTAATTATTATTCTTTTACAGCTCACAGTAAATGCTGGTAATGAGTTCCTATCAGTACATTCAGCTATAGACATGTATTACTTATAATCTTTAGCATTCATTATGGTTTTCCAATGTCTGTAAAAAATGTTGTCTGTGATTTTGGGATAAGTTGTCCAGAAAAACAAAATTCTGGTTAGCAACCCTGGTCTAAGGGCTTGGTTGACTGGCCACCCACACTATGAATATGCAGTCTTCCACCTGTCCCTCTTGCATTATGGTAAGTTCAGGAATCGGCAAGAGGCCGCTTGGGTGATCACCTTCATCCTTAACCTCAGCCATGCTGCTTCTAGCGTATTCAGAGGGCTTCCTGCACATCAGCATCCTAGACTCTGCCTCCTTCTCTGATTTGTCGTCACACTCTAGAGATCTACCTTTGGTATCTCATCCTCACTCCTGACATAGTGACTGGATATTGCAGAAGTACCTGTCACAGGCATGTGAGTTATTGAGTCTGGTCCCAGCCTTGGCAGCTGTAATGTTTGCCTCAGTATTTGAACAACTGGGCCAGGTTTCAAGGAGCAGGTCTGGAGGACTGACTGTGTGACCAGCCCAGCAGTGTATTACACAGGTGGCTCATAGGGAAACACTGTCTGTATGTGGATTATTAGTGGCTCTGCAACATGGAACAGGAATACAATATATACAGATTTTTTGTTTTTGTTGAAATAAATTGTGCCCTCCCCTGTCTGACATGATGGCGGTGCCCTAGGCAGTTGCCTAACTCTGCCTACCCTGTCCGAGCGCATGTTAATTTACAAATGACAGGATTTTTTAAAATAAAAACAAGAAAGCAGTAAAACTCAAAGAATGAACAAACCTCTGGTGTCAAGTAACACCCTGTATTAAACCATCCCCCAAAACACACATATGTATTGGCAACTCTAGATATGATGCGTCCATAATGACTTGTACTATATATTAGTCATAGAAAACACAAGAAAAAAAACAATACCAGAATTCCAGTTTTCTATTGACATAACCTACTAAATACAAATTAAAACAATCAAAAATGGTACCAATGCAAGAAACAAGTTACAAAGTTACTCCATCAGAAACTAAATAAGTCCAATAATTTCTTGGAATGTGGTGACAAAAAAAAAAAAAGGGGAGATTTATCAAACTGGTGTAAAGTAGAATTGGCTTAGTTGCCTATAGCAACCAGATTCCACCTTTCATTTTCCAAAGAAGCTGTGAAAAATAAAAGGTTGAAAGATAGAACTTGTCCTATTCTTGTCCATTTTGCAGACAGGAATAGGCATTTCTAACTTACCTGTAGGGTGGAATGTGCAGGACGCACATAGCCAATATCAGTGTTTTTCAGACAGCAAAATGGATACGGTTGTTTGAATGGACTTTAATATACACACAATGTTTTGCTTTTCGCAAACTGCGATCTGCATTTTTCTCAGTCCCATTAATAGAAATGTCTATTCTTATCCCTAAAACGAACAAGAATGAGACATATTCTTTATTTTGCAGGATGGACAAACACATCTGTATGTCCATCCTGCAAAATAAAGAATATGTCTCATTCTTGTTCGCACAACACTGTTGACATTTTTTTTGCGGACCCATAGAAATTAATGGATCCAAAATACAGTAGTGTGTCTAAAATTATATTATTTATACCACATAGTGAATGCAGTAAAAAAAAACTAAGCCTTTTAATACATTATATGTACCTCAAAATAGTTCCTACAAAAAAATTGTATAACACATATCACAAAATTCAAGGTTTCATACAGCCAGGGGCACTGCTAGGTTAAAACATTCGGGGGATGGCCCCCTGATATTTTGTCCCAGGGCCCGAATGTACTGCCTGCCTGCTAGATACAACTGTATCGTCATCCTCAAGACGGCAATACAATTGAATCTAATGCCCTGCAAGAGTTGAAGGACCTGTGATGACATCACAGGTCATGTGATCAGTGCTAAATGCAGTAGCTGAAAAAAACCTGCGATGATGTCACCGTCATGTGACCAGTGCAGGAGAGGACTGCTCAGCAGTGAAGAGAAGTCCTGGGAAGAAGCTGTGGTGAGGTCTGCTACATAAGGAGAGGTAAGTGAAGGGGTAGATTACTCAGTGTGAGAGGCAGAGCAAGTTGGGAATTGTAGTTATTTAACTGGGACTGTATGTTAGGGCTGAAGGGAGGGAAGTTATTTACATAGGACAGTGGGGTGGAATGATGTTATTTACATGGGACTGACAGTTGAGGGAGTGATATTATTTACATGGGAATGCATGTTGGAGGCGGCTGGGGCAAGGTAATGTTTTTTATATGGGACTATATGTTGAAGGCGCCTGTGGGAGGGAGGGTTATTATTTACATGGCACTGAATGTTGAGGCGTTATGTGATTTACATGGGACTGAATGTTGGAGGTGGCTGGGGAGGGGGTGATTTTATTTACATGGGACTGTATGTTGAAGGTGACTGGGGAGGCAGTAATGTTATTTACATGGGACCGAATATTGAGGGGGTGATGCTATTTTCATGGGACTGTATGTTGAAGGCGGCTGGGGAGGGGGTTATGTTCTTTACATGAGACTGTATGTTGAAGGTGGCTGGGGAGGGGGTAATGTTATTACGTGGGACAATATATTGAGGGGGGCAGGAGAGATGGTGTGATGGTATTTACATGGGACTGTATTTTAGAGGGGGCTGGAGAGATGGTGTGATGGTATTTACATGGCACTCTATGGCATAGAAGGGAAATAATGTTATTTACATGAGGAATTGTAATTTTTGAGGACAGTAAATGGAGGAATATAACTGCAGGGTGCATTATAAATACTGGGAGGGCTTCAGGGCGAGCATTATAACAGTAGGGGCATTATATATACTGGTGGCACTGTGGGGGGCATTTTAAATCCAGGAGACATTAGGCATTCATATTTCTACTAAGAGCACTGTGGGGGTCTTATTACTACTGAGGGGTCAGTAGATATCTTTATTACCACTGGGGGAACAATAGGGGGGGCCTTATTTCTACTAGGGGCTCTGTAAGGGCATTATTAATACTGGAGGGCTCTTCTACTAATCAGGGCACTCTTGGGGAGCATTATCACAGTTGGGGGCACTGTAGGGGGCAGTATTACTAATGAGGGCATTCTAGAAGGGAATTACTATTGGTGGGACTATGAGGAGCACCATTACTATGGGGGACACTCATTTTTCTTCAGGATAGTATTTGGGGGTACAGAAAAATGAGGAAGCTAAGATGTTTGTGTGTCACACTCTGTAGAGACGAGGCGCAGCTGAGAGAAGTTGTCCGGAAGGAATGGAGAAGATGATGACAGAGAAGATCTACATCAGAGGAGACTTCACCTGGGAGGAACTGGATGTGAGAGGTACGTGCTGCTGTATAGCTGTATAGCTATAGCGAGCTTAGGGTGGGTTGGTCGACTTAGAGAATTGGACCATATGCATTGGGGCTTGGGCCCTGGATCTTTTGAGACCCTAGCAACGCTCCTGCATACAGCTAAATTAAAGAAAACATTAGTTATGTAATTTAGGGGTTAAAATGCATTTGTCACCTAAGTTATGCACCTAGTTACAAGTAAACAAACTATTTTCCTGGCGCTTGCTCTCTCCTGTTATATCCTTAGCTGCAGTGTCGTAGCAGAACCGCACAAACCGCCACAAAAAGCTAAAGCTGAAATCAATATAAATATAAAGTGACACCGCGCTATCCTCTGGATAGATCATCAGCATCTGATTGGCGGGGCTGTTTGAGAAGGCAGCAGCTCTCCAGCAGCGCTGCTGCCTTCGCACTGTTTACCACTGGCCCAGTGACTTCACGACTAGTATCAACTAGCCTGGCCGCGGCTAAGCTCCGTTCACTTAAATGGAGCTTAGCCCTGCCCAGGCAGTTTATACTACAGTCGTGGCCAAAAGTTTGGAGAATTACACAAATATTAGTTTTCACAAAGTTTGCTGCTAAACTGCTTTTAGATCTTTGTTTCAGTTGTTTCTGTGATGTAGTGAAATATAATTACACGCACTGCATACGTTTCAAAGGCTTTTATCGACAATTACATGACATTTATGCAAAGAGTCAGTATTTGCAGTGTTGGCCCTTCTTTTTCAGGACCTCTGCAATTCGACTGGGCATGCTCTCAATCAACTTCTGGGCCAATTCCTGACTGATAGCAACCCATTCTTTCATAATCACTTCTTGGAGTTTGTCAGAATTAGTGGGTTTTTGTTTGTCCACCCGCCTCTTGAGGATTGACCACAAGTTCTCAATGGGATTAAGATCTGGGGAGTTTCCAGGCCATGGACCCAAAATGTCAACGTTTTGGTCCCCGAGCCACTTAGTTATCACTTTTGCCTTATGACACGGTGCTCCATCGTGCTGGAAAATGCATTGTTCTTCACCAAACTGTTGTTGGATTGTTGGAAGAAGTTGCTGTTGGAGGGTGTTTTGGTACCATTCTTTATTCATGGCTGTGTTTTTGGGCAAAATTGTGAGTGAGCCCACTCCCTTGGATGAGAAGCAACCCCACACATGAATGGTCTCAGGATGCTTTACTGTTGGCATGACACAGGACTGATGGTAGCGCTCACCTTTTCTTCTCCGGACAAGCCTTTTTCCAGATGCCCCAAACAATCGGAAAGAGGCTTCATCGGAGAATATGACTTTGCCCCAGTCCTCAGCAGTCCATTCACCATACTTTCTGCAGAAGATCAATCTGTCCCTGATGTTTTTTTTGGAGAGAAGTGGCTTCTTTGCTGCCCTTCTTGACACCAGGCCATCTTCCAAAAGTCTTCGCCTCACTGTGCGTGCAGATGCGCTCACACCTGCCTGCTGCCATTCCTGAGCAAGCTCTGCACTGGTGGCACTCCGATCCCGCAGCTGAATCCTCTTTAGGAGACGATCCTGGCGCTTGCTGGACTTTCTTGGACGCCCTGAAGCCTTCTTAACAAGAATTGAACCTCTTTCCTTGAAGTTCTTGATGATCCTATAAATTGTTGATTGAGGTGCAATCTTAGTAGCCACAATATCCTTGCCTGTGAAGCCATTTTTATGCAACGCAATGATGACTGCACCCGTTTCTTTGCAGGTCACCATGGTTAACAATGGAAGAACAATGATTTCAAGCATCACCCTCCTTTTAACATGTCAAGTCTGCCATTTTAACCCAATCAGCCTGACATAATGATCTCCAGCCTTGTGCTCGTCAACATTCTCACCTGAGTTAACAAGACGATTACTGAAATGATCTCAGCAGGTCCTTTAATGACAGCAATGAAATGCAGTGGAAAGGTTTTTTGGGGATTAAGTTAATTTTCATGGCAAAGAAGGACTATGCAATTCATCTGATCACTCTTCATAACATTCTGGAGTATATGCAAATTGCTATTATAAAAACTTAAGCAGCAACTTTTCCAATATTTATGTAATTCTCAAAACTTTTGGCCACGACTGTAGTCGTGACGTCAGTTAGAAGGCCGCGGCGCTGCTGGAACGCCGCTGCCTTCTCAAACAGCTGATCGGTGGAGGTCCCGGGTGTTAGACCCCTGCCGATCAGATGCTGATGATCTATCCAGAGGATAGATCATCAGTTTAAACAAACTGCAGAACCCCTTTAAATTTCCCTTCATGTTTTTCCCTGTAGTGCCTAGACAGTGGATGTCCTTCAAACTTTGTTAATATTGTATATGTGTTCGCCCACCCTTTTTCTTAATTGTCCTTTAGTGCGGCCAATATACGTCTTATTACATGGGCATGTAATGGTGTATATTACCCCCCAGCTGTTTCATGTAATGAATCCTCTGATGTCTTCTTCGTGGGTGCCATTGATGTTTTTAATTGTCATCTGTATTTTGTTATTATTAGACGTTCTGCACCCTATACATTTTTATACAGGGGAAGAATCCATTATGTTGGCTTATGCCTATTTGTTGTTCTTTATTTATACTATCTTTATTCTTGTTTTTGTATTTATTTTAGTTTTTATTTATCGTTTTCTCTTGTTTCGTGATTCAGTTATTAGTGGCCGCCACCATATTGCCCAGATTTTTAGCTTTACGATAAATAAATCTGGGCTCCTTCGGGATAAGTTGCCGCACAATTTTATCCTCCCTCAAGACGTCCCAGTGTTTGTTAACGATTTTTTTGAACAGATTCATTAGGCCATTATACAGTAAAATGAGGGGTGGGATAGCAAACAAGTCCGTGACACCCCCACTGTGTAGGAGTGTACTGAGAAAGGTTGAGGCAAGCACGGTGTCACTTTATATTTATATTAAGTAATGCACCTACTATATTTATTTGAGACATACATGTGAATTCAATATCCACAATAAAAAGGGACATTTTCAGGAGGGTTTTTCCAATATTATTGAAACGGTCAGATGGTTAATCTCTTAAATATATAAAAATGAAATTCTGTCTGTCTGTCTGGACGTTCTTTATGCGCGACCAAACGACTGGACCGATCTTCACCAAATTTGGCACACAGATACATCAGGTGTCTGGGAAGGTTTTAGACTCTGGGATGTGCAGTTTCTGAGATATTCCCAAAAAATTAGCCAATTCCCACATTAGCCAATAAAAGCCTGCAAGTCTTTCTCGCCTAATCCCAACTCCCATAAACAGTTTTACTCCAGGTTTCCATAACAACCCAGCCATTTTTCTTTACTGCTTAAAGGGGCGGGCACAGTGGAGGTCACTGTTATTAAAGGGGCGTTCACTGTGAAAGTCAGTGTTAAAGGGGCGGCCACTGTTGAACAGGTGGTAGCTGTTAAAGGGGTGGTCACTGTTAAAAGGGCAGTCACTGTTAAAAGGGCGGTCACTGTGAAAGTCACTGTTAAAGGGTCGTTCACTGTGAAAGTCACTGTTAAAGGGGCAGCCACTGTGAAATTCACTAATAAAAGAGTGGTCACTTTTAATGGGACACCGCTGTGAAAGTCACTGTTAAAGCGGCGGTCACTGTTAAATGGGCGGTCACTGTGAAAGTCCCTGTTAAAGGGGCGGTCACTGTGAAAGTCACTGTTAAATGGGCGGCCACTGTGAAAGTCACTGTTAAAGGGGCATTTAATGTAAAAGTCACTGTTAAAGAGGCGGTCACTGTTAAAGGGGCGGTCACTGTTAAAGAGGCGGTCACTGTAAAAGTCACTGTTAAATGGGCGGCCACAGTTAAAGGGTCGGTCACTGTGAAAGTCACTGTTAAAGGAGTGGTCACTTTTAAAGGGACACCGCTGTGAAAGTCACTGTTAAAAGGGTGGTCACTGTTAAATGGGCAGTCACTGTGAAAGTTCCTGTTAAAGGAGTGGTCACTGTGAAAGTCACTGTTAAATTGGCGGTCACTGTGAAAGTTCCTGTTAAAGGAGTGGTCACTGTGAAAGTCACTGTTAAATTGGCGGTCACTGTGAAAGTTACTGTTAAAGTGGCTGTCACTGTGATAGTCACTGTTAAAGGGGCGGTCACTGTTAAAGGGGGACCACTGTGAAAGTCACTGTTAAACGGTCGGTCACTGTGAAAGTCACTGTTAAAGTGGCGGTCATTGTAAAGGGGCAGTCACTGTGAAAGTCACTGTTAAAGGTGCGGCCACTGTGAAAATAACTGATAAAGGGGCGGTCACTGTGAAAGTTACTGTTAAAGGGGCGGTCACTGTGAAAGTCACTGTTTTAGGGGCAGTCACTGTAAAAGTCACTGTTAAATGGGCGGTCACTGTGAAAGTCACTGTTAAAGGAGCGGTTACTGTGAAAGTCACTGTTAAATGGGCTGCCACTGTGAAAGTCACTGTTAAAGGGGCGGTCACTTTTAAAGGGGTGGTCACTGTGAAAGTCACTGTTAAAGGGTCGGTCACTGTGAAAGTCACTGTTAAAGGGTCGGTCACTGTGAAAGTCACTGTTAAAGGGTCGGTCACTGTGAAAGTCACTGTTAAAGGGTCGGTCACTGTGAAAGTCACTGTTAAAGGGGCGGTCATTATTAAATGGGCTGTCACTGTGAAAGTCACTGTTAACCACCTCAGCCCCCCTAGCTTAAACACCCTTAATGACCAGACCACTTTTTACAATTCTGCACTACCCTACTTTCACGGTTTATTGCTCGGTCATGCAACTTACCACCCAAATGAATTTTACCTCCTTTTCTTCTCACTAATAGAGCTTTCATTTGGTGGTATTTCACTGCTGCTGACATTTTTACATTTTTTGTTATTAATCGAAATTTACCGAAATTTTTGCCAAAAAATGACATTTTTCACTTTCAGTTGTAATTTTTTTTTTTTTAAAAAGACATTTCTATATAAAATTTTCTCTACATTTATTGTTCTACATGTCTTTGATAAAAAAAAAATGTTTGGGTAAAAAAAAAAATGGTTTGGGTAAAAGTTATAGCGTTTACAAACTATGGTACAAAAATGTGAATTTCCGCTTTTTGAAGCAGCTCTGACTTTCTGAGCACCAGTCATTCCTGAGGTTCTACAATGCCCAGACAGTAGAAAAACCCCACAAAAATGATGATTTTTAAAAAAAAGTTTTTCCTTACAAAGTCTCATATTCCACTAACTTGTGACAAAAAATAAAAACTTCCATGAACTCACTATGCCCATCACGAAATACCTTGGGGTGTCTTCTTTCCAAAATGGGGTCACTTGTGGGGTAGTTATACTGCCCTGGCATTTTAGGGGCCCTAATGCGTGAGAAGTAGTTTGAAATCAAAATGTGTAAAAAATGCCCTGTGAAATCCTAAAGGTGCTCTTTGGAATGTGGGCCCCTTTGCCCACCTAGGCTGCAAAAAAGTGTCACACATGTGGTATCACCATACTCAGGAGAAGTCGGGCAATGTGTTTTGGGCTGTCATTTTACATATACCCATGCTGGGTGAGAGAAATATCTCGGCAAAAGACAACTTTTCCCATTTTTCTATACAAAGTTGGCATTTGACCGAGATATTTATCTCACCCAGTATGGGTATATGTAAAATAACACCCCAAAACACATTGCCCAACTTCTCCTGAGTACGGCGATACCACATGTGTGACACTTTTTTTGCAGCCTAGGTGGGCAAAGGGGCCCACATTCCAAAGAGCACCTTTAGGATTTCACAGGGCATTTTTTACACATTTTGATTTCAAACTACTTCTCACGCATTAGGGCCCCTAAAATGCCAGAGCAGTATAACTACCCCACAAGTGACCCCATTTTGGAAAGAAGACACCCCAAGGTATTTCGTGATGGGCATAGTGAATTTATGGAAGTTTTTATTTTTTGTCACAAGTTAGTGGAATATGAGACTTTGTAAGAAAAAAAAAATCATAATTTTCCGCTAACTTGTGACAAAATTGTGAAAAAAATTTAGGAACTCGCCATGCTCCTCACGGAATACCTTGGGGGGTGTCTTCTTTCCAAAATGGGGTCACCTGTGGGGTAGTTATACTGCCCTGGCATTTTAGGGGCCCTAATGCGTGAGAAGTAGTTTGAAATCAAAATGTGTAAAAAATGCCCTGTGAAATCCTAAAGGTGCTCTTTGGAATGTGGGCCCCTTTGCCCACCTAGGCTGCAAAAAAAGTGTCACACATGTGGTATCGCCGTACTCAGGAGAAGTTGGGCAATGTGTTTTGGGGTGTCTTTTTACATATACCCATGCTGGGTGAGAGAAATATCTCTCTAAAAGACAACTTTTCCCTTTTTTTTATACAAAGTTGGCAATTGACCGATATATTTATCTCACCCAGCATGGGTATATGTAAAATGACACCCCAAAACACATTGCCCAACTTCTCCTGAGTACGGCGATACCACATGTGTGACACTTTTTTGCAGCCTAGGTGCGCAAATGGGCCCAAATTCCTTTTAGGAGGGCATTTTTAGACATTTGGATTCCAGACTTCTTCTCACGCATTAGGGCCCCTAAAATGCCTGGGCAGTATAAATACCCCACATTTGACCCCATTTTGGAAAGAAGACACCCCAAGGTATTTCGTGAGGGGCATGGCGAGTTCATAGAAGTTATTTTTTTTTTGGCACAAGTTAGCGGAAATTGATTTATTTTATTTTTTCTCACAAAGTCTCCCTTTCCGCTAACTTGTGACAAAAAGTTCAATCTTTCATGGACTCAATATGCCCCTCAGCGAATACCTTGGGGTGTCTTCATTCCGAAATGGGGTCATTTGTGGGATGTGTTTACTGTTCTGGCATTTTGGGCGGGGCTAAATTGTGAGCAACCCTGTAAAGCTTAAAAGGTACTCGTTGGACTTTCGGCCCCTTTACGCACCTAGGCTGCAAAAAAGTGTCACACATGTGGTATCGCCGTACTCAGGAGAAGTAGGGCAATGTGTTTTGGGGTGTATTTTTACATATACCCATGCTGGGTGAGATAAATATCTCTGTAAATGACAATTTTTTTTTATTTTTATACAAAGTTGTCAATTTACAGAGATATTCCTCTCACCCAGCATGGGTATATGTAAAAATGCACCCCAAAACACATTGCCCTACTTCTCCTGAGTACATCGATTCCACATGTGTGACACTTTTTTGCAGCCTAGGTGCGCAAAGGGGCCCAAATTCCAATGAGAATCTTTACGATTTCACAGGGCATTTTTTACGCATTTGGATTCCAAACTACTTCTCACGCTTTAGGTCCCCTAAAATGCCAGGGCAGTATAACTACCCCACAAGTGACCCCATTTTGGAAAGAAGACACCCCAAGGTATTCTGTGAGGGGCATGGCGAGTTCCTAGAATATTATTTTTTTGGCACAAGTTGGCGGAAAATGATTTTTTTTTTCTCTTACAAAGTCTCATTCCACTAACTTGTGACAAAAAATAAAATTTTACATGAACTCGCCATACCCCTCACGAAATACCTTGGGGTGTCTTCTTTCTGAAATGGGGTCACTTGTGGGGTATTTATACTGCCCTGGCATTTTAGGGGCCCTAAAGCGTGAGAAGAAGTCTGGAATATAAATGTCCAAAAAAAATTACGTATTTGGATTCCCTGAGGGGTATGGCGAGTTCATGTGCGATTTTAGTTTTTGTCACAAGTTAGTGGAATATGAGACTTTGTAAGAAAAAACAACTTGTGAAAAAAAAAAAAATCTTTTATGAACTCGCCATGCCCCTCAAAAGTGATCTTTTTATAGCGCCGCAGCAATTTTACGGTGTTTTTGCAGTGATAAGAAAAAAATAATTCTGTCACTGCGGTGGGGCGGACTGAACGCAAGTGTGCGCACAAGATCAGGCCTGATCGGGCGAACACTGCGTTTTTTGTAGAGCCTATAGAACATGTCCTTTATTGCTGACAAGAAAAGGCATTTTCTATATAGTTCTGGCAATGTGCGGATCCGCAAAATGCGGAAAGCACATTGCCGGTGTCCGTGTTTGCGGATCCGCGGTGTCCGTGTTTTGCGGATTCGTGGATTCGCGGATCCGCAAAACACATACGGACGTCTGAATGGAGCCTTACAGGGGGGTGATCAATGACAGGGGGGTGATCAGGGAGTCTATATGGGGTGATCACCCCCCTGTAAGGCTCCATTCAGACGTCCATATGTGTTTTGCGGATCCGTGGGTCCGCGGATCCGCAAAACACATACAGACGTCTGAATAAAGCCTTACAGGGGGGTGATCAATGACAGGGAGGTGATCAGTGAGTCTATATGGGGTGATCAGGGGTTAATAAGGGGTTAATAAGTGACAGGGGGGGGTGTAGTGTAGTGGTGTTTGGTGCTACTTTACAGAGCTGCCTGTGTCCTCTGGTGGTCGATCCAAGCAAAAGGGACCACCAGAGGACCAGGTAGCAGGTATATTAGACGCTGTTATCAAAACAAGAACGATCGCCGCTGGCAGGCTGCAGATCCACTCGTTTACCTTTGGTTCCTGTGAACCCGCGCGCCTGTGTGCGCGCGTTCACAGGAAATCTCACCTCTCGCGAGAGGACGCGCCGGCGCGTCAAGGAGGAATAACAAGGCCGCCGCCAGGATGCAATCCTGCGTACGGCGGTCCTGTAGTGGTTAAAGGGGCAGTCACTGTGAAAGTCACTGTTAAAGGGGCGGTCATTATTAAATGGGCTGTCACTGTGAAAGTCTTTGTTAAAGGGGCTGTCACTGTGAAAGTCACTGTTAAAGGGTCGGTCACTGTGAAAATCTCTGTTAAAGGGGCGGTCATTATTAAATGGGCTGTCACTGTGAAAGTCTCTGTTAAAGGGGCGGTCACTGTGAAAGTCACTGTTAAAGGGGCGGTCACTGTGAAAGTCACTGTTAAATGGTCGGCCACTGTTAAAAAGTCAAAGGATTGGTCACTGTTAAAGGGGCGGTCACTGTGAAAGTCACTGTTAAAGGGGCGGTCACTGTGAAAGTCACTGCTAAAGGGGCGGTCACTGTGAAAGTCGCTGTTAAAGGGGCGGTCACTGTGAAAGTCACTGTTAAAGGGGCGGTCACTGTGAAAGTCACTGCTAAAGGGGCGGTCACTGTGAAAGTCGCTGTTAAAGGGGCGGTCACTGTGAAAGTCACTGTTAAAGGGGCAGTCACTGTGAAAGTTACTGTTAAAGGGGCGGTCACTGTGAAAGTCACTGTTAAAGGGGCGGTCACTGTGAAAGTCACTGTTAAATGGGCTGCCACTGTGAAAGTCAATTTTAAAGGAGTGGTCACTATTAAAGGGGGACCACTGTGAAAGTCACTGTTAAATGGGCGCTCACTGTCAAAGTCACTGTTAAAGGGGCGGTCACTGTGAAAGTCACTGTTAAAGGGGCGGTCACTGTGAAAGTCACTGTTAAATGGGCTGCCACTGTGAAAGTCAATTTTAAAGGAGTGGTCACTATTAAAGGGGGACCACTGCGAAAGTCACTGTTAAAAGGGCGGTCACTGTTAAAGGGATGTTTACTGTGAAATGGATCCACAGGATTTACTTTATGCTGTTAAAAACAAAGCAGGGCGCACCATAGGGTAATACCGTTGGTAGACAGATAAAATAAATGGTTCCAGTACAGGGCTCACCTTTTGTGGTTGTGCTATCTGTAGGCACAACTCTAGTAAAAGCTTGTCAATACATGTGATGGAGTCACGATTCGCTGGTGGATCTGCAGCAGCGGAGGGATGACTTCTTGTTGGAGATCCCTGAAGTCTCCAAGAAGTGGTAGGATACAGAGGTAGATAGATAAAATATCCCAGGGCGCAAGAATCCAGTCCAGATAGTGATAGTAAATAGAAACGTATTTATTGCAGAAGTACAACGCGTTTCGGGGAGTAGTTCCCCTTCATCAGGTACATAACACTGCATATGAAATTACACAAACATACAGCATTTAAATACACTCAAAAAACCCGCCAAAATGAAAAGTAGGTGGGGCTAAGAAAAGGGGGAGTGGTTAGTGGGGATGGGTCCCCAGCAGATGTGTACAGGTTTGGTGTTCAATATATAATGATAAAGTAACAATGCAGAGGTACCATCATTGGTGGTGTGGTGAAGCCAGAGACGTAGGAATGTTTGTGCTCCAATCAGTTTATATGCCTCTGATCAAGGAGCGCTCGCACTGAAGGGGGAGGTCACGTGATCGCGGCTTGCTGGCAGTAGATAGTAACCTGGTTGCTGGGTAACCAGGACGCTTAGTGGCCGCACTGGTATAATGCGGACACGAGCGCAGCGAGGATGGCAGGGGAGGGAGGTGGAGTGGGTGTTGCAGGGAGGGCAGACCTGTGGTGTGAAATATATTAATAGCAAGGGGGAGGACTCTGCCGTTGTGTCTGGGTGAGGGGCTGGAGGGGGTAGGAAGAAGAGACATTCATAACGGATAAAATGATGATGATTGGTGCTAAAGAGATTTGATCAATCACTTCTGATAATGATGTAGTATCATAACAATTGATTATCATCCATTAATGGGTGATGGATTAGTGATACGTAATTAATAATACATGAGTCAACAAATGGAGTAATTATCATCCAAAGATTAATCAAGGACTAATGATTTGATAGGAGAATGATAAGATAATGAGGAGGGGGTAATAACTGAATTAGAAGGTATTAATCCATGGTGATGCATGTGCATATTGTTCATTAAACAAATAATGAAAAATAATGGGTATAATAAAAATGTATCAAAAAAATATATATATGGATAATGAATAAATGATAAATAATAAATAAATAATATTGATAATGACAAAAAATAATATTGAAATGACAAAATAACAATGATGAAGATAACAAAAAAAATAAAATAAAAAAATATATATATATATATAAAAAATATTATAATAATGAAAAATAAATAGTAAAAGTTATAAAATATAAAAAGTAATGATGGAAATTAAATGAAATGAAGATAAATGATACAGAATATGAAATAAATAAAAATGTTGGTTAAATATATGGAGCGTCATGCTTACATATGTACAGAAAATCAGGTGGCCGTGGAATACTACATTACACAACCTTGGGGACCTCGGCTGTTTGAAATAGGGAACGCCACGATTGAAACATAGCTGAACTCGGGGTATTTCAGAGGTTTATCTCGAAGGCTTCGTTAAGACCAAATGGGTTAAGGCAGTTCAGTTTGTATATCCAAAACATCTTGCGCCTTTTGATTGTCTGCATGACATTGTGGCAATCAGAGCCGATTTGTTCAATGGGCGTGATGGAAAAGCCAGTGGCGAGGCCCTCATGGCGAATGGTTGCGTGTCGAGACACGCTGTGCTGTAGGAAACCCTTTTTGATATTTGACCGGTGTTTGTTAAGCCTGTTGCGCAAGGTTTGGATTGTCCGCCCCACATACTGTAGGCCGCAGGGGCATTCCAGTAGGTAGATAACATTTTTTGATCCACAGTGTAAATGTTGTCTGATGGAGAAGGTTCCCCCATTAGATCTACTCTGGAAAGAAGTTGACATCCGTATAGCGGTACAGCAGAGACATTTGGGTTGGTTGCATCTGAAGCTGCCAGGTTGTTCGGAGTGTTGGGTTCTCGTGGGGGAAGGTTTGTGGTCGAATCTGTCGGCACGCAGTTTGCTTGGAGCTAATAGATTTTTTAAAGTTTTAGCTCTCCTGAACGTCAAAGGAGGATGTCTGGGTAGTGATTTGGATAGAAATGGATCGCTTCTTAGGATATGCCAGTGTTTCGATAGTATGCTCCTAATATCCTTATGGTTATTGCTGTATGTCGTGATAAAGTTAGTACTCCACTTATTTTCAGATTTCTTGTTTTTTTAAATATTTTTAGTGATATCATCTGTATTATCGTTTTTATTAATGGGTAGGCAGTTTTCTTGTGTGAGGGTTTTTGCTTTGTTGAAGGCCTTCCCCCACGAGAACCCAACACTCCGAAAAACCTGGCAGCTTCAGATGCAACCAACCCAAATGTCTCTGCTGTACCGATATACGGATGTCAACTTCTTTCCAGAGTAGATCTAATGGGGGAACCTTCTCCATCAGACAACATTTACACTGTGGATCAAAAAATGTTATCTACCTACTGGAATGCCCCTGCGGCCTACATTATGTGGGGCGGACAATCCAAACCTTGCGCAACAGGCTTAACAAACACCGGTCAAATATCAAAAAGGGTTTCCTACAGCACAGCGTGTCTCGACACGCAACCATTCGCCATGAGGGCCTCGCCACTGGCTTTTCCATCACGCCCATTGAACAAATCGGCTCTGATTGCCACAATGTCATGCAGACGATCAAAAGGCGCGAGATGTTTTGGATATACAAACTCAACTGCCTTAACCCATTTGGTCTTAACAAAGCCTTCAAGATAAACCTCTGAAATACCCCGAGTTCAGCTATGTTTCAATCGTGGCGTTCCCTATTTCAAACAGCCGAGGTCCCCCAAGGTTGTGTAATGTAGTATTTTACAAGTATATTCCACCGCCTAATATTATAAAAGTAGAGATGGGCACTCTAATATCCGGAACCACCGGGTAATAAGTTTATTCTGATAACGTCAATTGTATATAATAGCAATTACATAAGATATACACAATAAATGAAATTAAAATAGGCCTGATACAGCTAAAATTAATCTAATTGTCTAATACATATAATTGTCTAATACATATAGATAGCCGCTATTGAAAAAACAATTAAAAAAATATAAGATTAGTAATCCACTGTTGAAAAAACAACCTCTGATTGTAGTAGTAGGGTACCTTGGATAAATATACAATATACAATGGGCATCTGCCGATGTTGCTCTTAAGTGATGTGTCTCACAAGAGAAAGAAATAAATAAATTGTGACAAATCTTTAGAAATATAATAAAGTCCAGAAAAAATCCAGAAAAAATGTTGGTGATCACTTAAAATTGTGCACAAAAGGAAAAGTCAATTACAACTGTAAAGTGTTGCTGTGTATCAAATAGGTAGTATTCAACGTGAATATAATAAGTCCACAACAGCAGCAGATGCCTCTGAATGTCAGTGTTAGCTCCAATAGTAATCACCTTCCGCAATCAACCATCGATATAAGCAGTATAGCAACAAGTGAGTATCAATATTTGCGCCAAGGATAATCACTTTCCACAATCCACCATGAATTTTAGCGATAATGGCTGTTTGTAATTGTACTCACATTTGCTGTTGTAGTCCGGTCTATAGAGTAACTGTGAAAAGCGGCTTACCTCCTATGTGGAATAAAGAGGTGCCTCGCTGGTCTATCTAGACGCTGTGGTCCACTCCCAATATTGGCCGCAGTTGTCCAGAGCCGTCCTGGTTCACAGCTTTCGCTCTGTTTAAATCGTAGGCAGAGTCTCAGTACATCTGCGATGGGCGTTTTCTCTTTACTCCGGACAAACTTAATGCTATAATCCGGTCTGTAGCGTGGCAGAAGAAGCGGCTTACCTCCTATATGGACTAAAGAGGTGCCTCGCTGGTCTATCTGAACGCTGGGGTCCACTCTCAATGTTGGCCGCAGTTATCCAGAGCCGGCTCTGGATAACTGCGGCCAACATTGAGAGTGGACCCCAGCGTTCAGATAGACCAGCGAGGCACCTCTTTAGTCCATATAGGAGGTAAGCCGCTTCTTCTGCCACGCTACAGACCGGATTATAGCATTAAGTTTGTCCGGAGTAAAGAGAAAACGCCCATCGCAGATGTACTGAGACTCTGCCTACGATTTAAACAGAGCGAAAGCTGTGAACCAGGACGGCTCTGGACAACTGCGGCCAATATTGGGAGTGGACCACAGCGTCTAGATAGACCAGCGAGGCACCTCTTTATTCCACATAGGAGGTAAGCCGCTTTTCACAGTTACTCTATAGACCGGACTACAACAGCAAATGTGAGTACAATTACAAACAGCCATTATCGCTAAAATTCATGGTGGATTGTGGAAAGTGATTATCCTTGGCGCAAATATTGATACTCACTTGTTGCTATACTGCTTATATCGATGGTTGATTGCGGAAGGTGATTACTATTGGAGCTAACACTGACATTCAGAGGCATCTGCTGCTGTTGTGGACTTATTATATTCACGTTGAATACTACCTATTTGATACACAGCAACACTTTACAGTTGTAATTGACTTTTCCTTTTGTGCACAATTTTAAGTGATCACCAACATTTTTTCTGGATTTTTTCTGGACTTTATTATATTTCTAAAGATTTGTCACAATTTATTTATTTCTTTCTTTCTCTTGTGAGACACATCACTTAAGAGCAACATCGGCAGATGCCCATTGTATATTGTATATTTATCCAAGGTACCCTACTACTACAATCAGAGGTTGTTTTTTCAACAGTGGATTACTAATCTTATATTTTTTTAATTGTTTTTTCAATAGCGGCTATCTATATGTATTAGACAATTATATGTATTAGACAATTAGATTAATTTTAGCTGTATCAGGCCTATTTTAATTTCATTTATTGTGTATATCTTATGTAATTGCTATTATATACAATTGACGTTATCAGAATAAACTTATTACCCGGTGGTTCCGGATATTAGAGTGCCCATCTCTACTTTTATAATATTATACGGTGCTTGGAGTGCGACATCAGATAGGTGCACCTGACCGCCCCAAATCAGGAGGCAGAGCCGTCCTATACTTTGACTATATTCCACCGCCACCTGATTTTCTGTACATATGTAAGCATGACGCTCCATATATTTAACCAACATTTTTATTTATTTCATATTCTTGTCATGAGGGTGTCAAGAGCCACGCCTGACTCCGTTATACCCGGGGTCAGGAAGTCTCAGCGGGTGGCTGCGCGCTCTATGTAGAAAGATTGTGCTGTTTCTTTATGGTAGCTTTCTGGGTTTGCCTTGCAACCCTTTTGGCTCACTCAGGGATCCGTAGCTCCTTCTCCTCAGCTGTTTCTTGTCCAGCACTCCCAACCTCCTTATATTCCCCTCTCACACTTCTCTGGTTGCCAGATATAGAGCTTCCTGCCTGGACTTCTATACTGACCCACTGGAGCTGTGTAACTGTGTTCCCTGGTTGTTGTTCCAGAACGTTACCCTCCGGATCCCTGTTGGGCCTTCGTGGTCTGCTGTTGTCGCCCACCTGGGATTATATGTTTGTCTGTATTGTCTGTCCTCTCCTTGGTGTTTTCCTCTTAGTGTCAGTGGTGCGGACTAGTGATCCCACCGCCCCGTTCACTACATCATCTTAGGGGAAGCCAGGGTTTTGGCACGTGATCGGCTTACGGGTGAGGAACCCGTCTAGGGACGTCAGGGCAGTCAGGTGCCAGCCGCAAGGTGAGTCAGGGGTCACCACCTTTCCCTCTCCCTTGGACAGGGCCTTCCCTTTCCCTCCCTTTGCGTGACGCCGGTCATTACATTATATCTGGCCCTTATTTTGTGTAGGTAAAAAAAAAAGTTTTTCTTTCTACTTACTTAGAATCCAGTATGGATCCAATTGCTGCTTTGTCAAAGCAACTTCAAGGCCTGTCTTTGGAGGTGGCAGGATTGAAGGCGTCGGTCCTCCAGCAACAGCAGCAATTACAACAGACCGCAAGCCCAGCGGTTGCTACAGGTAACCAGGTTGTTGCGGAACCCAAGGTTGCTCTTCCTGACAGATTTTCTGGGGGAAGGGACAAATTTGTGACGTTCCGTGAGGCCTGTAAATTATATTTTAAGTTGCGCCCTTACTCCTCTGGTAATGAAGAACAGCGGGTGGGGGTTGTTATTTCCCTGCTGCAGGGGGACCCGCAATCCTGGGCGTTCTCTTTACCCGCTGATTCCCAGGCTCTCCGGTCAGTGGATGAATTTTTTGGGGCCTTGGGTCTCATATATGACGACCCTGACCGAGTCGCACTGGCTGAATCAAAATTATGGAGACTCCTACAGGGAGAGCGGCCAGCAGAGGAGTATTGCTCAGAGTTCCGTAGGTGGGCTACGGATACCCAGTGGAACGACCCGGCTCTCAGGAGTCAGTTCTGCTCTGGGTTATCCGAAAGGATTAAGGATGCGCTTGCGCTGTATGAGACTCCCTTTTCCCTTGATGCGGTTATATCCCTTGCTATCAGAATAGATAGACGTCTTAGGGACAGATTGAAAAAACCGGAGCAATTGGTAACCCCTCCCAAGCAGCAGTTAGTCTGTACGGACTTAGACGAGCCTATGCAGCTAGGAGGAACTACTCGTCAGGTCTATCCTCCTGAGGCTCGCCGTAGGCGTGGGGTTTGTTTTTTCTGTGGGGAGAGGGGTCATTTTATTAATGTCTGTCCTTCCTTCCTCAAAAACAAAAGACCGTCGGAAAACTACTAACCCCAGGCTGTGTGGAGGATGTCAGCCGGGGAGTATACTTTTCCTCCATACGAACATCGCAATTTGTGTTGCCAGCGGTTGTTGTTTTTGGCGTTAAGATGGAGACTATTTCTTTTTTTCTAGACAGTGGAGCAGGAGTAAATTTGATAGATGCCCATTTTGCCCACACTATGGGTTTGTCTCTCTGTACGCTACAGAGACCTATTCCCATATTCGCTATTGATTCTGCTCCTCTGTCTCAGAGAAACCTCACTCACATTGTCCATAACTTACACCTTCGGGTAGGGGACCACCATAACGAGTTGCTTTCATGTTATGTTCTGGAGGGGCTTCCCACTCCGGTGGTGTTGGGTCTTCCCTGGTTGGTAGCGCACAATCCAGTGGCAGGCCAGGGAGATATATGAGTGGAGTGAGCATTGCAGAGAAAATTGCTTAAATAGCAATTGCTTAGTCGCCTCCATAGCTACCCTACCTACATTTGTTTCAGACTTTGAGGACGTTTTTTCTGAAAAGGGTTGTCAGAAGTTACCACCTCACCGTCCTTATGATTGCCCGGTAAACCTGATTCCCGGTGCAAAATTACCCAAGACCAGGTTATATAATCTTTCGGGTCCGGAGAGACAAGCCATGAAAGATTATATCTCTGAGAGCTTGGCTAAGGGACACATCAGACCCTCTTCTTCACTCGTGGCTGCAGGGTTTTTCTTCATTAAAAAGAAAGATGGGGGCCTGCGTCCTTGCCTAGATTTTCGCAAATTAAACCGGATAACCATCCGAGACCCATACCCTCTTCCTCTCATTCCTGACCTGTTTAATCAGATTGTGGGTGCTAGGTGGTTCTCTAAACTTGATCTTAGGGGGGGCCTACAATCTGATTCGTATTAAGGAAGGGGATGAGTGGAAGACAGCTTTTAACACCCCTGAGGGGCATTATGAAAATCTAGTCATGCCTTTCGGTCTGACCAATGCTCCTGCTGTCTTCCAACATTTCGTTAATGACATTTTTAGTCATCTTATCGGCAGGTTTGTGGTGATATACCTAGAAGATATTATAATTTATTCGTCTGATCTGAAAACACATGAGGTGCATGTCAGACAGGTACTGCAGGTACTGCAGGTCCTACGGACGAATAAATTATATGCTAAAATTGAAAAGCGTGTCTTCGCCGTTCAGGAAATACAGTTCCTAGGTTATTTATTATCTACTTCAGGTTTCCGTATGGATCCTAGGAAGGTCCAGGCAATTTTAGATTGGGATCTTCCTGAGAACCTCAAAGCACTGCAACGGTTCTTGGGCTTCGCAAATTTCTATAGAAAATTCATTAAAAATTATTCGGTGATTGTAAAACCCCTTACTGACATGACTAGGAAGGGGACTGATTTTTCTAAATGGTCTGACGCCGCTAAAATTGCTTTTTCCTCTCTAAAAGAGCGGTTTACCTCGGCACCTGTACTAATCCAACCTGATGTCTCCCAGCCTTTTATTGTTGAAGTCGATGCATCAGAGTGGGAGTGGGGGCTGTGCTGTCTCAGGGTCCGTCTCCTGGCAAATGGCGTCCTTGTGCTTTCTTTTCTAAAAAACTATCTGCAGCAGAAAAGAACTATGATATTGGCAATAGGGAACTATTAGCTATTAAACTAGCGTTTGAAGAATGGCGTCACTTTTTATTTTTTTAGAGGGGGCAATCCACCCCGTCACTGTGATTACGGACCACAAAAACCTTCTGTACCTCGAATCAGCTAAGCGTCTCACCCCTAGACAAGCTAGGTGGTCGCTATTTTTTACCAGGTTTAACTTTGTTATTACCTATCGTCCTGGGGCAAAAAATACCAAGGCAGATGCATTATCTCGATGTTTCCCTGGAGGGGGTAATGTGAGTGATCCGGTACCCATTCTACAAAGAGGAGTGGTTGTCTCTGCGGTACACTCTGTTCTGGAGGGGAAGGTGTTAGAGGCCCAGGGGGACGCCCCGGTCTCTTGCCCCTCAGAGAAATTGTTTGTACCGTTGAACCTGCATCTCGAATTATTAAAGGAACATCATAATTCGGCACTTGCTGGGCACCCAGGTAGTAATGGATTTTGTGTCTTCTTGTTCTACTTGTGCGCGCGCGAAAGTCTCTCATACACGTCCTGCAGGGTCTTTATTGCCACTTGTCATTCCCAATAGGCCATGGACACATCTGTCAATGGATTTTATCACTGACTTACCTTTGTCTGCGGGTAAAACCGTTATCTTCGTAGTAGTGGACAGGTTTAGCAAAATGGTACACTTCATTGCGTTACCCGCACTACCTAATGCTAAGACTCTTGCTCAGGTATTCATCAGTGAAATCGTGAAGCTTCACGGGGTCCCTTCCGATGTTGTTTCGGATCGGGGAACCCAGTTTATTTCTAAGTTTTGGAAAGCTTTTTGTTCCCGTTTGGGGGTACACTTGTCCTTTTCCTCAGCTTTCCATCCTCAGTCGAATGGACAGACTGAGCGTACCAACCAAAACCTTGAGACATATCTAAGATGTTTTGTGTCTGAAAACCAAGAGGTGTGGTCATATTTACCGTTAGCCGAGTTTGCCATAAATAATCGCCGTCAGGAATCTACTGGTAAGTCACCATTTCTTGGTGCATATGGTTTTCATCCCCAATTCTGTACTTTCAAAGAGGGGGGGTCTTCTGGGGTTCCCGAAGAGGAACGGTTTTCATCATCTCTTTCATCGGTATGGCAGAAGGTGCAAGCTAACTTGAAAAATATGGGAGGTAAATATAAATGCATGGCTGATAAGAGACGGTCGCCAGGTCCGGACCTAGGAGTGGATGAATATGTGTGGTTGTCTACTAGGAATATTAAATTAAAGGTTCCCTCTTGGAAACTGGGTCCTAGGTTCATTGGCCCTTACAAAATAGTAGCCATCATTAACCCTGTGGCTTTTCGCCTGGAGCTACCTCAGACTTTTAAAATCCATAACGTCTTCCATAAGTCGTTACTCAAGAAATATGTTCCACCTCTAGAACCGTCACCGCTGCCACCCCCTCCTGTTGTTGTGGATGGTAATCTAGAGTTTCAAATATCCAAAATTGTTGATTCTCGTCGGGTCCGCCGCTCTCTTCAATATCTGGTGCACTGGAGGGGTTACGGTCCCGAAGAAAGAATGTGGGTTCCAGCGTCTGAGGTAAACGCTGACAGGTTAGTTCGGGCTTTTCATGCCTCTCATCCTGAGAGACCTAGTCCTGAGTGTCCGGAGGCCCCTCGTAGAGAGGGGGGGTACTGTCACGAGGGTGTCAAGAGCCACGCCTGACTCTGTTATACCCGGGGTCAGGAAGTCTCAGCGGGTGGCTGCGCGCTCTATGTAGAAAGATTGTGCTATTTCTTTATGGTAGCTTTCTGGGTTTGCCTTGGAACCCTTTTTGGCTCACTCAGGGATCCGTAGCTCCTTCTCCTCAGCTGTTTCTTGTCCAGCACTCCCAACCTCCTTATATTCCCCTCTCACACTTCTCTGGTTTTCCAGATATAGAGCTTCCTGCCTGGACTTCTATACTGACCCACTGGAGCTGTGTAACTGTGTTCCCTGGTTGTTGTTCCAGAACGTTACCATCCGGATCCCTGTTGGGCCTTTGTGGTCTGCTGTTGTCGCCCACCTGGGATTATATGTTTGTCTGTATTGTCTGTCCTCTCCTTGGTGTTTTCCTCTTAGTGTCAGTGGTGCGGACTAGTGATCCCACCGCCCCGTTCACTACATCATCTTAGGGGAAGCCAGGGTTTAGGCACGTGATCGGCGTACGGGTGAGGAACCCGTCTAGGGACGTCAGGGCAGTCAGGTGCCAGCCGCAAGGTGAGTCAGGGGTCACCACCTTTCCCTCTCCCTTGGACAGGGCCTTCCCTTTCCCTCCCTTTGCGTGACGCCGGTCATTACAATTCTGTATCATTTATCTTCATTTTATTTAATTTTCATCATTATTTTTTATATTTTATAACTTTTACTATTTATTTTTCATTATTATAATATTTTTATATATATATATATATATATATATATATATATATATATACACACATATATTTTTTCTTTGTTATCTTCATCATTGTTATTTTGTCATTTTCAATATAATTTTTTGTCATTATCAATATTATTTATTTATTATTATTTATCATTTATTCATTATCCATATATATATTTTTTATACATTATTATTATACCCATTATTTTTCATTATTTGTTTAATGAACAATATGCACATGCATCACCATGGATCAATACCTTCTAATTCAGTTATTACCCCCCTCCTCATTATCTTATCATTCTCCTATCAAATCATTAGTCCTTGATTAATCATTGGATGATAATTACTCCATTTGTTGACTCATCTATTATTAATTACGTATCACTAATCCATCACCCATTAATGGATGATAATCAATTGTTATGATACTACATCATTATCAGAAGTGATTGATCAAATCTCTTTAGCACCAATCATCATCATTTTATCCGTTATGAATGTCTCTTCTTCCTACCCCCTCCAGCCCCTCACCCAGACACAACGGCAGAGTCCTCCCCCTTGCTATTAATATATTTCACACCACAGGTCTTCCCTCCCTGCAACACCCACTCCACCTCCCTCCCCTGCCATCCTCGCTGCGCTCGTGTCCGCATTATACCAGTGCGGCCACTAAGCGTCCTGGTTACCCAGCAACCAGGTTACTATCTACTGCCAGCAAGCCGCGATCACGTGACCGGGTCCGATCACGTGACCTCCCCCTTCAGTGCGAGCGCTCCTTGATCAGAGGCATATAAACTGATCGGAGCACACACATTCCTACGTCTCTGGCTTCACCACACCACCAATGATGGTACCTCTGCATTGTTACTTTATCATTATATATTGAACACCAAACCTATGCACATCTGCTGGGGACCCATCCCCACTAACCACTCCCCCTTTTCTTAGCCCAACCTACTTTTCATTTTGGCGGGTTTTTTGAGTGTATTTAAATGCTGTATGTTTGTGTAATTTCATATGCAGTGTTATGTACCTGATGAAGGGGAACTACTCCCCGAAACGCGTTGTACTTCTGCAATAAATACGTTTCTATTTACTATCACTATCTGGACTGGATTCTTGCGCCCTGGGATATTTTATCTATCTATCTCTGTTTACTGTGAAAGTCACTGTTAAAGGGGTGGGAACTGTTAAAGGGGCGGTCACTGTTAAAGGGGCGGTAACTGTAAAAGTCTTTGTTAAAGGGGCGGCCACTGTTAAAGGGGCGGTCATTGTAAAAGTCATTGTTAAAGGGGCGGTCACTGTAAAAGTCACTGTTAAAGGGGCGGTCACTGTGAAAGTCACTGTTAAATGGGCGGTCACTGTGAAAGTCACTGTTAAAGGGGGGCAATCACTGTGAAAATCACTGTTAAAGGGGAGGTCACTGTGAAAGTTACTGTTAAATGCTCGGCCACTGTGAAAGTCACTGTCAAAGGAGTGGTCACTGTTAAAGGGGGACCACTGTGAAAGTCACTGTTAAAGAGACGGTCACTGTAAAAGTCCCTGTTAAAGGGGGACCACTATAAAAGTCACTGTTAAAGGGGGACCACTGTAAAAGTCACTGTTAAAGGGGGACCACTGTAAAAGTCACTGTTAAAGGGGGACCACTGTAAAAGTCACTGTTAAAAGGGCGGTCACTGTTAAAGGGGCAGTCACTGTGAAAGTCACTGTTAAAGGGGCTGTCATTGTTAATGGGGCGGTCACTGTGAAAGTCTTTGTTAAAGGGGCGGTCACTGTGAAAGTCACGGTCACTGTGTAAGTTACTGTTAAAGAGGCGGCCACTGTTAAAGGGGCGGTCACTGTGAAAGTCACTGTTAAAGGGGCAGCCACTGTGAAAGTCACTGTTAAAGGGGCAGCCACTGTTAAAGGGGCGGTCACTGTGAAAGTCACTGTTTAAGGGGCGGTCATTGTGAAAGTCACTGTTAAAAGGGAAGGTCACTGTGAAAGTCATTGTTAAAGGGGCGGTCACTGTGAAATTCACTGTTAAAGGGGCGGTCACTGTTAAAGGGGCGGTCACTGTGAAAGTCACTGTTAAAAGGGAAGGTCACTATGAAAGTCATTGTTAAAGGGGCGGTCACTGTTAAAGGGGTGGTCACTCTGAAAGTCACCATTAAAGAGGCAGTCACTGTTAAAGTCACTGTTAAAGGGGTGGTCACTGTGAAAGTCACTTTTAAAGGGGCAGACACTGTGGAGGTCTCTGTTAAAGATGCGGGTACTGTGGAAGTCACTGTTAAAGGGGCTGCCACTGTGAAGGTCACTGTTAAAGGGGTGGTCAATGCTAAAGGGGCGGTCACTGTTAAAGGGGCGTGCACTGTGGAGGTCATTGTTAAAGGGGCGAGTACTTTAGAGGTCACTGTTATGGGGGAAACTGTCGATATCTTTTTATGACACACAGAAACATAAAATTAAATAAATGAAATATACCCGTGCAAAGCCGGGTCCTTCTGCTAGTCACCATATAAATGAAAATTTTGTGATTGAAATAAATACAATTTTTATGATTATACTGAATATGTTTTGAGATTATCACTCATCACATACAAAATTGCAGTGCAAGAGATTGCAGTGCAACACATGGTGGGTTATATATCACTGTGGCATACTGGACTAATATTGCACATATGTCTATTACTGTACTTCAGTGCAGACCTTGCAGAGAGTTACGTTGACCTGTCATATGAAATGGGCTGGTTATTAGGGTTGCTCTGCTGAATCATAAAAACTGTGAAATGCTGGTCTATGCCTTTCTTTTTTACATGTCTACTTTTATATCCTGACTCAAAAATTACCTTCAAAAACAGTTGTGTACACATGTAACTACATACACACCCTAGTTTCTTAACCACAACCACAGGGCATGTCCTCTTTCCTAGCATTGAGGGTGGGTGAGTTATAATAAGCTGTTAGATGTTTGAGGACCCCGTTGCTGTGAGAAGGCGATGCTTTACAGAAAGGTAGGAACATTCAAAAGTTCTGATGCTAGCTTATTTATTGAGATAAGGTTAACTCCCTGATAAAAAAAAAAGCCTAGAGGACAAAAATCTGCAATGGCTGCAATATCTTTATCTTCCATTAATGTGATGTGACAACAAATAAAAGGATACTTAAGAAGTCAACGAATGCAGCCTAATGCAAAGGGTCCATGGTCCATAATGAATGACTTGTTACATATTAATTCAGTTTAAGTGGTCACGGGTATAATGCCACACAGCAGTAAAATGTTAGGTGTTAGTATGGGTTGCTTTGTTGATGAATTGTTGGTTTATACGCACAGTATGTGAAACAGCGGTGAACTGTGAAATTTTGTTGCTAGACTACATTAACATCATTGTATGTATCGTATTTACATCCTTCTAAATACTGAACTGTATGTACATCATTGTATATACTGATGAGAATATGGACTGTGTACATACTGTATATTATATACTGAACTCTACTATGTATAAATAAGGAACTGATATTTACAGTCCATAAGTGTACAGAAGGTACGTGCAATATATGAATCTGTTCTCAGTATTATTTGCCCTGTTGACTAACAATTTAGGGCATTCTTTAAAGGGGTCCTACTGTTTGACATTATAGGGGTTGAATAATGTGTATTGATATTTGTTAACCCTTTCCAAACACAGCCAATTATCACCCTTCTGACATAGGCTAATTTTCACTGTGTCACTTTATGTGGCAATAACTTTTTAATGCTTTTACTTCTCCAAGTAATTCTGAGATTGTTTTATCGTGACACATCATATTTCATGTTATTGGTAAATTTGGGTTGGTGTGTTTTACCATTATTTTTAGGGATAAAACTTCGTTCTAATACTGTATAGAGCAGGAGCTCCGTACAGTATTAGAATGTATTGGCTCCGATGAGCTGAAGTTATTGTGTAATAACTTCATAAATTAATTTGTACTGTAAACAACCATTTCCCGAACTCGGGTTCGGTTCCAAATGGTACCTCGATTCGCTTATCCCTAGTTATTTTTTTATATTCTTTATTTCTAAACAAACAAAGGATTCAGTAATAGCCATACAGTGCACAGTTACATTGTACAGTCCCTAGATATATGAGAAAAGTATTAGAATGCTATGAACAGCACACCACAAACAATTGCAATTGTAACATATCAAACAGAAAAGATTGGAGAGGAACTTAAGCATACTTAGAAATATGCAAATCACCAACACGCAATCACAAGAGATTATGCAGAAAAATAGACCACAGGACCTGATGCACAAATAAACAGGGAGCCCAAGCTAAATCTCTCACAATGTATGAACAATAGATTGCCATGGTGTCCAGATCTGGATAAACTTTTCGTGTTCTATCAATCCAACTAGATAGCTCTGCAAACTGGCTTTGTTACCCATTCCTGAAAGGAAGGGGGCAATGGATTTAGCCAATGTGGAGGAATCATCGCTTTCACAGCCACAAAGAAATGCGTGATGATATTTCTTTTAGGAGTATACGGTACATCTTGCCAGATCTAGCCAAAACTATCATGTCTAAGGAGAGAGACGGAAGTCAACCGAGCAGGTCCTTCTGATAACATCCTCTGTTCTCCCCAGAAAGGCGACATCAAACAAGATGTTCACCATATATGGGATAGGGAGTTCAGGAGTCTTGCACCACCGAGATAAGAGTTTATAGTGATTTTCAAGACATACAAAGGGTGGGATAGAGTTTCTTCTGCAGTTACAGTAATGTTCAGCTCCTTCTCCCTTTAAAATAAAATAGACAGTTTGACTACCTGATTATGGCATACTATCGATGAGTAGAGGGCTGAAACTTTCCTAAGTGTCAGTGAAGGGGTTTCCATAAGCTTCTCAAAAGTTATAAGTGTTTTTTTAAATGTGTGCAGTTGTACGGCTTTTTGGCAGACCATCTTGAGAAGAGTGTACACTAAGAAGAATCAAAGAAGACAGAAGGTTATTCTGCAGGCAGGGCCTCCTGTCCTGAAAAAAAGTTTGCCAATGATAGTAGAGGAGAATGCAGCCCATTAATTTGCATAAGTTACCAAAGACACCTGAAGGAGGTCTTGGAGAAGGCTCGCTGGCATGGGCAGAGAGGCAGTAGGTGCAAGCATTAATTGAAAAGTATGCCATGTGGCACATGTACCTGTGAACAAAGGATCAATGTGTGGAGTGAAATACGGTACAGTTAAGTATCTTGTAGCCACAAATGTTTGTAGAAAGATAAACCTATGCTATTGCTGAGGAGTGCAGCTATATCCAGTCTTCTCATTGGCGGCACTAATTCAAGCCACCTACTTAGATATATATCATGGTCATATATAGAAATATCTGGTGATCCCAAACCTCCCTCTCTATGATACCTAATCAATATGCTGTGGCCTAGGTGTGTTTTTTACCTTTCCATAAAAACCGAGAGGAAAAAAATCTTTAGAGGAAGGCATATTTTTATCATCTGCATGGTGTACAAAAGCTTGGGGACTATATATGCTTATACTGTAAGAGATTTTTACGACTCATTCACAACAACAATAGAAGATAGTATGATCATAAAAGATTCTTCATATTGTATATAAGAGGAACATATTTGGTGGAGAAAAGATCTTTTAAATATCTCAGTATCTGTACCCTTAGATATTTCGGAGGTCCATTCTTCCATGAAAAAGGAGAAGAAATTCATCAGCTGGATACTTTCTCTGAGGACAGGGATATTTTCAATATTTCCAACTTATTAGGATATTTTCAATATTTCTACTTCCTGGTTCCCGGCATCTTCGTTGTCATGGTGACGGGGGACGCTGCACGCCTGGCCGCACTCCTCCTGCAGGAGCGGTCGGCGTTCCCCGTCACCATAGGAACCAGGAGGGGCTGAGCGCCAAGCTGGGCGCTCGGCGCTCGGCTACAGGCAGGGAGGATGGTCCCTTTCCTCCACTATATAAACAAGCAACCTGCTGGCCACAGGTTGCCTGTGATTGAGTCACTTAGGCTTACGTAGGTCAGGGACCGTCGCCCAGTTTCGCCCCGTCGCCTAGGGTGGGTAGTGCAAGTAGGCAGGGACAGAGTTGGGGGTGGCAGTCAGGGGGTGCACGTCCTCTCTACTTTCCCATACGTGTCTCGGAGTAGAAATCTCACAGACAGGAGAGAGGGAACTATTATTCTTGAGGCATGCATGAGTCTGCATATACACTCACCTAAAGAATTATTAGGAACACCATACTAATACGGTGTTGGACCCCCTTTTGCCTTCAGAACTGCCTTAATTCTACGTGGCATTGATTCAACAAGGTGCTGATAGCATTCTTTAGAAATGTTGGCCCATATTGATAGGATAGCATCTTGCAGTTGATGGAGATTTGAGGGATGCACATCCAGGGCACGAAGCTCCCGTTCCACCACATCCCAAAGATGCTCTATTGGGTTGAGATCTGGTGACTGTGGGGGCCATTTTAGTACAGTGAACTCATTGTCATGTTCAAGAAACCAATTTGAAATGATTCGAGCTTTGTGACATGGTGCATTATCCTGCTGGAAGTAGCCATCAGAGGATGGATACATGTTCTCATTCAGTTTACGCCAAATTCGGACTCTACCATTTGAATGTCTCAACAGAAATCGAGACTCATCAGACCAGGCAACATTTTTCCAGTCTTCAACAGTCCAATTTTGGTGAGCTCGTGCAAATTGTAGCCTCTTTTTCCTATTCGTAATGGAGATGAGTGGTACCCGGTGGGGTCTTCTGCTGTTGTAGCCCATCTCCCTCAAGGTTGGGCGTGTTGTGGCTTCACAAATGCTTTTCTGAATACCTCGGTTGTAACGAGTGGTTATTTAAGTCAACGTTGCTCTTCAGCTTGAATCAGTCGGCCCATTCTCCTCTGACCTCTAGCATCCACAAGGCATTTTTGCCCACAGGACTGCCGCATACTGGATTTTTTTCCCTTTTCACACCATTCTTTGTAAACCCTAGAAATGGTAGTGCGTGAAAATCCCAGTAACTGAGCAGATTGTGAAATACTCAGACCAGCCCGTCTGGCACCAACAACCATGCCATGCTCAAAATTGCTTAAATCACCTTTCTTTCCCATTCTGACATTCAGTTTGAAGTTCAGGAGATTGTCTTGACCAGGACCACCCCCCTAAATGCATTGAAGCAACTGCCATGTGATTGGTTGACTAGATAATTGCATTAATGAGAAATAGAACAGGTGTTCCTAATAATTCTTTAGGTGAGTGTATAGAGTAAATATGACTTGAATATTTTTGAAGGGTAAGTCTCATGAACGGCCAATTGACTTTGCCTTTTCGACATCAATGCCAAGCAGCATCAGGGATATTTTTCTATTATGGATAGAGTAATATATTGTGCAAGTTATCCTTGCTCTCCCTTCCCCTGACAAAACCAGATTGCTCTTTACCTATTAAGGAGAGTAGCATAGAGCTTAATCGTAGTGGCATTAATTTTGCCCGCATTTTCAGATCTACCCTTAAAAGTGAAATACAGTAGGTCTGTGGCTGGCACAGCCCTGAGGGTCTTTACCCTCTTTATGGATAAGACTGAAGTATGAATCTTGCATTTGTCTAGGAAATGAATCTTCTTGTAGCAGGGCACTGCACAATTCTGTGAAGTGCAGGCTGAGGATGTCCCTAAATTTCTTATAAGACATTAGGGGAAGTCCATTGGGACCTAGGATTTTCCTGGGGCAAAGCTATGGGCTATGGGCTGAGCAGTTTATTAGCTAAATCGGGGCTCAGAGACAGGAAGTGGAGTACATACAAAAGTGGAGGCAAGATGAGTCTTATGCAATATTTCGAATTGACTGGCAGTGTTTAAGATTATACAGGTCAGAATAGAAATTTTGAAATGCTTCAGCAATCCCTGGTGTGTCTGAATTCAGGATACCATCAGTCCCCCTAATTATAGGGATATAACTTGTACTTTTAGCTTTGTAGAGCAGAGAAGACATCCATTTGCCACCCTTGTAGCCATGTGCATATAGCTGGTGCTGAAAGTATAACAAGTGCTTCACTGCCAGTTGTACCAAAAGCTTTTTAAGTTGTAGTCTAAGTTCAGCCATAGAGCTTGTGGCGTGTTTATGCAATCACTCAATGGTAGCTATTTGTGCTAAGAGGGAGTAGGTGCTCTTCTGCTGATCTCTCTTAACCTTGGTACCTAAGGATATAATAATGCCACGTATGTAGGCTTTTTGGCTTTCTCAGGGTACAGGATATATACTTTAAGAAGGGGGGTAAGGGGAAAGTAAGAGGATAAGTGATCCTGAATATGCACACAATGTTAGCCATTGTTGAGGAGGGATTCATTTAGCCTCCAACTCCATTCCTCTTCGGAGAGGGGAGTAAACAGGCCGCTGCATGGGGCACGATCAGATATTGTAATATTACCAATCTAAGCGTAGCTAAAGACAGGAAGAAGTGTGGGGGAAACCAGGATATGGTCTATGCGTTGGAACAAGTGGTGAGAGGCAGAGCAAAATGAAAAATCCTTAGTGGAAGTATTAAGGTGTCTCCAGATTTCTATTCAGTGCAAGTCTTGTAGTTTCTTATGGAGTTTGCTGAGATACAAGCCTTGGGAGATGTGAGATTTGCAGAAGGAGGAATCGACTACAGGGTTTAAGATAAAGATTTGCTCCTATAATTAAAGAACCCACAATAAACAGATTCAACATATCTAGAACTCTCAAGAGTCAAGGGACAGTGGCAGTATTTGGTGCATAAGAAGTTTAAAAAATGAACATCTTCGAGGCAATTTCCCGTTTCAACAACATCATCTTGCCCTCAGCAACATAGAGTTGCTGCTTGAGCAAAAAAGGGTTAGAATGTTGGATTGGTATACAGGCCCCTTTAGTCACCAAGGAAGAATGTCTGCTGTGAAACCATTTCTTGAAGGGAATACTACGTAATATAGGTATTTTGCATTGCTTAAAGTGTGTCTCTTGCAAGAAAACAATGTGTGTTTTAAGTTTACGGTTTGCATTTGTTAGGTGAAATCAGTCCTTTGACATTGAACCTGGGTAAACAGTTACAGTTCAATTATTTCTTTTTTAAAGGCATAGCTTACGCTTATAAAGGTGTCCGACTGGAAAAGAAGGTGCCTTCGAGAAGGGAAGTGAGGGAAAAAGTAAAAAAGAAGGAGAAAAGAAAGTGATAGAACGTAGATGTGGAAAAAAAGAAGAGGAGGGGAATCTCAAAGGGGGTCATTTATTAAACAGAAATACACCTAAATTAGGCCTAGACAAGGTCCTTTGTGCTGCAATCTGCGATTTTTCCCCGCTCACGCTAGGTCTAAAAAGTGGGTGTGGTGTGGGCTGGAAAGTGGATAGGCTGGCGCGCCCATCTCATTTACTCTTTTCTACGTCTGGTTTAGGCATAGAAAATGGTCTAAATGTCAGACAGCTAGGAAGCTGTCTTACATTTAGAAGCGGTGGTGGATCTGCCAAAGTTATGTAGAGGCTGGCGCCGGAGGCTGGGTAAGACAATTATGGGTAGAGAAAGGCTATTCATGCAAGAACATAAAAAACAAAAATAACCTTCAAACTTTGTGTGAAACGTACACAATAGCTCTATAACAGAGATAACTACGCCTATAAAAGGTTTATCAGAATTTGATATAGAATCCCATAGTGTGATGAGCAGGTCAATGACAAGAGTTGAAGTGGGATCAGTAGGATTGTCCACAGTTCTATAGTAGCCCATTCTCTGTGAACTGGATCATATCTTAGACCCTTGATTCCTACTTGTCCCTGACACCACAGAAGTTGCATAGCCTCCGTGAGAAATGGAGTGTAATAGCGGGCCTTTCTTACAAGGATCCTGAGAACACAAAGTTACGGTTCAAACACAATGAAAAAAAAACCTTGATGCAAGTCTCTTTCCAGAGTAGGTGAGGTCCATACATTTAGAGTCCCAAACAGGACAGAAGGCTGTTCGTATAAGTGGAGACAGTCTCAAGTCATCATCAGTGCCATTATGCCCTGGGATTTGGCCGACTTGGAGGTGGTCGACAATACTGCAATCCAAGATTGTATCTCTATAGGTTGGATACCAAGACTTGGCAAGGCATTCTCAAGATACTCCAGTGTATGAATAAATATTCGCCATCCTCCCTTAGGAATTGAAATTCCAAACAGGTAGAGCCATGTCTACTGCAGTTCTTCTGTACTCAGGGCCTCCAGTACCAGTTTGATTATGTGCCTTTTCGCAAGTGTGGATGGAGCTATATTGGTACACTGCTAACTCTTGACCTTCTTAGGTAACCACTGGTAGCTCCTGGCCTGCAGTCAGGATACAGGTCAGGCAATCTGGGTCGGGAACGGGAGAAACAAAGAAAGCAGGCAGGGATCAGACGATAAGTGGAGTCCAGGGACAAAGTATAGGTCAGGAACACAAGTGGTTATCAAGCTCTTTAGCAACAGACTAGGACCTTTACATTCAGGCATCTGGGAAAAGGGCGGAGACCCTTAAGTATGTGTAGGAGAGCCAGGGTTGGTTAACGAGGTCACCTGACCCAACCCAGCATGAAAACCAGCTGAACTCATGCTGTGTCCAGGGCTGAATGGAAGCTGTAGAGCGGAATCCTCAGAAGCAACATCACTCACACAAACAGAGTGTCCTGTACTGCAGTGGTAACTGGAAAGCACTGGCCAACGATCACTGAAGAGCACGGCGCCTGGGACCGCGGCGATAAGCAGGGGAACAGCACCGCACAGCAGTCACTGTTACAACAGTCCTCAGAAATGAAGGTACATCTTACGGATTTTAGGGCCAGGTTTGCAGAGGCCTTGAACCATACACTCATAAGAAACATCTCTAAAATGACCCTTATATTATAATCTACAATCATTAAAGAATTTATCTAGGTTTGCAGCGAGTGTTTTGACCCCTGTTTTTTCATAAAATTTATTAGAATTGCACCGTGAAAATCAAATAACATTTTTTTTCCAATAAAATGTTGCTTTAGCCCTAAATGTTTCATTTTTTACAAGGTGTAGTAGGAGAAAAATCACCCCATATTGTGTTACGTATTTTCTCCTAAATACAGTAACACCCCATATATGGTCATATACTACTGCACATGGCAGGTCTCAGAAGTTAAGGAGCGCCATTTGGCTTTTGGAGCACAGGTTCTTGGGCACTATGTAACATTTGTAATGCCCAGTAAAGTGTGAAACCCCAAAATTAACCCATTTTGGAAACTAAATCCCAAAAGGAATTTACCTGTGGCGGAGCAGTGTAATTACAATGCATTCACTTGAATGGGATGGAGCAGTTGCAATTACACTGTGCTGTCTCTGCAAAAGAGGCAACGTCCAGGTAATTTTTAAGAGGAAGCAGCACTTGAACGAAGGCTGCACCCCCTTCAAACAGCTGATTGACAGATGTGCTGGGAGTCAGACTTCCACTGATCTGATATTAATGACCTATCCTGAGGATATGTCATCATGTCATCCATATTAAGCTTTGACCATGGTGTTTTCCATTTTTAGGTTTTCGTTTTTGTACTCTCTACCTTCCCAGAACCTGCAACTTTTTACTTTACCATTCAAATAGCTCTATGAGGGCTTTATTTATGTGGGACAAGTTGCACTTTCTAATGGCACTATTTAATATTGCATACTATGTACTGAGAAGCTGGTCTAATATATCATTGCCTGCATCTTGTTGAACTGCCGACACTGTCGCAGTTAATCTCTTATTTTAGATATAGAATTAAGTGCATCTGGTTCAACTACTGACACAACCCCCGTTAACCTCTTATTTTACATATAGAATTACTGTGCCTCAGTATTAAAGGTTGGTCTAATATTTTGCCACGTGCATATTGTTCAACTGCTGACACAATCCCCATTAATATTTTAGTCGATCTATAGAGGGCGGTCTAATATATCGCCATCTGCATCTTGATGCACTGCTGGCAGATTTGCAGTTAATCTCTTATTTTATATACCGTATTTTTCGCCCTATAAGACGCACTCCCCCCCCCACAAAAGTGGGGGAAAATAGCAGTGCGTCTTATGGGGCGAATGCTGCAATGATACACGGCCGCCGCAACGGAGAGAGAGGAGGGGCTGGGGGCTGGCATCTGGATTCTAATGCACCGGCCCCGCTCACTGTTGTATAATCTTATCTAACCTGTTAAAATATAATAATCATGTGTAATCCAGCTGTATGACTTACAACATTAAGTTCCGTAGCAGGGAGGAGGCAGGCCGAGAGGGCGGACGGCGCATCACTCACTATGTCATGCGCCTGCACCGCCCACTTTATGAATGAAGCAGAAGGGACGGGCACGTGACGTAGTGAGTGACACGGCGCCCGCCCGCCCTCTCGGCCTGCCTCCTCCCTCCTCTCTGCTACGACAACTTAATGTTGTAAGTAATACAGATGGATTACACATGATTATTATATTTTAACAATGCCTCAGGTTAGATAAGATTATACAACAATGAGCGGGGCCGGTGCATTAGAATACAAGGACTGCACCGGTCCCTGCTGTCATTCCTAATCCATATGCCGACCCCTAGCCCCTGTATTTGGGGTCATTCACACTGCAGGGACACTGTTAGTGGGGATCTGTGGATGGCACATAGCATAAGATGCTATATATGTGTCACAGATCCGCCCATAGCAGTGTCAGCCACAGATCCCCCCATTACAGTGCCATCCACAGATCCCCCATAACAGTGCCATCCACAGATCCCCCATAACAGTGCCATCCACAGATCCCCCATAGCAGTGTGTCATCCACAGATCCCCCATAATAGTGCCATCCACAGACCACCATTAGTCCAAAACCCACCAAAAGCACACCTTTTGGTTAAATATTTTTTTTCTTATTTTCCTCCTAGTTGCGTCTTATGTGCAGGTGCATCTTATAGGGTGAAAAATATGGTATATAATTACTCTGCCTCAGTATTAAAGGGTGGTCTAATATTTCACCATCTGCATCTTGTTAAACTGCTGATACATTTGCAGTTAATCTCTTATTTATATATAGAATTATTGTGTCTTAGTATTAAAGGGCAGTCTAATATATCTCCATGTGAATCTTGTTGAACTGCTTACACAATCCCCATTAATGTTTTATTTGATATATAGAATTACTGTAATATTAAAAGGTCGGTATAATATATCACCACGTGCATCTTGTTAAACTGCTGATACAATCCCTGTTCATTTTTTTGTTTATATATAGAATTACTGTGCTTCAGTATTAAAGGGCGGTCTAATATATTGCAAAGAAAAAGGGGGTCAGTCAGCACATCCCAAAGCGCAGGGGCACGTTGCTATGGCTGAGAACAAGACTGTTAAACAAAACAAGCAATGCAACAGCTCACTGCAAACCAAATAAAGTACAAAATTGCATCATAATTGCAAATGCTGAACTAATAAGTTAGAGATACTTGGCAAATCGTTTTGTACAAAATTATTTGAGCCCGTCTGCCGAACATCAAGGCAATCTCTAGTTAGACGGGTTCCTAACACTAAATATACCTGTTATGTGCCATAGCGGCTATCATATAATTCAGAAAGTGCAGGTTCCACTTACATGCTGGATCCGCCTGAATTTCTGTCATTTTCGGTGCCAAAATGGCCTCCATTATATCCAGGGAAAGCAGTTACCAGCATGCACGCCGGGCCCACTCCACACCACCCCTGGTGCCACATGGTCACCAAGGACTGCAATGAGAGTCCACACACTATCTCTCTCCTGGTGCCAGATGGCTTCAGTGAGTGAGGGGGAGCGGGCCAAGCTATATACTAACACTAATTAAAATCAACCTGTGGGACAGACGAGCTGGTCAGGAGTGCACGACTGGGGAGGCAGCCACACCTCCAGTACAAACTGCAAAGAAAAAGGGGGTCAGTCAGCACATCCCAAAGCGCAGGGGCACGTTGCTATGGCTGAGAACAAGACTGTTAAACAAAACAAGCAATGCAACAGCTCACTGCAAACCAAATAAAGTACAAAATTGCATCATAATTGCAAATGCTGAACTAATAAGTTAGAGATACTTGGCAAATCGCTTTGTACAAAATTATTTGAGCCCGTCTGCCGAACGTCAAGGCAATCTCTAGTTGGACGGGTTCCTAACACTAAATATACCTGTTATGTGCCATAGCGGCTATCATATACCGTAATTCAGAAAGTGCAGGTTCCACTTACATGCTGGATCCGCCTGAATTTCTGTCATTTTCGGTGCCAAAATGGCCTCCATTATATCCAGGGAAAGCAGTTACCAGCATGCACGCCGGGCCTACTCCACACCACCCCTGGCGCCACATGGTCACCAAGGACTGCAATGAGAGTCCACACACTATCTCTCTCCTGGTGCCAGATGGCTTCAGTGAGTGAGGGGGAGCGGGCCAAGCTATATACTAACACTAATTAAAATCAACCTGTGGGACAGACGAGCTGGTCAGGAGTGCACGACTGGGGAGGCAGCCACACCTCCAGTACAAACTGCAAAGAAAAAGGGGGTCAGTCAGCACATCCCAAAGCGCAGGGGCAAGTTGCTATGGCTGAGAACAAGACTGTTAAACAAAACAAGCAATGCAACAGCTCACTGCAAACCAAATAAGGTACAAAATTGCATCATAATTGCAAATGCTGAACTATTAAGTTAGAGATACTTGGCAAATCGTTTTGTACAAAATTATTTGAGCCCGTCTGCCGAACGTCAAGGCAATCTCTAGTTAGATGGGTTCCTAACACTAAATATACCTGTTATGTGCTATAGCGGCTATCATATAATTCAGAAAGTGCAGGTTCCAATTCAGGCGGATCCAGCATGTAAGTGGAACCTGCACTTTCTGAATTATATGATAGCCGCTATGGCACATAACAGGTATATTTAGTGTTAGGAACCCGTCTAACTAGAGATTGCCTTGACGTTCGGCAGACGGGCTCAAATAATTTTGTACAAAACGATTTGCCAAGTATCTCTAACTTATTAGTTCAGGATTTGCAATTATGATGCAATTTTGTACTTTATTTGGTTTGCAGTGAGCTGTTGCATTGCTTGTTTTGTTTAACGGTCTAATATATTGCTCCGTGCATCTTGTTCAACTGCTGCAACATTCATATTTAATCTGTTACATTACTGGTACAGCTACTGACTGTACATTATGGCCAAGAGACAGTTGGCTGGGCCCTCTAAAGAAACTGATGCATCTCACACTGGCCTGTGCCCCCTCTGTAGCAGTCAGGGCTCATCAGCGTCAGTAGAAGGAAGCTGTTAATCCTTCCCATGGACTTCAAAGTTGTTTATTGCTCCTGTTGCTCCTCCTCCTTCTCCACGTTACTTATTTAGACAGCAATTGTTCACCAAGGTGATTACAAAAAGAGAACAGTATGCGTGCCCTCATCCAATGGCGCAGAAGCTAAACGTGCACCTGGCCAAGTTACTGGTACTACAGTCCCTCCCTTTGTATGCATTTGGAAGTATGTAGTATGTAGTAGAATATGGAAATCATTTTTTTAAAGGGATTCATATCTACAGTGTTAATAATTTTTTCAGTAGTTTTTCATTTCACAGAATAGAGCCATTTACAATTTAAATATGTTCATTTTTATATTTATTCTCAGACTGTTTTTGAAAGTTCTTTATTGTTTGTATTGCTTTCAGAGCATATGGTACAGGGCCCATTTTTGTTTTTGCATTTTCCTTTTTTCCTCCCTAGCCATATGAGGGCTTATTTTTGGGGGATAAATTGTACTATTTAAGAACATTATTCAAGTTACCATGTCTGTTATTGGAAAATAGGAAATAAATTCTTTGTGGGGTTACATAAAAAAAAAACAACTACAATTTCACCATGGTTTTCAGGGTTTTAACATCCTGATGTTCACTGTCCACTGAAAATGTCATAACATCCTTATTCTGCTGCTCAATACAAATATGGCAATACCAAACATGAATATATTTTTTTATCTACTACTTTCATCACCATTTTCTGACTGCCATAACTTTTTTTTATATTTCGGTCTAAGGAGCTGTATGAGGGCTTGATTTCTGTGGGTTGGTACTGTACAATTTTTCTGGTACATACGACTTTTTGATCATTGTTAGGCCTCTTTCACATGGGCGTCGTGTGTGAGGGCTGGACAAGATGCGGGTGCGTTGGAGGAAATTTTAATGCGTTTTGCAAGCGCGTGAGAAAAATCGGCATGTTTGGTACCCAGACCCGAACCCGGACTTCTTCACATGGTTATAAGGGAAAATAATAGCATTTCCTAATACAGAATGCTAAGTGGGGTACCTCAGGGGTCAGTATTGGGCCCTATTCTCTTCAATATATTTATTAATGATCTTGTAGAAGGCTTGCATAGTAAAATATAAATTTTCGCAGATGACACTAAACTGTGTAAAGTAATTAACACTGAAGAGGACAGTATACTACTACAGAGGGATCTGGATAGATTGCAGGCTTGGGCAGATAAGTGGCAGATGAGGTTTAACACTGACAAATGTAAAGTTATGCACATGGGAAGGAATAATGCAAGTCACCCGTACATACTAAATGGTAAAACACTCGGTAACACCAACATGGAAAAGGACCTAGGAATTTTAATAAACAGCAAACTAAGCTGCAAAAAACAGTGTCAGGCAGCTGCTGCCAAGGCCAATAAGATAATGGGTTGCATCAAAAGGGGCATAGATGCCCGTGATGAGAACATATTCCTACTACTTTACAAATCATTAGTCAGACCACACATGGAGTACTGTGTACAGTTCTGGGCTCCAGTGAACAAGGCAGACATAGCAGAGCTGGAGAGGGTCCACAGGAGGGCAACTAAAGTAATAACTGGAATGGGGCAACTACAGTACCCTGAAAGATTATAAAATTAGGGTTATTCACGTTAGAAAAAAGACGACTGAGGGGAGATCTAATTACTATGTATAAATATATCAGGGATACAGAGATCTATCCCATCATCTATTTATCCCCAGGACTGTGACTGTGACTAGGGGACATCCTCTGCGTTTGGAGGAAAGAAGGTTTGTACACAAACATAGAAAAGGATTCTTTACGGTAAGAGCAGTGAGACTATGGAACTCTCTGCCTGAGGAGGTGGTGATGGTGAGTACAATAAAGGAATTCAAGAGGGGCCTGGATGTATTTCTGGAGTGTAATAATATTACAGGATATAGCTACTAGAGAGGGGTCGTTGATCCAGGGAGATATTCTGATTGCCTGATTGGAGTCGGGAAGGAATTTTTTATTCCCCTAAAGTGAGGAAAATTGGCGTCTACCTCACAGGGTTTTTTTGCCTTCCTCTGGATCAACTTGCAGGATGACAGGCCGAACTGGATGGACAAATGTCTTTTTTCGGCCTTATGTACTATGTTATGTACTATGTTACTATGTAAATTGGGGATGGAGGGGTTAAAACAAAATAATAAAAATTAAACTCACCTCATCCACTTGTTCGCGCAGCCCGGCTTATTTCTTCTTCTTTGTGGACCTGGGAGGAAAAGGACCTTTGGTGACGTCACTGTGCTCATCACATGGTCCATCACATGGTCCATCACCATGGTGATGGACCTTTGGTGACGTCACTGCGCTCATCACATGGTCGTTTTCCTCCCAGGTCCTCAAAGAAGAAGAAAGAAGACAAGCTAGGCTGCGCGAACAAGTGGATGAGGTGAGTTTAATTATTCTTTTTTATCTTTCAACCCCTCCATCCCTAATTTACTTAGCATTCTGTATTAAAAATGCTATTATTTTCCCTTATAACCATGTTATAAGGGAAAATAATAAAGTTTGGGTTCCCATTCCGATCATCTCCTAGCAAACATGCGTGAAAATCGCACCGCATCCGCACTTGCTTGCGGATACTTGCGATTTTCATGCAGCCCCATTCACTTCTATGGGGCCTGCGTTGCGTGAAAAACGCACAATATAGAGCTGCGATTTTCACGCAACGAACCAGTGATGCGTGAAAATCACTGCTCATGTGCACAGCCCCATTGGAGTGAATGGGTCCGGATTCAGTGCGGATGCAATGCGTTCACCTTACGCATTGCACCCGCACGGAATTCTCGCCCGTGTGAAAGGGGCCTTAGGCCTCCTGCACACGACCGTTTGGATCCGCAATACATGGGCACTGTTCCGTGTGCATTCCGGATCACGGATCCGGACCTATTCACTTCAATGGGTCCGCAAATCCAGAGATGCGGAATGGTGCGGAACGGAAGCACAGAACGGAACCCTACGGAAGCACTACAGAGTGATTCCGTGGGGTTTCGTCCCGTACTTCCAGTCTGCAAAAAGACAGAACATGTCCTATCTTTTTGTGGAACGGCCGGATCGCGGACCCATTAAAGTCAATGGGTCCACGATCCGCTGCGGCTGCCCCACGGTCGGTGTTCATGCAAAATGCGTGCCGCAGCACAGCCACGGGGCACACACGTTCATGTGCAGGAGGCCTTATTCGAATTTTTTTTTGGGTGGGGGTGGGAATTGACAAGAAATGTTGAATCGTGTGTTTTTCATTTTTTTTCCCTTTACGGCTATCAGCACACATAAATTTTTTATTATTTTTAATATATTTTAATAGTTCAGACATTTTCAAACGTGCCGCTTCTAAATGTAACACAGCTTTCTAGGACCTTTGCGCCACAATTTGTGCCAGAAATGTGCCTAATATAGGCATATTTCTGGTCAGTAAATGGTCCCCTTATATATATATATTTTTTTTTTTACAGTGACAACTTTTAACCCCCTTATGGGGCTAGAACCTGGTATATTTTCATCCCTTGTCCTATTCTCCCTAATCACCATTCCCCATTATTGCAGCCGGGTGTCTACTATATGATACAGCCGACACCCGCCAATTATGGAGCAGGCTGAATAAATCAGCCTACTCCATACATTCCCTCAGCCACCGTGACATACGGGTATACCTGATTTATAGCTATTCGTGAGAAATGTATTTGTAGCAAATCAAATTAATTGTCGAAGTTTGGCGAATCGACTGAATCAAATTGTTCAAAAGTTTGCTCTTCACTATTCACCATTCAGATTATACACATTTATTTTTTATTAGTACAGTGTTTTGGGATGTGGCAATGCAAATTATATATTTTTTAGAAAGGGAGGGTTCTTTGACTTTTTATATTTTTTTTATTTCTTTATATTCTATATTCTTTATATTCGCTCCTCACTATTCACCATTCAGATTATACACATTTATATTTTAATAGTACAGTGTTTTGGGATGTGGCAATGCAAATTATATATTTTTTTATTTTATAAAAGGGGGGGTTCTTTGACTTTTTATATTTTTTTATTTCTTTATATTCTATATTCTTTATATTCGCTCCTCACTATTCACCATTCAGATTATACACATTTATCTTTTAATAGTACAGTGTTTTGGGATGTGGCAATGCAAATTATATATTTTTTATTTTATGAAAGGGGGGTTCTTTGACTTTTTATATTTTTTTTATTTCTTTATATTTTAATAATATTTTTTTAAACTTTTCTTTACACATATTTTAAGTCCTCTTAGGAGACTTTAGCAAGGGATTGTTATATTGTTTGTCCCATAGACTGCAATCAATTATCATTGCAGCCTATTGGAGTTGCGCTATTTTCCTATGGAGCCCTGCCACCTGCAGGCTTCCATAGGAACTACTGCTTTGGTAGCCTCAGATCCTTTTGCAGAGATCAAGGCTATCACAAGGAATTAACAGCAGCACCGATCGCCATGTGAGAGAGCTGTGCAGGTCCCAGGAGTGCATCGCTTTCAGGGAAAGCTTCTGCCCTGCATATCTGGCGGAAGTCAAGAAGGGACATGCACACACCAGTGAAAAATGGCCATACAACAGCCGCTGGACTCCTGGATCCTGGCTCACTTGCAATAAAATGAGTGTGCTGCTAGTAGGAGTAATTGAGGGATTTGCAGCAATAATTGAGATCCAGACTTGTAATAAAGTTCAAACTTGTCTTTACTATATGCAGCTTTCATCCAAGTGAGATACAGCAATAGTCTTGGGTCCCAGCAGGTATTGGCAATATGTGGCAGGGATCTGTCTTCTGCTTCTATAATGTGCCTGGAGCTCTCTGCAGGATAAGTAGTCTGTTTGTGGCTCTGTAATGTGGCAGAAATCACTATCTTCTGCACTATCTTCTGCTGTATTGGGGACTGACTAGCTGAGGAGGAATTTAGCTTCTCCTGGTCTCTGGATGGTACTCACAGTTGTGCTCCTAGGGTATGCTTCTTCCTGGAATACTGGAGGTGGCTGCTTGCTTCTACCACCTGAGGCTGAAGGCTCAGACTGGGAATGATGATCTTTTGTCTCAGCCAAAACAAGATCTTGGCTTGAATCCCTAGAACTGGGAGCTCCTACAAGCACAGCCTTCCCCTAGCCGGGGTGGCTGCCACACTAACTGAACTTCCTTCCCCACCCATGAGGCAGGATGTGGGAACATTCCACACCTCCTCAAAAAGGGGGGGAGCTAAACTGGAATGTACTATTCCAGTCTAGATATTCTAAACTGTTACTAAGGCCCTGCTAACACATTGCTGCCACCTGCTGGTGAACATGAAAATTACAGCAAATACATTTAAAGGGTTTCTATCACTTCATATGACATAATTAGCTGGCAGACACTAGCGATCTGCTAGTGTCTGCTCTGGCCAACCATCCTACTATAATCACTTGTGGGGCAACGGTTTTGCTAAAAAACTAACTTTTATAAATATGCTAATGAGCCTCTAGGTGCTATGTGGGCGTCATTAGCACCTAGAGGCTCCGTCTACCTTCATACACAGCGGCCGCCCAGCACGTCCCTCCAGCCCGCCCATGTCCTCCTCCGTGTGACGCAGCGGCCGAATTCTCGCGCATGCGCCGTGCGCGGCTGTATTTAGCGCATTAGAGATGTCTGAGCTCGGAGCGGTCAGACATTCAATGCGCATGCGCCGAATACAGCCGCGCATGCGCATTGAATGTCTGACCGCTCCGAGCTCAGACATCTCTAATGCGCCGAATACAGCCGCGCACGGCGCATGCGCGAGAATTCGGCCGCTGCGTCACACGGAGGAGGACATGGGCGGGCTGGAGGGACGTGCTGGGCGGCCGCTGTGTATGAAGGTAGACGGAGCCTCTAGGTGCTAATGACGCCCACATAGCACCTAGAGGCTCATTAGCATATTTATAAAAGTTAGTTTTTTAGCAAAACCGTTGCCCCACAAGTGATTATAGTAGGATGGTTGGCCAGAGCAGACACTAGCAGATCGCTAGTGTCTGCCAGCTAATTATGTCATATGAAGTGATAGAAACCCTTTAACAAGTGTTTCAATGCACATTTGTGAGGATATTAGATAAAATCACATTAGATGACTGTACAAATACACTTAACGGGTTGTAGCGGGGTAAAAGAGTTTCGTAACATAACTCTGGGATGTTACAGACACATCTCAGGTTAATTTGCATATGTATTAAATCAGTTGTTTTACACAATAAAAGCACACAGAGCTATAGGGACTGGGTATTGCGGATGTGCCGGATGTGCTAGCGGCCATCTAGCAACCCATGTCCTCAGCACTATACACAAAATCCCAGTGACAGGTTTCCTTTAAAGGGGTTGTCCGGGATTGGGGACATTGCTCTAATAGTATAAGTGTGGCATACACATTACATACAAGCAGGTAGTACCTTTGTCACAGATTTCTGCAGCCCCGTTTTCATCTTTGAAATTCATGGCCGGAAGTTACTGTTTTCTTCTCCTCAGTGACGTACCGGGTCCCTTGCAGGCAAGCAAAGCTTCCTCTTCCGCTGCTCAGGGAGCCCGGTGACGTCACTGGCAGCAAATGAATCGAGGTGAATATTTATGAGGGGCGGAGTTACAGCAGCTGGACGACATCCCGCTAAGCCCCGCCCCTTAGCCCGCTAAGCCCCGCCCCTCCAGTCCGGTGAGCTTCAGAATGAATTGAGGTGAATATTGATGAGGGGGCGGAGTTACAGTGGCTGGCCGACATCCCGCTAAGCCCCGCCCCTCCAGTCCGGTGAGCTTCAGAATGAATTGAGGTGAATATTGAGGAGGGGGCGGAGTTACAGCGGAGCAGAGAGACAGCTGTAACCGCCTGATGCTGCGCTGCCCCAGGACCCACAGGGCAGTGCAGCCGGAAGTCAGGTAAAGATAAACAGATATATAAACAATGAGTGGGGGACCGTTGGAGCCACATAGAAGTGGCAAAAATAGCTGAAAATGTATGGAGGCCTTTACTTAGATGTACATTGTGAGTAAACGTGTTTTTTTTTAAAATATTTGGTTCCGGACAACCCCTTTAAGTTCGAAGTCGCACGAGAGTTCAGTGAATAACATTGGGTTTTGATTCTATGACTTAAAATACATTTTAAAACAGGAATCCGAATTTGGTTTTGATACGGAGGCACAAGCATTAAAATAAAGGTTTTGAACAATCAACTTTGGGTTTTGGATCTGAAGCTCGATTTGCCCACCCCTAGCTGCTAGTATAAAACAGGCACACTAGTTCAATATGGTCTTTTAGGGGCTAAAATCACTCACCTTATCCACTTGCACGCACACAGGCAGTCGCTCCTCTCTTGATTGTGAAGGACCTGCGCTCAGCATGATGATGTCACCACACAATCATACTGAAAGCGCACAGTGACGTCACCATGTTTAGTATAGGTCCTTTGGCAGGTCCTGCACAATCAAGAGGGGAGCGACATGCAAATGGATGAGGTGAGTGTTTTTGTTTTTATTTCTAAAAAACATAGTAACATAGTTAAAAAATTGACTTTAAACTTTAATTATTACACTCCAGAAACACATCCAGGCCCCTCTTGAACTATTTTAGTGAATTCACCATCACCACTTCCTCAGACAGAGAGTTCCATAGTCCCACTGCTCTTACTGTAAAGAATCCTCTTCTATGTTTGTGTACAAACCTTCTTTCCTCCAGACGCAGAGGATGTACCCTTGTCACAGTCACATTCCTGGGGATAAATAGATGATGGGAAAAATCTCTGTACTGTCCCCTGATATATTTATACATAGTTCTCCCCTCAGTCCTCATTTTTCTAAAGCGAATAACCCTAATGTTGATAATCCTTCAGGGTACTCTAGCCCCCCATTCCAGTTATTACTTTAGTTGCCCTCCTCTGCACCCTTTCCAGCTCTGCTATGTCTGCCTTGTTCACAGGAGCCCAGAACTGTACACAGTACTTCATGTGTAATCTGACTAGTGATTTGTAAAGTGGTAGGACTATGTTCTCATCACGGGCATCTATGCCCCTTTTCATGCAACCCATTATCTTATTGGCCTCGGCAGCAGCTGCCTGACTCTGGTTTAGTCAGCTTAGTTTTCTGTTCACAAAAATTCCTAGGTCCTTTTCCATGTCAGTGTTAGGGCTCTTTCACACTTGCGTTGTTCTTTTCCGGCATAGAGTTCCGTCGTCGGGGCTCTATGCTGGAAGAATCCTGATCAGGATTATCCCAATGCATTCTGAATGGAGAGAAATCCGTTCAGGATGCATCAGAATGTCTTCAGTTCAGGACCGGAACGTTTTTTGGCCGGAGAAAATACCGCAGCATGCTGCGCTTTTTGCTCCGGTCAAAAATCCTGAACACTTGCCGCAAGGCCGGATCCGGAATTAATGCCCATTGAAAGGCATTAATCCGGATACGGCCTTAAGCTAAACGTCGTTTCGGCGCATTACCAGATCCAACGTTTAGCTTTTTCTGAATGGTTACTATGGCTGTCAGGACACTAAAGTCCTGTTTGCCATGGTAAAGTGTAGTGGGGAGCGGGGGAACAGTATACTTACCGTCCGTGCGGCTCCCGAAGCGCTTCAGAGTGACGTCAGGGCGCCCCACGCGCATGGATGACGTGATCGCATGGATCACGTCATCCATGCGCAATGGCCGCTCTGACGTCATTCTGGAGCGCCCCGGGAGCCGCACGGACGGTAAGTATACTGCTCCCCCGCTCCCCACTACTACTATGGCAGCCAGGACTTTAATAGCGTCCTGGGTGCCATAGTAACACTGAACGCATTTTGAAGACGGATCCGTCTTCAAATGCTTTCAGTTCACTTGCGGTTTTTCGGATCCGGCGGGCACCTCCGGCAAATGGAGTGCACGACGGATCCGGACAACGCAAGTGTGAAAGAGGCCCAGTGTTTTACCATTTAGTATGTACGGGTGACTTCCATTATTCCTTTCCATGTGCATAACCTTACATTTGTCAGTGTTAAACCTCATCTGCCACTTCTCTGCACAAGCCTCCAATCTATCCAGATCCATCTGTAGCAGTATGCTGTCCTCTTCCGTGTTAATTAATTTGCACAGCTTAGTGTCATCTGCAAAAATTGATCACAAGATCATTAATAAATATATTGAAGAGAATAGGGCACAATACTGACTCCTGAGGTACTCCACTAGTGACAGTGACCAAATCTGAGTGTGTACCATTAATAACTGTAAAGGGGGAATATTAATTACCAATATTCATGCAAATATCAATAATTAATATTCATAAATAGGAGGAGCCGTCTACCGATGACTCCGCCTATTTATACCTTTATAATAATAACACACTATTCCTTTGCTTTACACTACACGCTAAACTAGCTGCATGCGCCTTACTGAACTAACTACCGCTAATAACCACACGTTACACAGATAGTACAAATAATACAAGATATTTATTAATACCTACAGTACACTACGCACGCAATCCCAATACCACCCCACACACTATCTATACAATACACTTACATACATTCATTAGCAGCCCACCCAATCTGGCTCTAAACTGTCCCTATGAACGAAGGGTTAACGGTGGCGCTGCAAGGGTAAATGCAGGCCACAGACACAGGGTTACAGGGTACAGCAGGGGTAAAAGGGGTAATCTAGGACAGGGCCTGCAGGGATAGGGATTGATGTGTTGGTGGCAGGGAAGGGGTTACTATTGTTGGAGATATAGGGGGTAAGTGAGGGGTAGGTAGGGGCTAGACAGGTAGGGGTTAATCAAGCAGTGAATGGTTATTGCAGCAGGGGTATACAGTCATGTGAAAAAATTAGGACACCCTTTGAAAGCATGTGGTTTTTTGTAACATTTTTAATAAATGGTTATTTCATCTCCGTTTCAACAATACAGAGAGATTAAAGTAATCCAACTAAACAAAGAAAACTGAAGAAAAGTCTTTTCAAGATCTTCTGTAAATGTCATTCTACAAAAATGCCTATTCTAACTGAGGAAAAAGATAGGACACCCTTGCCCCTAATAGCGAGTGTTACCTCCTTTGGCTGAAATAACTGCAGTGAGACGGTTCTTGTAGCCATCTACCAGTCTTCGACATCGGTCTGAGGAAATTTTACCCCACTCCTCAATGCAGAACTTTTTCAGCTGTGAGATGTTTGAGGGGTTTCTTGCACGTACAGCCCTTTTCAAGTCACCCCACAGCATCTCAATGGGATTCAAATCTGGACTTTGACTTGGCCATTCCAGGACTCTCCATTTCTTCTTTTTCAGCCAATCTTTGGTTGATTTACTAGTATGTTTTGGGTCATTGTCATGTTGCATGGTCCAGTTCCGCTTCAGCTTTAATTTTCTAACTGATGGTCTCACATGTTCTTCAAGCACCTTCTGATACACAGTAGAATTCATCGTGGATTCTATGATGGTGAGCTGACCAGGTCCTGCTGCAGCAAAGCAGCCCCAAACCATGACACTTCCACCTCCATGCTTCACAGTTGGTATGAGGTTCTTTTCTTGGAATGCTGTGTTTGGTTTACGCCAAACATGTCCTCTGCTGTTGTGTCCAAATAATTCAATTTTGGACTCATCTGTCCAAAGAACATTATTCCAGAAGTCCTGGTCTTTGTCAACTTTATCTCTGGCAAATGTCAGTCTGGCCTCGATGTTTCTCTTGGAAAGCAAAGGTTTCCTCCTTGCACACCTCCCATGCAAGTTAAACTTGTACAGTCTCTTTCTGATTGTAGAGGCATGTACTTCTACATCAACAGTAGCCAGAGCCTGCTGTAGTTCTCGAGATGACACTTTAGGGTTTTTGGAGACCTCTTTTAGCATCTTGCGGTCTGCTCTTGGGGTGAACTTGCTGGGGCGACCAGTCCTGGGCATGTTGGCAGTTGTTTTGAAAGCCCTCCACTTGTAGACTATCTTCCGGACAGTGGAATGGCTGATTTCAAAATCTTTTGAGATCTTTTTAAATCCCTTCCCAGACTCATAGGCTGCTACAATCTTTTTTCTGAAGTCCTCTGACAGCTCTTTTGCTCTCACCATGGTGCTCACTCTCACTTCAACAGTCAGGAGCACACCAAACTAAATGTCTGAGGTTTAAATAGGGCAAGCCTCATTCAACATGCAGAGTAACGATCTACTAATTATGTGCACCTGGTGTGAGATCTGAGCCAATTTACATGTGAGGGTGTCCTATCTTTTTCCTCAGTTAGAATAGGCATTTTTGTAGAATGACATTTACAGAAGATCTTGAAAAGACTTTTCTTCAGTTTTCTTTGTTTAGTTGGATTACTTTAATCTCTCTGTATTGTTGAAACGGAGATGAAATAACCATTTATTAAAAATGTTACAAAAAACCACATGCTTTCAAAGGGTGTCCTAATTTTTTCACATGACTGTACTTAGCCCTTCCAGGGTTATAAGGCCTTCTCCAGGGGCACGTGATGAAGCTGCTCTCTCCCATGTGTCTCTGTTTGTAGTCCCATGGGCCAGCCCGACGGAAGACTTTTACCATCACCATTTCTCCAACAGCGGGCATTGGTGTTTCCCCCTGTAGATATGGTTTGTGCAACCGTATCGCTGCATGAGGCAGTAACTCCTTCAGGTTCTGCTGAACCTGTTGGAGAAACATGTCTCTGGCGATGGGGTTCGTTAGGCAGACATAGGGGCATCTTACGTCTGGTCATAAGTTCAAACGGGGAGATACCGGTACTGGAGGCCTCGGTGGCTCGAATACCCATTAGCACGGCTGGAAGATAGGTTCCTCAAGAGGAACCCTTCTCCAGCAGTGCCTTGGAAAGCCGGGTTTTGATGGTCCGGTTCATCCGCTCCACGGTGCCCGCTGACTGAGGGTGATAAGGCACATGAAACCTTTGCCTTATGTCTAAGAGACCACAAAGCGCTTTCATTACCTTACCCGTGAAATGGGTCCCTCTGTCTGATTCTATCACTCTGGGGATACCCCATCGTGACAGAACCTGTTCCCATAGAACACGGGCAGTGGTGGTAGCCGTATCGTTGACCGTGGGGATGGCTTCTACCCATTTTGAGAAGACATCCACTATCACCAGTGCGACTTCCGGTTGGCAATGGTCCGATAAAATCAATTTGTATCGCGGACCACGGACCATCAGCAGGAGGAACTCGCTGCAACGCCGGCTTTAGGAGCTGACACCCTTGGGTTGACTTGAGCACACACCAGGCACTGTTGATTAACCTCCTCTACTGAATTGGACATTCCTGGCCAGTATAAGTTGTCCCTCAGGAGAGGCAAGAGTTTATTTCGGTCGAGGTGTCCAAACAGTTGGTGGTTCAATCGCGTCAGCTTCGGCAGATGCTGCGGGATCACCGGAAGGGGAAGTTGCTGAGTACCGGTATCGTAACACAGGATCCCTTGCTGTACAGACCAGGGATACTGTGGCGATTTGATATGTGTCATTAGAAGAGGATCTTTGGCTTGTTCCGCTTCAAATGACACCGGGTCATCACTCAGATGGGTACGCGTTGCAATCCGGTGCGTTGGTAGTGGCCCAGTGCATGGTTCCTGGAGGGTACCAGACACTGCCGCTGGTTTTGCCAGCTCATCTGCCTTGTTGTTACCCACTAAATGTTCGTCCCCTTTTTGATGTGCCGGGATTTTGATAATGGCTGCTTCCGTCATGTGTGCCATGCCCCACTCCCACAGCTCTTTCAGGACCGACACATGAGCCAGAGGTTTGTTTTGACTGTCCACAAATCCTCTCCTCTTCCATATGTCAAGATGCAGGGTGAGGGAGCGAACTACATATGAACTGTCGCTATATATAGTTAGTTTCCCTGGTGGCTGAAGAAGCAGAGCTTCTTTGACAGCCTTTAGCTCTGCCCGCTGTGCCGACATGTGACCCGGTAACCTGACAAGACTCTGGGTACCAGTGGTCTCATCCAGCACAGAAAAACCTGTGACCTATTCCCCATCCAGAGATGGGTGTAGGAACCCCAAAAAATCTGAGGGGGACAGCATTTTTGCTCGCCGGGTATATTCTTATTCAGTAAACTGTGAGTTGTTTATATCGTTACATTTTAAGTGTGTGTGTGTGTGTGTGAGACACCCCCCCCACACACACACTTACAGTTCTGAAGACTCAGGGGTGCTGGCTGGCTTGCCTGAGGTGCTGGCTGGCTTGGCCGGGCTGGAAGTGGGCACAATAAGAAAAAAATATTTTTCATTACACCTCAGGTCAGACCCCCAATGTTAATCAGACCTCAGCTAACAGCCCCAATAGGATCCCCAATGTTAATAAGACCTCAGATCACACCTCAGCTCAGACCCAATATGAATGACCCCCAATCAGACCTCAGATAAGAGCCCCAGTGCCTCTCATCAGCCCCCCAGTGCCTCTCATCAGCCAGTAATAACAGCCCCCCCAATCATGTGCCAGTAATAACAGCCCCCCAATCATGTGCCAGTAATAACAGCCCCCCCAATCATGTGCCAGTAATAACAGACCCCCCCAATCATGTGCCAGTAATAACAGACCCCCCCAATCATGTGCCAGTAATAACAAACCCCCCCAATCATGTGCCAGTAATAACAGACCCCCCCAATCATGTGCCAGTGATACCAGACCCCCCCCAATCATGTGCCAGTAATACCAGACCCCCCAATCATGTGCCAGTAATACCATACCCCCCCAATCATGTGCCAGTAATACCAGACCCCCTCAAATTCCCCAATCATGTGCCAATATAATACCAGACCCCCCAATCATGTGCCAGTAATACCAGACGCCCCCAAATTCCCCAATCATGTGCCAGTATAATACCAGACACCCCAATCATGTGCCAGTAATACCAGACCCCCCCAATCATGTGCCAGTAATACCAGACCCCCCCAAATTCCCCAATCATGTGCCAGTATAATATCAGACCCCCCAATCATGTGCCAGTAATACCAGACCCCCCAATCATGTGCCAGTAATACCAGACGGTCCAGACCCCCCCCATCATGTGCCAGTATAATACCAGACCGCCAATCATGTGCCAGTAATACCAGACTCCCCAATCATGTGCCAGTAATACCAGACCCCCCCAATCATGTGCCAGTAATACCAGATGGTCCAGACCCCCCCCAATCATGTGCCAGTAATACCAGACCCACCCAATCATGTGGCAGTATTGTAATACCAGGCCAATGCCTGATGAAAATACGTGGGGCTGCTGTGTAACCCCTGGGGCAGTACAGCAAACATGTACTGTTTGTCCCCCACCGTAAAGGCAAATTTGTACCGGCATGACTCCGTGAGTTCAATGGAGAAGAACCAGTTAGCAACATCTACGGTCAAGAATACGCGGCTTTTGCCGCTTATTCTGGCCATGATGTCGGGAGTCTGGGCCACCACTGGAGCGGACATTGGGGTGTATTTATTGAGGACCCGGAGGTCTATGGTAAGCCTCCATGAACTAGTGTCCTTCTTCTTGACTGGCCAGAGGTCATTGTTGCATTTTGAATTACCCTCAATGACCACACCCCTAGTCTTCAATTCCTGGACCGTGTCCATAATTGAATGGGTGGCCTCTGGTGGAAATCGGTATTGGCATTGAGGTGGAGGGTCAGGACCCTGTATGTCCACCTGAACGCCAATCAGTCTGCCACAGTCGTTTTTGCTCTGGGCCCACAGCTCGGGATGCTCGTACACAATAGGCTCCAGGTCTAGATTGTGTGAGACCTCAGGCCACTTGTGTTCGAGCATATCAGTAGAATTCTCTACTGCTTGCAAAGGTGGTCCCAGACACTGGCGATGGATGACAAACACCTTAGCTCCTCTGGGACCCTTCCACACAATGCAATTTGCCAGATCCAGGATCCACCCATTTTGTGTCATTACATCGGTTCCGATAATGTTATCAGAACCGGGGTAATACCACATGGGTATCCTGAGGGTCGTGCACCTGGTAATCTGGACGATTACCCCTTCAATTCTGTGGGCCATCACCCCCCCTTGTTGGTGATCAAATCCGATCACCACACATTGGGGGCTGTTGGGGTGTAAATCATGTTTGGCATTAGTGATGGATATTTCCGCACCCGTGTCAAGCATGATTTTCGTTTCCTGTTCTCTTATTGTGGCTTTTATGTGGGGTCTCCCTGAAGAGTCCAGAATGATAGGACATACTGGTGCCAATTCTTGAGGGGCCCCTAACCCTCAGTCGATGTCCACCAGACTCCCAGTAGGTACCTGTGAGGTACATACTGCCACTTGTGCACTTTCACCCTGAGTATTTGGTGTGGAATCTATTGATTCCACACCCCCTGGGACATTCACGACAGTCAAGCGTTTTGGTGATTGGCCTGATGAATGTCCCAGATTCTTATCAACGTGTTCCCCCACTGACTTGGCAAAATTAGGTTTCATTCTGAAACCATTATTATTGCCAGTCTTTTCCGGGTTTGTCCAGTTATTTTGTGGACAATTCCTCCTAATGTGCCCGTATTGTAAACACAGGAAACAACGAATGTTTCCTGACTTTTCCCATGGTGGGGCCGTGGGGCGAACAGTTGATGCAGACCTTGTGTGCTGTACCCGTTCATCTTGTGATCTAACGTGCACAGGCACACGCTCCCTCACTTTAACGGACTTCTTATTGTGCAGTATATCCTGTCTATACTGCTCAATAATCCTGGCCGCATCCGTGAGGGATGGCTCCCTAGCTGCACTTAGCCGGATTGCAGTATCAAGGTATGGGAACTTTTCCACAAACATGCGCCTTGTGGAATCCCAATACCCTGATCCTTAGTAGCCCTCCTGTACATCGCTTCAAACCAACTACACAATGACAAAGGTTCATCATGTATAGTAGCTTGAACTTTGACAGGACCTCTAGAGTGACATCCCAATGACCCTGTCACGGCCATGGTCAAGGTCGTGACTCTTGTAACCGCATGCAGTTGCCTGCGGTCTTGGTGTTGTTGTCAATCACAGGTGAGGGCTATAGTATGTTGCCTCACCTGTGGTTGCCGCTGGCAACATTGTGTATGTGGCAGCAGAGCAGCCTGAGCGGTGCTAGGCAGCTTGCTGCAGTAGGCATGCGGTTGCACCTGGCAACCTCTCTTTATAGTTGTGCCTTTTATCGGTGTGCACGGGGTGTTATATGTGTTGTGTGCACTTCCCCTTTAAGTTGTTGTTTTCCCTTCCCTGGTGTTGGAAGGGTTAACTTCCTTCCTAGTGTGTGTGTGTACTGGGTGTGTCTGACTGTGGGTGTGGCTACTTGGCCCTATAAAGCCTCAGTGGAAGGCAGTAGTCAGAGAGGGTGCTTCAGCCATGCTTGCTGGAGGAATCCTCCTGCTTATTTACCATCTGCCAGTGAGGGCCACCCTGGTTGTCATAAACGTTATGTCTGGTGTTAGTTTATGGTTTATCTGTTATTGCAGCATATGGTTTACTGGGTTCCCGTGTGATGTCTGTTGTGTCCTTTATGTTGTTTGTGGATAGCAGCCCATCTGTTGTCCACTTCCTGGAAACGGCTGCTACTCCTATTCCCCCCGGGTGTCAGGGTGAATCATAGCGACCGGTCCACCTGTCCCCTAGTATCTACCACTGCGGAAGTGTTATCCGCTGAAGACCTTGGCGCTGTCGCCGCTGTCTCCCCCTGTGCCGTTCCCAAAACGCAAACCTGTTTCGTGGGCACCATACCGTTGGTACTAGGCCTGGACAAATTGGAGATTGCCTGCTTCAAATCCGCAATGCTTTGCGTCTTTGCAGACAGGTCCTCCCTCATTTGAACAATCAGGGCATCCGTAGATGCCACATTGTTCCTGTAGTGATTATTCTCAGTGTACAGCCGGAATCTCATTGCGATAATGGGCGGAATCTCATTGGAGCTCTGGGACTAGCCGGTTTGACGCACATCCCTTGCCTGGCGCATGTGCTGAATTTGGTGGTGCAGAAATTACTTCACAACTACCCCGACATTTCAGAGCTGCTGCGTAAAGTGCGGGCCGTCTGTGTGCGCTTCCGGCGTTCTCATTCTGCCGCCGCTTGGCTGTCTGCTCTACAGCGTAACTTCGGCCTTCCCGCTCACCGCCTCATATGCGACGTGCCCACCAGGTGGAACTCCACCTTGCACATGCTGGAGAGACTTTGCGAGCAGCAGCAGGCCATAGTGGAGTTTCAGCTGCAACACGCACGGGTGAGTCGCACTGCGGAACAGCACCACTTCACCACCAATGACTGGGCCTCCATGCGAGACCTGTGTGCCCTGTTGCACTGTTTCGAGTACTCCACCAACATTTAAAGAACAATTCTGATCAGAGTACCAGATATCACCCATGACACATGTACATATACACATGTGTCATATGAGGGATATGTTCAATTGCATGTATTGTAAGCGACTATTCAAATGGACAATGGCCATGATCATTTGATAAAGCTGACGTACGAGATGTGATCATTGAGTCCGGGGTGCCGTAAGGTGCCCAATTTAAAGGTCCATTGGGCCTCCTTTTGTAGTACTCGTTGATCCAAGTTGCCCCCAGGAGGTGAGGGTCGTACCACCTCAATCCCCTGAAAGCATATTGCCTGTATGTCACCTATTTGGTGGATATTAACATGACGGGCAACCGGGGTGTCAGCATTTTTACGAATGTCATTAAGATGTTCTCCTATAATAAAAGTACGGATGGTATATGATTTTGTCGTAACCGTACTGCAGAATGTGGATCCAGATTTTATGTAGTCGCATGCTATACACCCGCTACAGCGAAATGTCCCTTTTAAGGGATTAACCAGCCAAGTAGATGAAGTCGATTTCTGGAAAAAGCTGTGGCACAGGCGATCCTTCAAATTGAGACACCTCCGATATGTGACCGCACGAGTCGGGCTGACTAAATGACCAACGTCGGGATCCATCTGCAAAATCCCCCAATGCCTCCGAATGATATCCTGAATTGGGCCATTTGCCCCATCAAAAGTAGCAATTAGCCGTACCTGTCCCTGACCATTCTCCCTCTCAAGAGGATTAAGGAGTCATTCACGGGCACAGGAAAGAGAATGCTGGTAAGCAGTAGAGAGGACCCTACGAGGATATCCTATATTCATGAATCTATTGGTCAGATCACCAGCCTTGATCTGAAAGTCCAAAAAGGATGATTTGTTCCGACATACCCGGAGGAATTATCCTTTCGGCATTCCCTTTTTCAACGGGTACGGGTGGCAACACTCCCAATGGAGCAATGTATTTGTCGCCGTGTTTTTGCGATTCAAACTCGTGTGTATCCTGCCATCCAATGCTTTCAAAATGGTTAGGTCAAGAAATGTGATCTTTGTGGGATTGATTTCAGAAGTAAAAAAAAGGACATATTTATTCACATTCAAGGCTTTCACGAAATCGTTAAACTCCTGTACAGTACCATCCCAGAAGATCAACACATCATCGATGTATCTTACCCACATCGTGATGTGACCTGACCAGACATTCATCTCATCTCCAAATACTGTCTCCCTTTCCCACCAGCCCAGGTATAAGTATGCATAGGACGGTGCGCAGGGACTGCCCATGGCCACGCCCCTGAGCTGGTGGTAAAAGCGACGATTAAAACAGGAAGACATTGTGATGTAAGATGAAGTGTAAAAGGCTGATGACAAATTCCTTATGCATGCTGTACTCACTGCTCTAAAAAATACTGTGCAGCCCTGCATCCTTCTGTGTGAGGCACGTCGAGACTCGCAAAAAGAGTATTATCACCAACGTAGAGCCCATCCATTTTATTAACAATTTCCATAGAATCCCTCACATAGGAGGGTAATGTCACTACAAATGGACACAAGACGATATCGACATAGGTGCTGATTGATTGAGTAAGGCTGTTGGTGCCGGATACAATAGGTCTGCCTTTTAAGGGATGTTGGCCCTTATGCACCTTAGGCAAGCTGTAAAAACAGGCCATCTGAGGGTATCTGGGTACCGGTGCATCTAGTTCGGCTTTGCTGACAATCCAAGCTTCAAAGGCTGAGCTCAGAATATGTTTAATTTCTTTTGAGTACTGCTCAGTTGGATTAGATGGAAGGATGCTAAAACAATCCTTATTACTGAGGATGTCCATACACATCTTAACATACTGTTCCTGATCCAACAGAAAAATATTGCCCCCTTTGTCAGCAGGCTTTATGACGATAGTATCGTCACCCTCCAAGGCTAAGAGACCCTCAAGCTCCTGCATGGTGAGATTATTAATGCCCCATTTGTGTCCCTCAAGTTGTATTAATTCATCGATAACCACCCTCAGGAAAACATCCAAAGGAGTGGTCTCATTAATGGGGGCATTTAAATATTTAAATGGGAGGCATTTAAATGGGAACGTTGTCTGATAGAGGTAAATAAGCCTTCACCGGGGGTCCTTTCGCCCTCAGTGAGAAGGTCCGCCAGGTTGCGTACATCCTCTAAATCAGCCAGATCAACAGCCAATGCCTCACATTGACGTTTATCATGATGAGCAAAGAATTTTTTCCATTTTAAATTCCTTATAAACAGGTTTAAATCCATAACCCAGGAAAAAATTTTAAAAAAATGAGTGGGAACAAATGAAAGGCCTTTTTAAGAAGGCTTATATCACCATCAGTTAATGTGTGAGATACTTGCAACTCATCCACTGTGGACGCACATGAGGGGGGTTGGGGAGACACATTCTCATTGGTCTCTTCTCTCCCACAACTGATATGTCGACGGGGGAGGGCCCTGGCCTAAAAAATAACCCCTGGACTGAGCACCCCTGCCTCTACGTGGTTTCCCCCTATTGTAACCCCTTGAAGATCTAGGGGGCTGGAGATACGAGCTACCAGTCTGTGGACCCTACGTATCAGTGTCGCCTTCAGATGAAGAGGGCTCAGTCTCAGCTTCCAGGCCCCTAGCTAGTCTTGCCCTAAAATCGACTCCATCTACTTGGTTGAAATCATTGTTCTTCCATTGTTAACCATGGTGACCTGCAAAGAATTGCGTGCAGCCATAATTGCGTTGCATAAAAATGGCTTCACAGGCAAGGATATTGTGGCTACTAAGATTGCACCTCAATAAACAATTTATAGGATCATCAAGAACTTCAAGGAAAGAGGTTCAATTCTTGTTAAGAAGGCCTCAGGGCGTCCAAGAAAGTCCAGCAAGCGCCAGGATCGTCTCCTAAAGAGGATTCAGCTACGGGATCGGAGTGCCACCAGTGCAGAGCTTGCTCAGGAATGGCAGCAGGCAGGTGTGAGCGCATCTGCACGCACAGTGAGGTGAAGACTTTTGGAAGATGGCCTGGTGTCAAGAAGGGCAGCAAAGAAGCCACTTCTCTCAAAAAAAAAAACATCAGGGACAGATTGATCTTCTGCAGAAAATATGGTGAATGGACTGCTGAGGACTGGGGCAAAGTCATATTCTCAGATGAAGCCTCTTTCCGATTGTTTGGGGCATCAGGAAAAAGGCTTGTCCAGAGAAGAAAAGGTGAGCACTACCATCAGTCCTGTATCATGCCAACAGAAAAGCATCCTGAGACCATTCATGTGTGGGGTTGCTTTTCATCCAAGGGAGTGGGCTCACTCACAATTTTGCCCAAAAACACAGCCATGAATAAAGAATGGTACCAAAACACCCTCAAACAGCAACTTCTTCCAACAATCCAACAACAGTTTGGTGAAAAACAATGCATTTTCCAGCACGACGGAGCACCGTGCCATAAGGCAAAAGTTATAACTAAGTGGCTCGGGGACCAAAACGTTTACATTTTGGCTCCATGGCCTGGAAACTCCCCAGATCTTAATCCCATTGAGAACTTGTGGTCAATCCTCAAGAGGCGGGTGGACAAACAAAAACCCACTAATTCTGACAAACTCCAAGAAGTGATTATGAAAAAATGGGTTGCTATCAGTCAGGAATTGGCCCAGAAGTTGATTGAGAGCATGCCCAGTCGAATTGCAGAGGTCCTGAAAAAGAAGGGCCAACACTGCAAATACTGACTCTTTGCATAAATGTCATGTAATTGTTGATAAAAGCCTTTGAAACGTATGAAGTGCGTGTAAATATATTTCACTACATCACAGAAACAACTGAAACAAATATCTAAAAGCAGTTTAGCAGCAAACTTTGTGAAAACTAATATTTGTGTCATTCTCAAAACTTTTGGCCACGACTGTACTTTCTATATAGTGCATTTAGGTAGCGTAACAGGGCACATTTAAGAGAATTTCCCTTTAAGACGCATAAAAATGTCCCCTGATTAAGACTTAACATTTTTTGTTGGAATTTTTGTCCTTGATCCCCCTCTAGTATGTCACTGTCCATGTTGTGGGACTATTTGTGCACTTCTACTAAGTATTTGGTGGCTGCAAATATGAGCTGAAGGTTTTTCAGGTTCGCCTGCCATTAAAGTGAATAAAGCCTGCCGCAAACTTTTGGTTCACGAACATTTGATCGCGTTCGGGTGATCGTGTTCGCGAATCATCCCGGCCAATGTTCTTCCATCACTACTGCTGATTAACCCACAATAAAGTTCAGCAGCTCTAGTTGGTCTTTCCTGAAATTTTCTTAATCGCATCCCACAGCAAAAGCCATGGTCCACAGAGCTTCCAAAGCATCAGAGGGATCTCATTGTTAAAAGGTATCAGTCAGGAGAGGGGTGCAAAAGAATTTCCAAGGCATTAGATATACCATGGAACACAGTGAAGACAGTCATCATCAAGTGGAGAAAATATGGCACAACAGTGACATTACCAAGAACTGGACGTCCCTCCAAAATTGATGAAAAGACAGGAAGAAAACTGGTCTGGGAGTCTACCAAGAGGCCTACAGCAACATTAAAGGAGCTGCAGGAATATCTGGCAGGTACTGGCTGTGTGGTACATGTGACAACAATCTCCCGTATTCTTCATATGTCTGGGCTATGGAGTAGAGTGGCAAGACGAAAGCCTTTTCTTACGAAGAAAAACATCCAAGCCAGGCTACATTTTGCAAAAACACATCTGAAGTCTCCCAAAAAGCATGTGGGAAAAGGTGTTATGGTCTGATGAAACCAAGGTTGAACTTTTTGGCCATAATTCCAAACGATATGTTTGGCGCAAAAACAACACTGCACATCACCAAAAGAACACCATACCCACAGTGAAGCATGGTGGTGGCAGCATCATGCTTTGGGGCTGTTTTTCTTTAGCTGGAACTGGGGCCTTAGTTAAGCTAGAGGGAATTATGAACAGTTCCAAATACCAGTCAATATTGGCACAAAACCTTCAGGCTTCTGCTAGAAAGCTGAACATGAAGAGGAACTTCGTCTTTCAGCATGACAACGACCTAAAGCATACATCCAAATCAACAAAGAAATGGCTTCACCAGAAGAAGAAGAAAGTTTTAGAATGGCCCAGCCAGAGCCCAGACCTGAATCCTATTGAAAATCTGTGGGGTGATCTGAAGAGGGCTGTGCACAGGAGATGCCCTCACAATCTGACAGATTTGGAGTATTTTTGCAAAGAAGAGTGGGCAAATCTTGCCAAGTCAAAATGTGCCATGCTGATAGACTTATACCCAAAAAGACTGAGTGCTGTAATAAAATCAAAAGGTGCTTCAACAAAGTATTAGTTTAAGGGTGTGCACACTTATGCAGCCATATTATTTTATTTTATTTTATATTTTTTCTTCCCTCCACCTAGAAGATTTCAGTTAGTTTTTCAATTGAGTTGTACAGTTTAACCACCTTAGCCCCTATAGCTTAAACACCCTTAATGACCAGGCCACTTTTTACACTTCTGACCTACACTACTTTCACCGTTTATTGCTCGGTCATGCAACTTACCACCCAAATGAATTTTACCTACTTTTCTTCTCACTAATAGAGCTTTCATTTGGTGGTATTTCATTGCTGCTGACATTTTTACTTTTTTTGTTATTAATCGAAATTTAACGATTTTTTTGCAAAAAAATGACATTTTTCACTTTCAGTTGTAAAATTTTGCAAAAAAAACGACATCCATATATAAATTTTTCTCTAAATTTATTGTTCTACATGTCTTTGATAAAAAAAAATGTTTGGGTAAAAAAAACATGGTTTGGGTAAAAGTTATAGCGTTTACAAACTATGGTACAAAAATGTGAATTTCCGCTTTTTGAAGCAGCTCTGACTTTCTGAGCACCTGTCATGTTTCCTGAGGTTCTACAATGCCCAGACAGTACAAACACCCCACAAATGACCCCATTTCGGAAAGTAGACACCCTAAGGTATTCGCTGATGGGCATAGTGAGTTCATAGAACTTTTAATTTTTTGTCACAAGTTAGTGGAAAATGATGATTTTTTTATTTTTTTATTTTTACAAAGTCTCATATTCCACTAACTTGTGACAAAAAATAAAAACTTCTATGAACTCGCCATGCCCCTCACGGAATACCTTGGGGTGTCTTCTTTCCAAAATGGGGTCACTTGTGGGGTCGTTATACTGCCCTGGCATTCTAGGGGCCCAAATGTGTGGTAAGAAGTTTGAAATCAAAATGTGTAAAAAATGACCGGTGAAATCCGAAAGGTGCTCTTTGGAATGTGGGCCCCTTTGCCCACCTAGGCTGCAAAAAAGTGTCACACATCTGGTATCTCCGTACTCAGGAGAAGTTGGGCAATGTGTTTTGGGGTGTCATTTTACATATACCCATGCTGGGTGAGATAAATATCTTGGTCAAATGGCAACTTTGTATAAAAAAAATGGGAAAAGTTGTCTTTTGCCAAGATATTTCTCTCACCCAGCATGGGTATATGTAAAATGACACCCCAAAACACATTGCCCAACTTCTCCTGAGTACGGAGATACCAGATGTGTGACACTTTTTTGCAGCCTAGGTGGGCAAAGGGGCCCACATTCCAAAGAGCGCCTTTTGGATTTCACCGGTCATTTTTTTACACATTTTGATTTCAAACTTCTTACCACACATTTGGGCCCCTAGAATGCCAGGGCAGTATAACGACCCCACAAGTGACCCCATTTTGGAAAGAAGACACCCCAAGCTATTCCGTGTGGGGCATGGCGAGTTCATATAAGTTTTTATTTTTTGTCACAAGTTAGCGGAATATGATGATTTTATTTTTATTTTATTTTTTTCTTACAAAGTCTCATATTCCACTAACTTGTGACAAAAAATAAAAACTTCCATGAACTCACTATGCCCATCAGCGAATACCTTGGGGTGTCTTCTTTCCAAAATGGGGTCACTTTTGGGGTAGTTATACTGCCCTGGCATTCTAGGGGCCCAAATGTGTGGTAAGTAGTTTGAAATCAAAATGTGTAAAAAATGGCCGGTGAAATCCAAAAGGTGCTCTTTGGAATGTGGGCCCCTTTGCCCACCTAGGCTGCAAAAAAGTGTCACACATCTGGTATCTCCGTACTCAGGAGAAGTTGGGCAATGTGTTTTGGGGTGTCATTTTACATATACCCATGCTGGGTGAGATAAATATCTTGGTCAAATGCCAACTTTGTATAAAAAATGGGAAAAGTTGTCTTTTGCCAAGATATTCCTCTCACCCAGCATGGGTATATGTAAAATGACACCCCAAAACACATTGCCCAACTTCTCCTCAGTACGGAGATACCAGATGTGTGACACTTTTTTGCAGCCTAGGTGGGCAAAGGGGCCCACATTCCAAAGAGCACCTTTCGGATTTCACCGGTCATTTTTTACACATTTTGATTTCAAACTTCTTACCACACATTTGGGCCCCTAGAATGCCAGGGCAGTATAACTACCCCACAAGTGACCCCATTTTGGAAAGAAGACACCCCAAGGTATTCGCTGATGGGCATAGTGAGTTCATAGAAGTTTTTATTTTTTGTCACAAGTTAGTGGAATATGAGACTTTGTAAGAAAAAAAAAAAAATCATCATTTTCCACTAACTTGTGACAAAAAATAAAAAAATTCTAGGAACTCGCCATGCCCCTCACGGAATACCTTGGGGTGTCTTCTTTCCAAAATGGGGTCACTTGTGGGGTAGTTATACTGCCCTGGCATTCTAGGGGCCCAAATGTGTGGTAAGTAGTTTGAAATCAAAATGTGTAAAAAATGGCCGGTGAAATCCGAAAGGTGCTCTTTGGAATGTGGCCCCCTTTGCCCACCTAGGCTGCAAAAAAGTGTCACACATGTTCTATCTCCGTACTCAGGAGAAGTTGGGCAATGTGTTTTATGGTGTCATTTTACATATACCCATGCTGGGTGAGAGAAATATCTTGGCAAAAGACAACTTTTCCCATTTTTTTATACAAAGTTGGCATTTGACCAAGATATTTCTCTCACCCAGCATGGGTATATGTAAAATGACACCCCAAAACACATTCCCCAACTTCTCCTGAGTACGGCGATACCACATGTGTGACACTTTTTTGCAGCCTAGATGCGCAAAGGTGCCCAAATTCCTTTTAGGAGGGCATTTTTAGACATTTGGATCCCAGACTTCTTCTCACGCTTTAGGGTCCCTAAAAAGCCAGGGCAGTATAAATACCCCACATGTGACCCCATTTTGGAAAGAAGACACCCCAAGGTATTCAATGAGGGGCATGGCGAGTTCATAGAAAAAAAAACTTTTTGGCACAAGTTAGCGGAAATTGATTTTTTGGGGTTTTTTCTCACAAAGTCTCCCTTTCCACTAACTTGAGACAAAAATTTCAATCTTTCATGGACTCAATATGCCCCTCAGCGAATACCTTGGGGTGTCTTCTTTCCAAAATGGTGTTATTTGTGGGGTGTTTGTACTGCCCTGGCTTTTGAGGGTCTCCGCAATCATTACATGTATGGCCAGCATTAGGAGTTTCTGCTATTCTCCTTATATTGAGCATACGGGTAATGAGATTTTTTTTTTTCCGTTCAGCCTCTGGGCTGAAAGAAAAAAATGAACGGCACAGATTTCTTCATTCGCATCGATCAATGTGGATGAAAAAATCTCTGCCAAAAAAAGAAAAAGGAGGGGAAAGGCGTCTGCCAGGACATAGGAGCTCCGCCCAACATCCATACCCACTTAGCTCGTATGCCCTGGCAAACTAGATTTATCCATTCACATCAATCGATGTGGATGAATAAATCATTGCCGGGATTTTTTTTTTTTTTTATATATACAAAGTGTTTGCCAAAGCATATGAACACCGCCACCTCCTCAGCTCATATGCCTCGGCAAACGTATCTTTTACTGCAGAGGAGAAATCTCGTCTTGCAGCGCTGCATACACCGACTTGTGTGTAATCTGACAGCAGCGCAATGCTTCTGTCAGAATGCACATCAGTGCTGCAGCTCGTTCATCGGTTGGTCCACCTGGAAGGTAAAAAAAACAAAACAAAAAAGAAAAAACCAGGCCGCAACACAATAAATTTTATTAACTTTATAATAACTTTTGAACTGAACATATAAACTTTTTTTTAACTTTTTGAACTGAAGTTAACTTTTTTGCTTACCTTTTTTTTTTTTTTAACCTTTTATAGGACAAACCTCTCCTTCCCCATGGGACAATGTGCAAAGCGCAAATCGCCCAAAGATGTGGCGAAGTACATTATGCACTTTATCCCAGGTGAAAGGAGAGGTTTGCAGTAGCTGTGAGTGTAAGGGCCCTAATAGCCCTGTGTGCCTGTCCTGTGAGATGCAATCCCTATGCTAAGTGTACCTGTGTGTGGTACTTCCGGAAACACTCTCCAAAGCATAGGGCAGGGTGGTCAGGACAGTCAGGACAGAAATAGCGGGTGTCACGCCTTATTCAACTCCTGCTACAGACACGACATCTTTTTCGGGGTGACGGTTGGGTTGAGGTACCAGGAACGACACTGGGGAAATGTCGCTCGTGTAGACGGCTAACTACACTGGTGGATGGGGCCACGGAACCTTCTAGGAACTGGAGGTTCTCGATGATCTCTTCCTGAAATTTGAGGAAGGATCGTGTTCTCCCAGCCTTACTGTAGAGAACAAAACTATTGTACAGAGCCAATTGAATTAAATATACAGACACCTTCTTATACCAGCGTCTGGTGCGTCGGGAAACTAAATACGGAGACAACATCTGGTCATTGAAGTCCACCCCTCCCATGAGCAAATTATAGTCGTGGACACAGAGGGGCTTTTCAATGACACGGGTTGCTCGCTCAATTTGGATTGTCGTGTCTGCGTGAATGGAGGAGAGCATGTAAACGTCACGCTTGTCTCTCCATTTCACCGCGAGCAGTTCTTCGTTACACAAGGCAGCCCTCTCCCCCCTTGCAAGACGGGTGGTAACGAGCCGTTGGGGGAAGCCCATGTGACTAGTTCGCGCGGTGCCACAGGCGCAAATCTGTTCTAGAAACAAATGCCTAAAGAGGGCCACACTTGTGTAGAAATTGTCCACATAAAGATGGTACCCATTGCCAAATAAGGGTGACACCAAGTCCCAGACTGTCTTCCCACTGCTCCCCAGGTAGTCAGGGCAACCGACCGACTCCAGGGTCTGATCTTTTCCCTCATAGATCCAAAATTTGTGGGTATAGCCTGTGGCCCTTTCACAGAGCTTATACAATTTGACCCCATACCGGGCACGCTTGCTTGGGATGTATTGTTTGAAGCCAAGGCGCCCGGTAAAATGTATTAGGGACTCGTCTACGCAGATGTTTTGCTCTGGGGTATACAAATATGCAAATTTCTGGTTGAAGTGGTCTATGAGGGGCCAAATTTTGTGGAGCCAGTCAAAAGCTGGGTGGCCTCTGGGACGGGAGGTGGTGTTGTCGCTAAAATGCAGGAAACGCAGGATGGCCTCAAATCGTGCCCTGGACATAGCAGCAGAGAACATGGGCATGTGATGAATCGGGTTCGTGGACCAATATGACCGCAATTCATGCTTTTTAGTTAGACCCATGTTGAGGAGAAGGCCCAGAAAATTTTTAATTTCGGAAACTTGGACTGGTTTCCACCGGAAAGGCTGGGCATAATAGCTTCCCGGGTTGGCGGATATAAATTGTGTGGCATACCGGTTTGTCTCTGCCACGACTAAGTCCAAGAGCTCCGCAGTCAAGAACAGCTCAAAAAATCCCAGGGCCGAACCGATCTGAGCCGTCTCAACCCGAACTCCAGACTGGGCGGTGAAAGGGGGAACTAATGGTGCGGCTGAAGTTGGTGACTGCCAATCAGGGTTTGCCAGCACCTCAGGGATTCTAGGGGCTCTACGGGCCTGTCTGTGCGGTGGCTGCGACGGGGTAACTACTGCACGTGCCACCGTACCAGCTTCAACTGCCCTTTTGGTGCTCGCCACTTCACCATGTTGTACGGCAGTGCTGGTACTAGGTCCAGGGAGGGCTGCGCTGCTGGTGTATGCCTCACCACGTGATCCGACAGCGCCAGCCCCACTCTGCTGCTCTTGAAGCGGATCCTGCGTAACCTGTGGTCTAGCGACACGGGGCCGGGTACGCCAGGTGCTATCAGGGACCTCCACCTCCTCGTCCGAACTTTGGGTCAGAGTGCCACTGCTTTCTACAGGTTCATATTCTGACCCGCTAGATTCGTCAGATGAGGGTTCCCATTCCTCATCCGACTGGGTCAGAAGCCTGTCGGCCTCTTCAGAAGAATACCCCCTGTTTGACATTTGGACTACTAAATTTAGGGGTATTCCCTGAGACTACCCAAGAAAAAAAGCAAGCCTGTCTTACAAAGGGGAGGCTAGCGAAGTACCGGAGGCCGCTGCGGTTGATAAAAAATATCAAAACTGATTTTTTTATCGCCGCAGCGCTTGGAAAGTGATTGTGCAGTGATCAAAAAAATATATATTTTTTGTCACTGCGGTGGGGCGGGTGTGGGTGAACGCACGTGTGGGCGACCGATCAGGCCTGATCGGGCAAACACTGCGTTTTGGGTGGAGGGCGAACTAAGGTGACACTAATACAATTATAGATCTGACTGTGATCAGTTTTGATCACTTACAGATACTATAAATGTACAAATGCTGATTAGCGATACGCTAAACAGCGAATAAGTGACTGCGGTGCGGTGGGCTGGGCGCTAAACAATCGCTAAACTACCTAACCAAGGGGCCTAAACTATCCTAAAACCTAACAGTTTACACTGATCTCTTTTTTCATTTCACTAGGTGATTGACAGGGGCGATCAAGGGGTGATCAAGGGGTTAATTCGGGTGATGGGGGTGATCTGGGGCTAAGGTGTAGTGTTGGTGGGTACTCACAGTGATCTCTGCTCCTCTGCTGGAACCAACCGACGAAAAGGACCAGCAGAGGAGCAGACAAGCCATATAACAGATCATATTTACTAATATGATCTGTTATATGGCTTGTGATTCGTTTTTTTGAAAATCGCCAGCCTGCCAGCCAATGATCGTTGCTGGCAGGCTGGTGACGAACTTGTCCTCTAACTTTTGCCGGCCCGCGATGCGCATGCGCGGGCCGGCTTTGAGCGAAATCTCGCGTCTCGCGAGATGACGCGTATATGCGTGACTCTGCGCAGCGCTGCCGCCTCCAGAACGCGATCCTGCGTTAGGCGGTCCGGAGGCGGTTAAAGGTGGAAAAAGTTCTGAAATGATTTATCTTTGTCTCATTTTTACATCACAGAAACCTGACATTTTAACAGGGGTGTGTAGACTTTTTATATCCACTGTTTGTCACAAAGGTGTTTATTATAAATTGTTCTGTATAAAATAATGCATTTCAGTTATGTAAAAGGGGAAATAGTGGTTTTCTGTTGGTAGATGCTTAGATCTTTGGAAATGTAGGAAGGAAATATGATTATGAAACTAATTTCTCAATAAGCAATATAAAGTTGCTTACCCATGTACACATGTACTATGAATCCCTCATTAACACCATATTGTCCTACTTTATAATATACAGGGTGAGACAAATGTATGAACACAATTAAGTATATGCTGAACTGAGGGTGCCTTATTATATTTAGGTTAATATTTAAAGGAAACCTGTCACCAGTTTTATGGTGTCCTAACTAAGGGCAACATAAATAAGTGATTGATTCTCTTAGCACAATGCTGGGTCACTTTCTTTAATTGACCCAGTCAATCTGCCAACATCTTGTATTGAAAAGCTCTAGCTGATAATGATGAGTCATGAATATTCATGAGCTCCTGACTCTCCCCGCCCACCTGCAGCTGAATGACAGTTTGTTTCCATATGAACCAGCAGCAGGTGGGCAGGGGAGTGGCTATAGCTCTGAATTAAATATACGCTGGACTCAATGACATCACGCCGGACTCAAATCAGCTCATTAGCATGCGTCATCTTTGTGTGTATATTATGAGGTAACCATCTGTCACACCAGTAAGTGAATACATCTAAGGTACTTTTTAGTAGTTAATGATTGTATATAATTAGTTAGATTATAATCAAATATCCACATGACAGGTTCCCTTTAACTTTTAATAGTGTCACCTAAAATAAACGAGACAGTACACAGTGTAGTGAACTGCTGCACTTAACTAGAGAGGGAGCACAGAATCTATGTTTGCAGGTAAGACCTAGTGAGCTTCCTAGTATATAGGAGGGGTTATTGGGGAGGAGCCTACTAATGTGGCCAGTTTACTCACCCTAAATGCTCACCCTACTTGGCCTAGTCTAATGAGTGTAAATACCTCAATGGCTGTAGTCGGGGCACTCGTCCTTAGAAGGACGACCCCCAGCCTCAGGAACCTTGGGCCTATACTGCAAGACCCTATGCTCTTACCTCCCTAGTGGATATCTTGTAAACCTTCATCCGACGCGTTTCACCAGGTAGGGACTTGGCTCTTCAGGGATATTGGCTGTCAGGGCACCGGAGGCAGTGGCTGTGCGCCTGTTTACATCACGCGGCAGTGGCAATGTGAGCACGCTGTTATGTCTCTTTTAAACGCGCACCGCTCCTCCCACATATTGAGTGACCAATGGGTCCTGTGTGTGTGCGCTGCGCGTTAGTTGACTCACCCTGCACTTGCACACCAGGTCCAGAACGGAGACATACGTCACCAGGTACCGCCTCATGGCAGGTCCGGGCTCGTTGTACTCCGTCACCAGTCGGAAATGACGTGCAGTGTGGGCGTGATAAGTTACTATGGGGACCTAGAACCGCGTCCCCGGCTGTATCTCCATGTAGCAAGGCCTTTTATCATTGATCGCTCGACTATAGTTCAAAGAAAGAATGTGATCTTAGTATAAACTGACAGGGAACCCAGATTAACATTTACCCTATCCGTCCTACATGTTATAAGACAATTATTTGAGACCCAGATTATGTTCACCCTATCCGTCCTAGATGCTATAAGTCAGTTATCTAGGACTGGAGAAAGAAGGGGGCTTCAGTGTATTGCTGATCCACATACTACATGTATAGCGTTACCATAGTATCAAGGATCCATAGTGTTAGTATTGGATTCTCCATAGGTAATGGTCAGGGCATAGGGACACGATCCAGTCCTGGAATACTGTATATATAGTGAATGAGCCACACTTCTATCATCCACACTATACAGTCATGGAGTCCTGTATATACGGTGAATAGATATTGCACTATATCATCCATACTCAGCAGTCCTATTGTATGAGTATATGTGTTCAGCGCTATCTATAGTGCACTCTAACATCATATAGGAATGATATACTGGTTAGTGAGTATACAGGTCCATCCAGGGGGGGGGGGGTTGGGTTATTTGAGTTATTAGTTATAGACGTATATGTGTGTGTATGTGCTGTGTATTTACAGGAATGGTTTAAACGAGATGTATTCATTCAAACCGTTAGGTGTTACTGACTTGAGTTTATATATCCATCTCGTTTCCGCCTTTAGAATCATTTTATCCCAATCTCCACCCCTCCTGGGTTTAGGGACATACTGGATGCCTGTAAATTTAAGGCAGGTGGTGTCTCCACCATGGTACTGATTGATATGTCGTGCCACTGATGTATCTTTTTTATTCTGGATGTCGTTAATGTGGTCTCTGATCCGTCGCCTGAACTCTCTTTTTGTTTTGCCCACATAGTCAAGGGGGCAGGAGCACTGTGCCCAATACACTACACCCATAGTGAGGCAGTTCATATAATCACGGATGGTGTATTCTCTGCATGTGTATGAGCCCGTAAAGACCTTGGTTTTCGATACTGCACTACAGGCCATACATCTCCCACATTTAAACGTACCAGTAGGCCTCCTTGACAACCAGTTTCCAGGGTTCAGAGGGGACTGGTAATGGCTGTTGACCAGTCTGTCCTTTAGGCTTCTACCCTTCCTATATGTTATTAGGGGATAGGGTCCTATTATGTCTTCCAGGTCTGGGTCTGTTTTCAGTATATCCCAATGCTTGGATAACACCTTTCTAACCTCATTATGGGCATCATCAAAGGTGCCAATAATACGGGCAGTATTTACGGACTTTGTTGACCCCGTCCTCTGTTTCCTAGGTATGAGGAGCGTGTCTCTGTTCTCCGAGCACGCTGCCTCATAGGCTACTCTCAGTACTGGGTACCCTCTTTCTCTAAATCTGCATCTCAGATCCTTTGCTTCACTTTTAAATTTATTCATAGTGGAACAATTTCGCCGGAGTCTGAGATACTGACGTAGGGCATATGGGTGGGCACTCTCCCAGCGGAGCAAACTGTTGGTTGCCGTCTTTTTGCGGTATACAGAGGTGATTATATTGTTACCTCAGCCTCTTTCTACAAGCACATCCAAGAATGGCAGTGAGTCATGACTGTGTTCAGACGTGAATCTGAGGCCCAGGTCATTGTTATTGATTATTTCCATAAATTCCACAAAAGAGTCCTCTGTACCTCTCCATAGCACAAAGATGTCGTCTATGAACCTTAGCCATACGACTATCCTGTCTTGCCATTTATCCATCCTCTCTGATCCGATATAGTTGGCTTCCCACCAGCCCAGGAGCAAATTTGCGTACGATGGCGCACAAGAACTGCCCATCGCGGTACCCCTGAGCTGGTGGTAATATCGGTCATCAAAGACAAAATAGTTACTAGTAAGGCTAAAGTTCAATAGATCAAGTACAAATAGATTGTGCAGGGAGCGTCTCTTATCCCTCATTGATAGGTAGCTTTTGACTGCTTTGAGGCCCAGATGATGTTTAATTGAACTATATAGGGCCTCAACATCAATGGACACAAACATGGTTTTGTCGTCCATACATACGCCATTGAGCCTCAATAGGAGATCAGATGTGTCGCGTATGTAGGACGGAAGTGTTTCCACAAATGGTCTAATGATTATATACAGTGGGATGCTAAAGTTTGGGCAACCTTGTTAATCGTCATGATTTTCCTGTATAAATCGTTGGTTGTTACAATAAAAAAAGTCAGTTAAATATATCATATAGGAGACACACACAGTGATATTTGAGAAGTGAAATGAAGTTTATTGGATTTACAGAAAGTGTGCTATAATTGTTTAAACAAAATTAGGCAGGTGCATAAATTTGGGCACCTGTCACGACTGTGACTGATCCAGACAGGTCTGGGAGGAGAAGGTCGCAGCGACTTGCTACTCGCGATAGCTTGTGAGTTTTCTCCGTGGTTCAGGGTATGTCATCTGGGTTTTGCCTTGTGAACCTTTTTGTCCTGACTGGGAGTTTGTAGGCATCCTTCTCAGGTGAGTCCTGTCTGCCACTCCCAGCTACTATATTAGTTTCACTTTCACTTGCAGTCATTGCCAGATATAGTCCTTACTTCCAGTTCTATTCTGACCTTTGAAGGAGATCGTTTGATGGTGTTGCTGTGGAGCTCTTGTCCGGCGTGGACTGTCGTGATTGGGATCGCCTTATCTGCTCGAGACTGGATAAGTCTATCTCTGATATAAGTTTGTTTGTTGCTGTCTTCCCCTGCTGTTCTCCTAGACATGAGTGATGGTGACTAGTGCTCCCATCGGACTTTCCCCACTCTAGGCTTTAGGGTGACTGAGGGTTTAGGCATCCTGCTCGCCGCACGGGTTCACACCCAGTCTAGGGTATCAGGGCAGACAGGTGCCAGCTTAGGGTTAGTCAGGGGTGGCCATACTATTCCCATCCATAGATTAGGGTCCCCCTACCCCTCCGTCTGGTGCGACACGACTGCTGCTGGGGTAGCGGTCGTGACAGTATATCTGGCCTTTTAAAAAAAAAAAAAAAAAAAGTGACATTTTTTTTTTTTTTTGCTTGCTGTTTTGCTTTGTATTTTTCTGTTCCAATATGGATCCGGTTACGGTTTTGGCAAAACAATTACAGGGATTATCCCTTGAAGTGGCAGGATTAAAAACAACAGTGCGGCAGCAGCAGCAGCCATCCTTGGGTTCCACCGTTGCTACGGGAAACCAAGGTACTCCTGAGCCAAAAGTGGCTTTACCTGATAGGTTCTCAGGAGGGAGAGATCAATTTGTAACCTTCAGAGAAGCTTGCAAATTGTTCTTCAGGTTACGCCCTAGATCCTCCGGCGGTGAGGAACAACGGGTGGGTATTGTAATTTCTCTCCTGCAAGGAGATCCGCAGGCTTGGGCTTTCTCCCTACCTCAGACTCTCTGGCCTTACGATCAGTGGAGGAGTTTTTTGAAGCCCTGGGTCTCGTATATGATGACCCGGACAGGGTCTCACTGGCTGAGTCTAAGCTACGTAGACTTCGGCAAGAGAACCGGTCTGCTGAACTATATTGTTCCGAATTCCGTAGGTGGGCTACTGATACGTTATGGAACGACTCGGCCCTTAGGAGTCAGTTCTGCCAGGGGTTGTCTGAAAAATTTAAAGACGCGCTGGCGGTATACGAGGTCCCTGGGTCTCTGGAGGCTGCTATGTCTCTGTCCATAAGAATCGACAGACGACTCAGGGAGAGACTATTAAATTTTACGGAGGCCTCTATAGGGCAGGGATCGGTTTGTTATGATCCAGTCGAACCAATGCAAATAGGGGGCGCCACTAGACGGGTGAATCCTCCTAAGTTCCGCTGTAGGTCAGAGGTTTGTTTTCGTTGTGGGGGGAGGGGTCATTTTGTAAAGGTTTGTCCCTCAGAACCCAAGAGACCACAAACAAAGGAGCCGCCGGGAAAACTAGAGTCCCCAGATTGTGCGGAGGATAACAGTCTGGGCGTATTCGTTTCCTCCATACGCGTGTCTCAGTTTTTGTTGTCCGCTACCGTTGAGGCGGCCAATAAGACTGAGATCTGTTCCGTCTTTTTGGACAGTGGGGCGGGGGTCAACTTGGTGGATTCACGGTTTGCTCAGGCTCTGGGTTTTACTCCAGAACCGATACGCAGAACTATTCCTGTTTTTGCCATCGACTCCTCCCCTCTTACTCAGAAAGAGTTAACTCAGATCATTCATAATATCCATCTGCAGGTAGGGGACCTCCATAAAGAGCATATCTCGTGTTATGTCCTGGACGGTCTTCCGGCTCCTATGGTATTGGGGCTGCTTCCCTGGCTAGTGACTCACAATCCAGTGGTGGATTGGCAGGCCGGGGAGATTGTGGAGTGGAGTGGAGTGAACATTGTAAGGACAACTGCTTGAGTAGTAGGTGCTCTACACTCTCTGTAACATCTTTACCTGCTTTTCTGTCAGATTTTATGGATGTGTTCTCTGAGAAGGGTTGTCAGGGGTTACCACTTCATCGTCCATATGATTGCCCGATTAATCTACTACCTGGGGCCAAACTACCTAAAACCCGGTTATACAATCTTTCCGACCCGGAGAGGAAGGCTATGAAAGATTATATTTCGGAGAGTTTGGCTAAGGGACACATCAGACCCTCTTCTTCACCTGTGGCTGCAGGGTTCTTTTTCGTTAAAAAGAAAGATGGGGGCCTACGTCCTTGCCTGGATTTCCGGGAATTAAACCGGATAACTATCCGAGATCCCTATCCTCTTCCTCTCATTCCCGACCTCTTTAATCAGGTTGCTGGTGCTAAATGGTTCTCCAAAATGGATCTCAGAGGAGCCTATAACCTGGTTCGCATCAAAGAGGGGGATGAGTGGAAGACGGCTTTTAATACTCCGGAAGGGCATTATGAAAATCTGGTCATGCCATTTGGTCTTACTAATGCGCCTGCGGTATTCCAACATTTTGTCAACGATATTTTTAGTCACCTTATCGGGAGATTTGTTGTGATATATCTTGATGGCATCCTGGTCTATTCCCCGGATCTGGATACACATAAGATCCATGTGAGACAAGTGCTGCAGATATTAAGGGCCAACAAATTGTTTGCTAAGTTAGAAAAATGTGTGTTCGCCGTAAAAGAACTGCCATTTCTGGGGTATGTGTTGTCAGATTCAGGTTTCCGCATGGATCCAGAGAAAGTCCGGGCGATTATAGACTGGGATCTGCCTGAGAACCTGAAGGCATTGCAACGCTTCCTGGGGTTTGCCAATTTTTATAGAAAGTTTATAAAAAACTATTCCTTGGTGGTCAAACCACTGACGGACATGACCCGAAAGGGATCCGATTTTTCCAAATGGTCACATGCAGCCAAAACTGCCTTTGCATCTCTGAAGGAGAGATTCACCTCGGCCCCTATTCTCGTACAGCCAGATGTCTCGCTTCCTTTTATTGTAGAGGTTGACGCATCAGAGGTGGGGGTGGGAGCGGTACTATCTCAGGGCCCGACCCCTGGTGAATGGCGTCCGTGTGCTTTCTTTTCGAAGAAATTGTCTACTGCAGAAAGGAACTATGATATTGGCAACAGGGAACTTTTGGCTATTAAGTTGGCTTTTGAGGAGTGGCGTCATTTTTTGGAGGGGGCGGTTCATCCCGTCACGGTGATTACTGATCACAAAAACTTATTATATCTGGAGTCTGCTAAACGTCTCACCCCTAGACAGGCTCGGTGGTCGTTATTTTTTACTAGGTTTAATTTTGTAATAACCTATGGCAAAAAATACTAAGGCGGATGCATTGTCTCGAAGTTTTCCTGGAGGGGGTGATGTTGAGGTACCAGAGCCCATTTTGCAAAAGGGGGTGGTGATCTCTGCATTACACTCAGGTTTGGAGGGGAGGGTGTTGGAAGCTCAGGGGGACGCCTCGGCCTCCTGCCCCTCGGGTAAACTGTTTGTGCCAGAAAATTTACGACTGGAGATACTAAAAGAACACCATAACTCCACACTGGCAGGACACCCAGGTAGTAGGGCAACCTCTGAGTTAGTGTCTCGTCGGTTCTGGTGGCCTAAATGGCGCCAGGAGGTGTTGAATTTTGTGTCTGCGTGTGCTACCTGTGCTCGTTCTAAGGTGGATCATACTCGTCCGGCAGGGCGTCTTTTACCTCTGGCCATCCCCAACAGGCCTTGGACGCACCTGTCAATGGATTTCATTACGGATCTACCAGTATCAGCGGGGAAGACTGTTATTCTTGTAGTTGTTGACAGGTTCAGTAAAATGGTGCACTTTATTGCTCTTGCCGCATTGCCTAATGCTAACACACTGGCTCAGGTTTTTATTGACCACATCGTGAAGCTTCACGGGGTCCCTTCCGATATTGTTTCGGATCGTGGTATCCAATTCGTTTCTAAATTTTGGAAAGCTTTTTGTTCTCGTTTAGGGGTTCATCTGTCGTTTTCTTCATCTTTCCATCCACAGTCCAACGGTCAGACTGAACGTACCAATCAAAACCTAGAGACATATTTGAGATGCTTTGTTTCCGAAAATCAGGAGGAATGGTCATCTTATTTACCGTTAGCCGAGTTTGCCATTAATAATCGTCGTCAAGAATCCACCGATAAGTCACCATTTTTTGGTGCGTATGGTTTCCATCCTCAGTTTTGTACGTTTAGTGAGGAGGGGCCGTCTGGGATTCCCGAGGAGGAACGATTTGCGTCTTCACTTTCTTCAGTGTGGCAGAGTGTGCAAGAAAGTTTGAAGAGAATTGGTGGTAGATACAAACGTGCGGCTGATAGGAAGCGCTCTGAAGGTCCGGACCTTGGGGTGAATGACTTGGTGTGGTTGTCTACCAGAAATATCAAGTTGAAGGTTCCCTCGTGGAAATTAGGTCCGAGATTTATTGGTCCTTATAGGGTAATTAAGATCATTAACCCGGTGGCTTTTCGTCTGGAGCTACCTCAGACTCTAAGGATCCATAATGTCTTCCACAGATCTCTGCTTAAGAGATATGTAGAACCTCCTGAACCATTGCCACTACCGCCTCCACCGGTGGTTCTTGATGGCAGTCTTGAGTTTCAGGTAGAAAAGATTGTTGATTCACGATATGTTCGCCGCTCTCTTCAGTACCTGGTGCACTGGAAAGGTTATGGTTCCGAAGAGAGAATGTGGGTTCTAGCATCAGAGATAAAAGCGGACAGACTCATTCGGGCTTTTCATAGCTCCCATCCGGAGAGGCCTGGTCTTGAGGGTCCAGGGGCCCCTCGTAGAAAGGGGGGTACTGTCACGACTGACTGATCCAGACAGGTCTGGGAGGAGAAGGTCGCAGCGACTTGCTACTCGCGATAGCTTGTGAGTTTTCTCCGTGGTTCAGGGTATGTCATCTGGGTTTTGCCTTGTGAACCTTTTTGTCCTGACTGGGAGTTTGTAGGCATCCTTCTCAGGTGAGTCCTGTCTGCCACTCCCAGCTACTATATTAGTTTCACTTTCACTTGCAGTCATTGCCAGATATAGTTCACACCCCGTCTAGGGTATCAGGGCAGACAGGTGCCAGCTTAGGGTTAGTCAGGGGTGGCCATACTATTCCCATCCGTAGATTAGGGTCCCCCTACCCCTCCGTCTGGTGCGACACGACTGCTGCTGGGGTAGCGGTCGTGACAGCACCACAAAAAAGAAATGAAATCAATATTTAGTAGATCCTCCTTTTGCAGAAATTACAGACTCTAAACGCTTCCTGTAGGTTCCAATGAGAGTCTAGATTCTGGTTGAAGGTATTTTGGACCATTCCTCTTTACAAAACATCTTTAGTTCATTCAGGTTTGATGGCTTCCGAGCATGAACAGCTCTCTTTAAGTCACACCACAGATTTTCAATTATATTCAGGTCTGGGGACTGAGATAGCCATTCCAGAACATTGTACTTGTTCCTCTGCATAAATGCCTTAGTGGATTTTGAGCAGTGTTTAGGGTCGTTGTCTTGTCGAAAGATCCAGCCCCGGCGCAGCTTCAGCTTTGTCACTGATTCCTGGACATTGGTCTCCAGAATCTGCTGATACTGAGTGGAATCCATGCGTCCCTCAACTTTGACAAGATTCCCAGTCCCTGCACTGGCCACACAGCCCCACAGCATGATAGAACCACCACCATATTTTAGGTAGCAGGTGTTTTTCTTGGAATGCTGTGTTCTTTTTCCTCCATGCATAACGCCCCTTGTTATGGCCAAATAACTCAATTTTAGTTTCATCAGTCCACAGCACCTTATTCCAAAATGAAGCTGGCTTGTCCAAATGTGCTTTAGCCCACCTCAAGCGGCACTTTTTGTGCTGTGGGCGGAGAAAAGGCTTCCTCTGCATCACTCTCGCATACAGCATCTCCTTGTGTAAAGTGCGCCGAATGGTTAAACGATGCACAGTGACTCCATCTGCAGCAAGATCATGTTGTAGGTCTTTGGTGCTGGTCTGTGGGTTGACTCTGACTGTTCTCACCATTCGTCGCTTCTGTCTATCCGAGATTTTTCTTGGTCTGCCACTTCGAGCCTTAACTTGAACTGAGCCTGTGTTCTTCCATTTCCTCAATATGTTCCTAACTGTGGAAACAGACAGCGGAAATCTCTGAGACAGCTTTCTGTATCCTTCCCCTAAACCATGATGGTGAACAATCTTTGTCTTCAGGTCATTTGAGAGTTGTTTTGATACCCCCATGTTGCTACTCTTCAGAGAAAATTAAAAGAGGAGGGAAACTTACAATTGACCCGCTTAAATACTCTTTCTCATAATTGGATTCACCTGTGTATGTAGGTCAGGGGTCACTGAGCTTACCAAGCCAATTTGAGTTCCAATAATTAGTTCTAAAGGATTATGAATCAATAAAATGACAACAGTGCCCAAATTTATGCACCTGCCTAATTTGGTTTAAACAATTATAGCACACTTTCTGTAAATCCAATAAACTTCATTTCATTTCTCAAATATCACTGTGTGTGTCTCCTATATGATATATTTAACTGACATTTTTTATCGTAACAACCAACGATTTATACAGGAAAATCATGACGATTAACAAGGTTGCCCAAACTTTCGCATCCCACTGTGTATGATTATATGACGTATATGCCTGTTTTGCCCCAGGCTACCTACCCCGGATACTATAGAGCGCCCTTTCAATGGCGTGGTGCCCTTATGAATTTTCAGTGTGGAGTAAAAAGTAGCAGTGACCGGATATTTTGGAAGGAGAAAGTCCAGTTCTGTCTGGTCTATCAGTTTGTCCCTTAGTTCTTTGAATAGGATCTGTCTTAGTTCTAAATGGAAGAGAGGGCCAGGGTCCTGTACTAGGACTTCATATGTCTCTCTGTCTTGCAGGATGTCAAGACACATATTTTTATATACCCCCTGATCCATTAAGACTAGGTTGCCTCCCTTATCTGAGGGTTTTATTATTAGGTTCCGGTCTTTTGCTAGGTTCATTAACGTTTTCCGTTCTTCCTTATTTAGATTAGATACTCCCCTGACTGTAGGGGAGAGGTGGTGGCATCTGGGTACTCTTTACTTTTAAGTCTGTGAACGGACCCTCTGCTCTATTTCTTTCACCTTACTCTATCAGATCAACAAGTGTGCGTGTGGCCTCTAGTTCCCTAGGGTTCATATTAAGTTCTTCATATTTCTTACGGTCTTGTAGGCAGAAGTGTTTATGCCAGAGTAGTTTACGTGTGAATAAGGCTACATCTTTACTCCACTCGAAAGTGTCATATCTGACTGTGGGGACAAACGACAGCCCCTTGCTTAAGAGGGATATGTCACTAGAGGATAGGTTATATGAGGAGAGGTTTATAATTTGCATTTTGCAGGTCACATTAGTTTGTCCTGTATATCCCCCTACACTTTGTTTCTTAATTGATAAGGCATCTGTGTGGGGGCCTGGGCCAAAAAAGTAGAGGATGAGGCTGATGATGAGGAGGTAGGTGATTGTCCCTGAGTAGTACATGTTTGATATCCTTCACCGTAGGTATTCCTGCTACCTCCTCTAGGTCGCCCCCTACCTCCTCTACCCCTGTATCTCTGTCCTCTACCAGTCAATATTGGCACAAAACCTTCAGGCTTCTGCTAGAAAGCTGAACATGAAGAGGAACTTCATCTTTCAGCATAACAACGACCTAAAGCATACATCCAAATCAACAAAGAAATGGCTTCACCAGAAGAAGAATAAAGTTTTAGAATGGCCCAGCCAGAGCCCAGACCTGAATCCTATTGAAAATCTGTGGGGTGATCTGAAGAGGGCTGTGCACAGGAGATGCCCTCGCAATCTGACAGATTTGGAGTGTTTTTGCAAAGAAGAGTGGGCAAATCTTGCCAAGTCAAAATGTGCCATGCTGATAGACTTATACCCAAAAAGACTGAGTGCTGTAATAAAATCAAAAGGTGCTTCAACAAAGTATTAGTTTAAGGGTGTGCACACTTATGCAACCGTATTTTATTTTATATTTTTTCTTCCCTCCACCTAGAAGATTTCCGTTTGTTTTTCAATTGAGTTGTACACTTTATAGGTCACATTAAAAGGTAGAAAAAGTTCTGAAATGATTTATCTTTGTCTCTTTTTTACATCACAGAAACCTGACATTTTAACAGGGGTGTGTAGACTTTTTATATCCACTGTTTGTCACAAAGGTGTTTATTATAAATTGTTCTGTATAAAATAATGCATTTCAGTTATGTAAAAGGGGAAATAGTGGTTTTCTGTTGGTAGATGCTTAGATCTTTGGAAATGTAGGAAGGAAATATGATTATGAAACTAATTTCTCAATAAGCAATATAAAGTTGCTTACCCATGTACACATGTACTATGAATCCCTCATTAACACCATATTGTCCTACTTTATAATATACAGGATGAGGCAAATGTATGAACACACCCTTTTTTACTGGTGTAATTTGTAGAAAATTGAGTTCCAATGTGTGGAAGTACTAACTGGGAGGGAGGCTGCATTATTTGGTGGAGGAAACATTTTTTTGCTGCCATTTTGAAATTCGTCATATTGAATTTTAGCTCAGGTTTTTTCCAACGGAAAGGGTTTATGTGGTATATTAGTCTTGGCTGGAATTTACTCAGAACGACACTGGTATTGTCAGTTCTGACCCATCATTACTTGTTTAGAAGTTAAGAAAGGTCAAAATTCCCTAAGTGGTTTGTGTTCCTCATTCTGTCAGATGCGCATTGTTAAACATTTAATCCGATCTCCGTGAGCATGCCAAAGAACCACAGGTGATACTTCTTCACAGCGTTGTAGGATTCACCATTTCAGGAGAGCCATACGCAATATGGATCACCTGAAATGGCAAATCCTACAATGCTGTGAAGAAGTATCACCTGCATTCACTTTTCAACAAATTGCACCAGTTAAAAAGGTATGTCCAGACTTTTGCTACACTCTGCAACAGGGCCTACAAGCCATGGAGGCCCACATGCTCCCCTTACCATAAGGGTGGCTGCACACTGTGCAGATTATGCACAGTTTTCCACATGGATTTAGTGCGGAGTAGATGCAGCATAATACAGTACCAGCAAAGTGTATGAGATTAGACAAATCTCTTGTACACTTTCTTAGGTGCAGAAAATGACCTGCTGTGAGAATTTTAAATCTACAGCATGTCAATTGTATTTTTCTTGTGTGGATTTCACCCTTTTCCATGGAAGGATGTGGAAAATCTGCATCAAATTGGCACAAGAAACACATAAAATATGCACAAAAAAGCATAAAAAACCCACAATAAATACTGCAGATTTATGTTCGTTTTTATCTGTGCTTTTGGTGCAGATTTCATGTGGATTTCCTGCATATAAATTTTCACCACGTGCAAGAAACCCTAAGGCCCCTTTCACACGGGCGAGTTTTCCGCGTGGGTGCAATGCGTGAGGTGAACGCATTGCACCCGCACTGAATCCGGACCCATTCATTTCTATGGGGCTGTGCACATGAGCGGTGATTTTCACGCATCACTTGTGCGTTGCGTGAAAATCGCAGCAAGCTCTATTTTGTGCGTTTTTTACGCAACGCAGGCCCCATAGAAGTGAATGGGGCTGCGTGAAAATCGCAAGCATCCGCAAGCAAGTGCAGATGCTGTGCGATTTTCACGCACGGTTGCTAGGAGACGATCGGGATGGGGAACCGGTCATTATTATTTTCCCTTATAACCATGTTGGTTATGATCCGGTGATGGATCATGTGATGGACCATGTGATGAGCGTAGTGACGTCATCAAAAGGTCCTTTTCCTCACAGATGAAGACAGAAGAGATGCCGGCTGCGCGAACAAGTGGATTAAGGTGAGTTTAATTTATTTATATATTTTTTTTAACCCCTCCAGCCCTATTTTACTTTGCATGCTGTATTCAGAATGCTATTATTTTCCCTTATAACCATGTTATAAGTAGTGATGAGCGGCAGGAACAATATTCGAATTCACAATATTTCGCGAATATTTGGTTGAATATTCGCCATATATTAGCGAATTCATGATCTCCAGGCATTATTTTCTTGATTGCGAAAATTCGCATAAAATTTGCATAAAATGTTCGCATAAAAATTCGCATGAACTCTATTTAAAAAAAAATAGAATATTCGCGATCACGAATATATTTTGCGATATTCTAAATATTCGCGAATTCTCAAAGTGCTGATATTCGCGATTAAAATTCGCAATTCGAATATTCGTGATCAACACTAGTTATAAGGGAAAATAATATAATCTACACAACCTTGAACCCAAACCTGAACTTCTGTGAAAAAGTTTGGGTCCGGGTACCACAGTCAGTTTTTTATCACGCGCGTGCAAAACACATTGCACCCACGCGATAAAAACTGAACAACAGAACGCAATCACAGTCAAAACTGACTGCAATTGGGTACCTCCTCGCGCGGGTTTGCCGCAACGCATCCGGACCTTATCCAAACACGCCCGTGTGAAAGAGGCCTAAGGCTGACTTGTTTGAGCTCCCTTCTGATTTTTTTGGATGAGTTTAAGGCCTCTTTTGCACACGACCGTATGCCTTTTTCTGTATTTTGCGGTCCGTTTTAAACTGATCCATTTTTTCATTTTTTTGTTTCAGTAGTGTTTCCGCTTTCGTTCCGTTTTTCCTTTTGCTTTCCATTTGTGATCCGTTTGTGAAACCGAAGCATACAATAATGTTTAAACAGTAAGTACGTAAAAAAAATTGGGCTGGGCATAAAATTTTCAATAGATGGTAAAAACGGAACGGATACGGAACACATACGGATGCATTCCGTATGCATTTCTTTGTTTTGCGGAACCAGTGACTTGAATGGAGCCACGGAACGTGACGTGCGGGCAATAATAGGACATGTTCTATCTTTGAACGGAGCAGAAATACGGAAACGTGATGCATACGGAATACCTTCTGTTTTTTTTTTTGCGGACCCATTGAAGTGAATGGTTCTGCATATGGACCGCAAACGGAACACAAAAAAACGGATCGGAAACTAAAAAAAGACGTTTGTGTGCAAGAGGCCTAAGTCTGTATGTATATGGTATGGAAAGAAAATTTGTGCTGTCAGACATTTTGACCTGTCAGAAAGCCAAAAAGTAGCAGTTTAGCCTAAAGTCAAAGAGGAGAGGCTGTGCAGAGGAAAACAGATGGGTGGCTGCAAGGGTTAGTCTCCTAGGACTATTTTTTATGAATTTTTAATTTTTCCCTTCCCCAAGCTCTCGAACACAATAACAGCAATAGTAAATGATGTCTGAGCGACACTGCCATCTAGGGGTGACATCGAGGTACCACTCGGTACCAAAGTCAACTTCGGATTGCTGTTTTAAAATGTTTTTAAAGTTGTAGAATCGAAGTTGGAAATTCTTCACCGAGCCGAGACTTAAACAGCATTAAAACGAAGTTGGGGAATGAATCAACTTCCGATCTTGGATCCGAAGGGTGATTCACTCACCCCTACTAACATCCATAGCTATCGGTAAATGCACATTTGACAGCATTAACATACAGCATGTTTAGACACACCACGCCGGCACATGTGTTATGCTTTTTCATATTATTGGAGGCAGGTGATGTTTAAACACACACAGCGTTAGTGTTATGGGATAAAATGTTTTTTTTTACAAAAGGTGGCTTCCAAAAATTATGCCTTGACAGGATCAGAATGCTTGCCTATATGACACAAACAAGTGTTGATTGTCAGAAGAAAAAGTGGTTTGTTGTGAACGAACCTAGAACAATTCTTTCTTCATAATTGGGAGCAGTAGCAATGCAGTGTGAATGTGAAAAGGGTATAGAATCGGATATAGTGGGATGAGGCCACAATAGTAGAGGCAGCAGAAGCAGCATAGCAGGGAACATACAAGGTAGTACGTCGGCTGTCTATGGGTAGTAGTAGTAATAGAAGTAGTGGTGGTAGTGGTGGCAGATGCCTGATGACAGCAACAACATGATGGACGTAGGATGGCAGGCAGGCAGCAACAGTGTGGCAAGATGGGGCACCCCAGCAAGGTCAGATCCATTCATCGGCCTCAGCCGGAGGAGTGTGAAACTCCTCCACAATCCAGGCTTGTTTCATTTTTACAAAACTGATGTTTTGGACACTGGCGGAGGATAACAGTCCATTTGGCCGTCACCACATTCCCCCTCGGCACTGAAAACCATCTCCTAGATGACACTGGAGACTGGAAAGGAAAGAAGAAATAGAGCTTACTGTGTCAGTTTGTGCCTCTGTTCCAGTCTGCTTGGCCAGGAATCCATGGGATCAAGGAACAGGATATGCTCCAGAGACTGACCAGAGTTTTGGTAGGCCTCAACCTGGGAGTTGAGGCGGGAGCTGTCGGCTTGCTCACTGACCTTGGCCAGGTGTGGCACGTGGAAAAACTGATCCATCTTGTTAAGGAGACTGTAACGGCTACTGCTGCTGCAGCCTCTGCTGCTTGTGGCAGCAGGAGAAGGGGTGACTCTGTGGGTGTTGGAGATGGGCCTCTCTTTCAGATACACTTGTGGCAGGCGTTTCAAGCTGTGTTCACACTGTTTCTGGTAATAACGTCATAGCCTCCCTTTTAAAGAAAGGAAAATATTCCCCCATTTTGCTTTGCTAGTGAGGGTCTAAAAGCATGGCAATCATAATGCTGCTTGATGTCAACGATACACCTGTTAATATGTAAGCAATTGAGTCTACAGGTGACCATTCTGGCCAGTGGATAAGTGCCTGCTGTGGAAGCCAACCCGATGATATCATGGGGGGGGGGGGGGTAAGACATGTTGCTGGGGTGCTGCCTCTCCACTGCCCCAAAAAACATTGACCCAATGTGAGAATACAAGCCACTACTACAATGGTACTGCGGGGACAGCACTACCAACAAAGTGACCAGGTGGGGGCTCAGCTTGTAGACAAGCTAATTTCTAGTGGAGAAAAAACTTTTTTCATGGCTGAACATTCCATTATAGATGTCTCAAAATGGAGCTGTGGACAAGAAGGAATCTTGGCAGGAGACATACAGGTGATAACAAACATACCGCATTGCTTGGGGATGGCTGCCACAAAGAGGACCAGGAAAAGAAGCACAGACTTGTTCTGATTGGGAATGCTGGCCAGTTGTATTTTCCCAAAGGAAGGTTATGCTGCCTCATCTGCTGCAATAGACCTCTGGTACCTATGATTGTGTTTAAACGGCCATTACTTATTTTAATCCTGCAGTTCTGTGTGCCCACCTTGTGGATAAAAAAATGCCATACAGGAGTTGCTCACACAGAGCTACAGGGGCTGCAAGGAAGAGGAACTGGAGGAACACTGTGACCCCTGGCTCCATGGCATAGTGTCAGACTCCAAAGCCATCTCCATGTCATACTGCTGTTAGTGTTAGGCGTGAATATTCGAATATCGGCACTTTGAGAATTTGCTAATATTTTGAATATAGTGATATACCGTATTTATCGCCCTATAAGACGCACTTTTTCCCCCCCAAAAGTGGGGGAAAAATAGCAGTGCGTCTTATGGGGCGAATGCTGCTGATTTTGCTGTATTTTCAATGATACGCCCGCCGCGATGCCGCACGGCGGGTGTATCAGCTGTGAGGGAGGAGGGGCTGGGGGCCGGCATCTGCATTTATAATGGCAGCGGGGCCCGTGCAGTCACTGTATTCTACTACACGGGCCCCGCTCACTGTATAATCGTATCTGTATTCTGTAATAGTTAATTGTGTATATAATGTAATCGCATAATCAGCGCTACTTACAACTACAAGCGCTCGGTAGGTAGCAGAGAGGAGGAAGGAGGCAGGCTGGGAGGACGGGCGGGCGGCGCGTCACTCACTACGTCACGCGCCTGCGCCGCCCACTTCATGAATGAAGCAGGCGGCGTGGGCGCATGACGTAGTGACTCATGCTGCCAGCGCCCCTCCTCCCGGCCTGCCTCCTCCCTCCTCTCTGCTACCTACCGAGCGCTTGTAGTTGTAAGTAGCGCTGATTATGCGATTACATTATATACACAATTAACTATTACAGAATACAGATACGATTATACAGTGAGCGGGGCCCGTGTAGTAGAATACAGTCACTGCACGGGCCCCGCTGTCATTATAAAAGCAGATGCGACCCCCACCCCTTGTATTGAGGGTCCTTCACTACAGGGACACTGTTATGGAGGGGATCTGTGGATGACACATAGCATAAGATGCTATATATGTGTCATCCACAGATCCCCCCCATAACAGTGTCATACACCGATCCCCATAACAGTGCCATCCAGAGACCCCAATAAGAGCCACCCACAGATCCCCCATAAGTGTCACCCACAGATCCCCCATAACAGTGCATCACCCACAGATCCCCCATAACAGTGCATCACCCACAGATCCCCCATAACAGTGCATCACCCACAGATTCCCCATAACAGTTCGCCATCCACAGATCCCCCATAACAGTGTGCCATCCACAGACCACAATTAGTTCAAAACCCACCAAAAGCACACCTATTGGTTCAAAATATTTTTTTTCTTATTTTCCTCCTCAAAAACCTAGGTGCGTCTTATAGGGCGAAAAATATGGTATGTTCGTAATTTCGAATATTCTAGATTTTTTTTTTACATCAGTAACCTCCTTTCTTACTTGTTGGCCAATGAGAAGGCTGCAATGTCTTTGTATGAGCTTAGCGACATCCCTAGTAACCAATAGGAAAGTTGCCTACCCCTTACTATATAAGAACCTCCCCCAGCAGCCCTTGTATGCAGTATTTTGCAGATCTAATAGAGACAGCAGTGTTATTGCTGTGCTCTCTGCTAGGTCATTACATTAGATAGTTAGTTAGTTAGCTTATATATAATACATATAGTTAGAGGGAGATAGTCAGTGTAGGTTAGGTAGTAATATAATGTAGCTGATAAGTTCTGCTGTTCATACATACATGCTACATACATAGTGCTGTGATGTCACAAGTTCACAACAATACTTAGTGCACCAATCACTAATAAGTAGTCAGACCTGTTAAAATGTGAAGTTGCATGTTTTGCGCCAAAATATTTGCATCATTAGTGCCGATTTTGCTATTGCAAATTTTTTGGAGCACTCCATCTGCATATAAAGCTATTGTAATGTTCTGCCGTGCCAACCATTTTCTCCAGTCTCAGGAAACTTCTAGCAGCTTAAAAAATTTAGCTATAGTGACCCACGCCTGTATTTTGCACGCATTATGCGAATATTACATTGCCGATTTTGGCGATCAAGAAAATAATCGCGAATTTGTGAATATATGACGAATATTCTACCAAATATTCGCGAAATATCTCAAATTCGAATATAGACCCTGCCGCTCATCACTAACTGCTGCGACTGAGAGGAGGAGTGAGCCATCCAATCCACAATCTCATCCTCTTTCTCCTCAATTATAATGTTGCACCTTTCTGAGGCCAGGGACAACTGCGGCCTACTAATACTACTAGTACTACTACTACTTACTACTACTTCTGGCCGGATAGCTGGTGCTGCTACTACCCACATTCTGGCTCTGGGTCATTAGTTTGGAATCCTTCCATACATGTTTGAGCTTCACCTCTAACGTTGTGCGCTACCCTCTGTATAGGTGTAGTAATCACGTATATGCTGGTTTGAATAATTTCAACAACCTCCCAAAAATTGCAACTGTGTGCAGACAGAAATAAATGGAAACAGATTGAGGCTTGCTGCCTAATATCATGTTAATGCTCAATTTTGTGTGCTTCCCTGTGCATTGATGTAGTAATCATGTATACTGTATGCTGGTTTAATTTAATTCAATAACCCTCCCCCCCAAAAAAAGATTGTAACGAACCCTGTTCATTACAAACTGGTACCTAAAAAGGAAATTTTAATTAAAATCATTCCAAATTCTTGTTCAGGCCTATTGCAAACTCAGATAGGTCTGCTCAGGGTTAGGACGAACAATAGGAAACTTGTCTGTGATCCAGCCAGTAAACACAGATGAGATCTGTGTGCAGTCCCTTCTTTTCTCAGACCCATTGACTTGAGTGAATAAATCTTGCAGGAAAATCAGAGATGGCTGTTGCATGCAGAGATTTTCTTTAACCTCTTAAGGACATAGGGCGTACAGGTACGCCCTTGTGCCCTGGTACTTAAGGACACAGGGCGTACAGGTACGTCCTATGTATTTCCGATCACTGCCGTGCGGCTGGCAGTGATCGGAACCCGGTGCCTGCTCAAATCATTGAGCAGGCACCTAGGCTAAATGCGCGGGGGGGTCCCGTGACCCCCCCATGTCGGCGATTGCGGCAAACCGCAGGTCAATTCAGACCTGCGGTTTGCTGCGATTTCTGCAGTTTCTGGTCCGTGCGGTCCCTGACCGCGGGGATCAGAAACTTTATATGTCTAAAAAAAGTTTTATTCACCCCCCCCTGCACCCCCGAATGATTTTTATGGTGGCGGGAGGTGCAGGGGGAGGGTTGCGGGCGGTGTGGGCGGTGCGGGAGGCGGGCGGTGCGGCAGGCGGGATCGCGATCCCCCGCCCGCCTCCCCTTGTATAATCGTTGGTCTCTAGTGGGGATACCAGGGTGCCAGCACATTGCTGGCACCCTGGTATAAACGGCTGACATCTGCGATGCGATGTCAGCCGTTTAACCCTTTCCATACAGCGGTCCGTACGGACCGCTGTATGGAAAAGGTTAACAGCGCAGGGAGCTCCCTCCCTCTCCCATCGGGGGGCTGCTGTGCCTTTGCAGCCCCCCGATGGGAGAGAGCTCCCAGAGAGCCCCCCGACAGATCCCCTCCTTACCCTTCCCCGTCTGCGCAGTTCTGAGCAGACGGGGAAGGTTCCCATGGCAACAGGACGCCTCTCAGGCGTCCTGCTGTCCATGGTGCTGAACAGATCTGTGCTGAAAGCATAGATCTGTTCAGTGTAAGTAAAATACAGTACAGAACAATATATATTGTTCTGTACTGTATTATACAGACATCAGACCCACTGGATCTTCAAGAACCAAGTGGGTCTGGGTCAAAAAAAAGTGAATAAAAGTGAAAAAAAAGTAAAAATCAAAAAACACATTTATCACTGATAAAAAATGAAAAAAATAAAATTCCCTACACATGTTTGGTATCGCCGCGTCCGTAACGACCTGATCTATAAAACGGTCATGTTACTTTACCCGAACGGTGAACACCATAAAAATAAAAAATAAAAAACTATGATGAAATTGAAATTTTGCCCACCTTACTTCCCAAAAAAGGTAATAAAAGTGATCAAAAAAGTCGCATGTACGCCAAAATTGTAACAATCAAACCGTCATCTCATCCCGCAAAAATCATACCCTACCCTAGATAATCGCCCAAAAACTGAAAAAGCTATGGCTCTTAGACTATGGAAACACTAAAACATGATTTTTTTTGTTTAAAAAATGAAATCATTGTGTAAAACTTACATAAATAAAAAAAAAGTATACATATTAGGTATCGCCGCGTCCGTATCGCCCGGCTCTATAAAAATATCTCATGATCTAACCCCTCAGATGACCACCGTAAAAAAATAAAAATAAAAACGGTGTAAAAAAAGCCATTTTTTGTCATCTTACGTCACAAAAAGTGTAATAGCAAGCAATCAAAAAGTCATATGCACCCCAAAATAGATGCCAATCAAACCATCATCTCATCCCGCAAAAAATGAGACCCTACTTAAGATAATCGCCCAAAAACTGAAAAAACTATGGCTCTTAGACTATGGAGACACTAAAACATTTTTTTGGTTTTAAAAATGAAATCATTGTGTAAAACTTACATAAATAAAAAAAATTGTATACATATTAGGTATCGCCGCGTCCGTGACAACCTGCTCTATAAAATTACCACATGATCTAACCTGTCAGATGAATGTTGTAAATAACAAAAAAAAAACGGTGCCAAAAAAGCTATTTCTTGTTACCTTGCCGCACAAAAAGTGTAATATAGAGCAACCAAAAATCATATGTACCCTAAACTAGTACCAACAAAACTGCCACCCTATCCCGTAGTTTCTAAAATGGGGTCACTTTTTTGGTGTTTCTACTCTAGGGGTGCATCAGGGAGGCTTCAAATGGGACATGGTGTCAAAAAACCAGTCCAGCAAAACCTGCCTTCCAAAAACCGTATGGTGTTCCTTTCCTTCTGCGCCCTGCCGTGTGCCCGTACAGCGGTTTACGACCACATATGGGGTGTTTATGTAAACTACAGAATCAGGGCCATAAATAATGAGTTTTGTTTGGCTGTTGACCCTTGCTTTGTAACTGGAAAAAAAAATATTAAAATGGAAAATCTGCCAAAAAAGTGAAATTTTGAAATTGTATCTCTATTTTCCATTAAATCTTGTGCAACACCTAAAGGGTTAACAAAGTTTGTAAAATCAGTTTTGAATACCTTGAGGGGTGTAGTTTCTTAGATGGGGTCACTTTTATGGAGTTTATAATCTAGGGGTGCATCAGGGGGGCTTCAAATGGGACATGGTGCCAAAAAAACAGTCCAGCAAAATCAGCCCTCCAAAAACCAAACGGCGCACCTTTCACTCTACGCCCCGCTGTGTGCCCGTACAGTAGTTTACGGCCACATATGGGGTGTTTCTGTAAACAGCAGAGTCAGGGCAATAAAGATACAGTCTTGTTTGGCTGTTAACCCTTGCTTTGTTAGTGGAAAAAATGGGTTAAAATGGAAAATTAGACAAAAAAATGAAATTCTCAAATTTCATCCCCATTTGCCAATAACTCTTGTGCAACACCTAAAGGGTTAACGACGTATGTAAAATCAGTTTTGAATACCTTGAGGGGTGTAGTTTCTTAGATGGGGTCACTTTTAGGGAGTTTCTCCTCTAGGGGTGCATCAGGGGGGCTTCAAATGGGACATGGTGTAAATAAACCAGTCCATAAAAATCTGCCTTCCAAAAACCATACGGCGCACCTTTCCCTCTACGCCCCGCTGTGTGGCCGTACAGTAGTTTACGGCCACATATGGGGTGTTTCTGTAAACGGCAGAGTCAGGGCAATAAAGATACAGTCTTGTTTGGCTGTTAACCCTTGCTTTGTTAGTGGAAAAAATGGGTTAAAATGGAAAATTAGACAAAAAAATGAAATTCTCAAATTTCATCCCTATTTGCCAATAACTCTTGTGCAACACCTAAAGGGTTAACGACGTATGTAAAATCAGTTTTGAATACCTTGAGGGGTGTAGTTTCTTAGATGGGGTCATTTTTGGGTGGTTTCTATTATGTAAGCCTCGCAAAGTGACTTCAGACCTGAACTGGTCCCTAAAAATTTAGTTTTTGTAAATTTCTGAAAAATTTCAAGATTTGCTTCTAAACTTCTAAGCCTTATAACATCCCCAAAAAATAAAATATCATTCCCAAAACAATTCTAACATGAAGTAGACATATGGGGAATGTAAAGTCATCACAATTTTTGGGGGTATTACTATGTATTACAGAAGTAAAGAAACTGAAACTTTGAAATTTGCTAAATTTTTCCAAATTTTTGTTAAATTAGGTATTTTTTGGTGCAAAAAAAAATAATTTTTTGACTTCATTTTACCAGTGTCATGAAGTACAATATGTGACGAAAAAACAATCTCAGAACGGCCTGGATAAGTCAAAGCGTTTTAAAGTTATCAGCACTTAAAGGGACTCTGGTCAGATTTGCAAAAAATGGCCTGGTCCTAAGGTGTAAAAAGGCTGTGTCCTTAAGGGGTTAAAATCTCTTATATGAATTAACCCATTCATTTTAGTGGGTCAGTTTCCAATGTGGGTGCTATCCATTCTATATTTAGCACCTGGGTGCCTACTCGCCAAAATCCAGAATTTGCAGGGACTGCCCAAATTCACACTGTCCGGGTTGAAAATGGACAGGGCTTATATAAGCCTCCCCTGTAAATGGGGGGTTGATTTGTCCATTTACATGATGTGGCTTACTTGCCCCAAATTTACCAAATGCTATGTTAGTAAGTACAGTATGCAGGCTAGAAAATAGTTTGTCTGAATAAGCCATAGAGAATTCATTATAGCAATTTTATAATGACCCCTTCTTGTAGTTATCTGTGGAAGGTGGCAGTAGAGACTTAACGGGGTTGTCCACTTGCAGTCCGCAAAAAACAGATCCTCAAAAAATACGGATGTCGTCCGCGTGCTTTCCGTACTTTGCGGAACAGAACAGCTGGCCGCTAATAGAACAGTACTATTCTTGTCCATAATGCGGACAATAATAGGACATGTTCTATTTTTTTGCAGAACGGAAAACGGATACACACAGAGTAACTTTTTTTTGCGGACCCATTGAAATGAATAGTTCGCCATACAGTCTGCAAAATAATGTAACAGAATGAAAATATGTTCGTGTGCATGAGCCCTTATCCTCAGGATAGGTCATCAATATCAGATCGGTGGGGCCTGATTTCCTCTTAATCGGCTGTTTTAAGAGACTGCAGCTCTTATCGCCACTGCAATGTCGACAGTAAGCATGTTTAATTACATCGCTGCAGTCCCCATTCGTTACAATAGGGAGGATCCTTCCTATTCAAGTTAATCGGATGGAGACGTCCCATTGAAGTGAATGGGGATGGTGGAGTTGTAATTATACCTGCTCTCAGTTGCAATGGCGAGCAGGTAAACAGTAAGGGCTCATGCACACAAACGTATTTTCTTTCCGTTTCCATTCCGTTTTATTTTGCGGACCATATGTGGAACCATTCATTTCAATTGGTCTGCAAAAAAAAACTGAAGTTATTCCGAGTGCATTCTGTTTCCGTATGTCTGTATTTCCGTTCCACAAAAAAATAGAACATGTCCTATTATTGTCTGTATTACAGACAAGGATAGTACAGTACTGTTCTATTAGGGGCCAGCTGTTCGGTTTAGCAAAATACGTAATGCACACGGACATCATCCGTATTTTTTGCGGATCCGTTTTTTGCAGTCCGCAAAATACATACGGTCGTGTGCATGAGCCCTAAAGAGAAGCTCTTCAAACAGCTGATCAGTGGGGGTGCCAGGGGTCTGACCCACTTTGATATGATATTGATGACCTTTCCTAAGTATAGGACTAGAGATGAGTGAATCGAAGCTGACGAAGTCGAATTCATTCCGAATTTCAATTCAAAACGAATGCGAATTTCCTCGCGCTTTGTGGTAACGAATCTAAATTTTTCCTAACATGGCAGCTAGCCGGCTGCAATAGCGGCTAAAATGGTGGCAACACATGTGAGGACATGGGGCAAGGAACTCTGGTAAGGCGAGATGACCCATAATGCCATGCATGCAACCAATCAGCAGCCAGCCCGGTGATATCACAGTCCTATAAATACGGCGGCCATCATAGAGTTTGCCATTCACCATCATACTTTGTTCAGGGACAGGCGCTAGGGAGAGTGAAAGAAAACCTAATTGTTAAAAAAGGAAAAAAGCTATTTACTAGTGCAAGTAAAGGATAGTGAGAGGAATCATTTCACAGGCAGAGAGAGACATGTGCAGATGCTAGGGAGAGTCATAGGAAAAACCTCATTGTGAAAAAAAGCGATTTACAAGTGCAGGGAAACATTACTTGGGGATCCAGATGGTCTCATAATACAGCTCTGTCATTCCAGCAATTAGTTATTGGGGTGCAAGTGCTATGTTGAAAAGCCTTTAGTGGCTTTTATCTGTGGAAAAAGATATATATGCGTAGGTCACTTTTGTTGTTAACTGCGCTGATATCATTTAGTGGTCTATTTCAGTACAATAAGAGAAATATGTACGCAGGTCACTTTTGTTGTTATTGGAACTAAAAGCATTTATTGCCATATTTCACTCCAATACGAGAAAAATAGACGCAGTTCACATTTGGTGTTATTTGTGTTGAAAGCATTTATTGTTATATTTGTCGGGGGGGGCTCTACTTGTATAAGCATTTAATATAACAGGTTCTGTAGACATCTATGTGGAATCAGCTACACTAACATCGACCTGTAAAGCTGAGTTGATACTTGAGTTATTTGGTCAGTTTTGGCCCCGTGACTGCCCAAATAAGTGAAGTGTGAAGTGGTTCTAATAGCGATGCCTGTCATCTGCATGTCATACTGACTGACAGTATTATTTCACTACCCCAGCACACTCCCTATGCATGTTACTGCATGGAACAGTGTTCTACACCCATATAAAGGCTCTATGCAGCCCGGAAATAGACTTTTTTTTATGCGATTCATGGCAAATTAATTCGGATCGAAGCAAATTTTTCCAGAAAATTCGGCAAACCGGCCGAATCAAATTTTTTAGAAATTCGCTCATCTCTAAATAGGACATTAATATTACAATACAACCCTATAAAATAAGTGAAAATACTTAAAGGGAACCTGTCACTGGGATTTTGTGTATAGAGCTGAGGACATGGGTTGCTAGATGGCCACTAGCACATCCGCAATACCCAGTCCCCAGAGCTCTGTGTGCTTTTATTGTGTAGAAAAAATGATTTGATACATATGCAAATTAACCTGAGATGAGTCCTGTAGGTGAGATGAGTCAGGGACAGGACACATATCAGGATAATTTGCATATTTGCATCCCGGCGACAGGTTCCCTTTAAACATTACTTTATTATACATGTATACTCAAATACGTTTTATTGGCTATTTTTTTTCTGGGCAGTAGCCATTGTGCAGCGACCGGGCCGCAGGGGCAATATGTGAGTGTTGGTGGGCTGATGGGAGTAGTAGTAGTTTTACTCACAGTTAGCAACGCTGCCTGGGCCGGCGTGCAGTGATTGGAAGGACAGCACCAGTTCCTTCGGGGCACACTGTTGTCCAGGGACTCCCGCCAGATGGTGATTAAGGTGCCCTTGGTGGTGTGAGTTTAAGGTGCCGTGGAGGCAGGGTCCCTGATGTTTGTGACGCCAGCACCGTAAGGTACAAATAAGTTTGTACAATAAGGAGACCAGTTTTCTTAACAAATCCCCAGTACTTTACTGAAGCTGATCCAAAGGTCATCAATGTGCACAAAAGTCATTTACAGCAAGGCAGCTTCTACAATGGTTCAGGTTAATTCCCAAAAGTTGCATAAGGGGTAGTTTTCCTTTATAACAATCAATCCCTTGTTTCTTCAGGCTGGAGGGATGTACTATATCTGCTGTACTGTATAGTCATATACTTTTGTATCCTCTCTAGGAATGCTATCTCTTGACAGGTGGCCTTTCTGTCTTTGGTGATGGTGGGCAGCTGGTAACTTAGAATCTCTCCACCTAATGCAAAGGAATCTAGAGCCTGATAAATGACAATTACCTTCCTTTGCCAATATTCTCACTACCTCTCTGGGTTGCCTGGATCTTCTATAATCCTTCCCTTCTATGGGCTGGTACATGGAACTAACTCTGGAGTTTTGATAACTTTGCAAAATGGCTGCTGAGATACAGCTTTTCAGATTCGCCTTCTCCTCTCCTCAGAGATGGTTAGAACTTGTTAGAACCTCCCCCTTCCTGTGCAACTTTATGTAAACTCAGGCACAAGCACATTTTCATGAAACACAATCACAATATTAAGCAGTGTGTTTCAGGACACTGCATCCCCCCTACTTTAATATAAGCCGTCCTCGGCGCACTCTTGCCATGAGGATGCATCACCTGAAAAATATAAAAAGATTATGCATGCATATACACAGTACCATTACCCCATTCTTGTGTTTTCTCTTATTTGGCTGGAAGAGAATTAGGTTAGGCATATACATCAGGAGCATCATAATATAGCATGGGTGACAAGGGCCGTAGTTTCTCTTGTAACCGGGGATCTTGGGGTGCTGACCTGGCACAGCAGACAGTAAAGACCAGGATAGTCCATAATTTAATAAAAAAGGAAACTTCTTAGGAGGCTGACAGGGCATGAGTCCATTCCCTGGGCATGAAGCATGATGGTTGCAGAACATCACCGAGGGCTTTAGGACGTCAAAGTCCATCTCCGGGTACATGACTAACGTTGCAAAACAAGGGCAAAAGGAGTCTTTAGAGAGTCCTTAGAGCAAGGCAAAAATTCAAGGCAATGAGTCTCTTACCCTGACTCTGTAGCTCCAAATGATGTGCAAATTCAATAACAGTTAATCCTGGTAGCAGGCAGGTGGTTTTCCTTTGGTAGACCGGTCGGATCTCTGAAGTAGCTGTGACTCTACAGGCCTTGGCTCTAGGTAACTTTGTACATCTTGAGCTACCAAGGATCCTTTACTAGGTAGCACTTCTGACTGAAGTGGGGCTGTATTAGTCTTCACGGGAACAAGAAAGTTAAGCGATGGTGTAAGGAACCAGTGTAGAGGATCCGAGTCTAATAATAGTTTTCCAATAGACTGTGTTGGTTGCACTGGATCAGGTGACTTTTCAGATGATTGTTCTGTGGTTGGAGCTTCTTCTTGGACCACTTATTTTAAACACAGCTTGAGACAGTTGTGATTCACTATTTGTGGTACTCTGTTCTCTTCGGTGATTTCGCAGATATCAGTCTCAGGATTAGGAATAGCTGTGATGGTGTAGGGTTCTCTATCCCATTTACTATCTAGCTTACTAGTGCGATGATTATTTTTCAGCCACACATGGTTACCAATTTTTGGGTTCTACTTTTGCAGACTGATCATAGTCTTTCTGTTGCTTTTGGTGTGCATTCGCCATGCGGATCTGGACAATCTCTTGGGCATCAGCTAGGCGTTTTTGATGTTCACTCACCCAATCTGTTTGTGGTAAAGGATTGATGGAATCTGGAACTTGCACATCCAAGGTAAGATCTGCAGGTAATCTGCCTTGACGGCCAAACATAAGGTAATATGGGGTGTATCCAGTAGAACAATGGATGGTATTGTTGTAAAGATACATCAGTTTAGGTAGTAGAGTTGGCCAATCAGTTCTTTTAGCAGGTGGGACAGCTCTCAACATTTCAATCAAGGTTTGGTTGATTTTCTAACAAAGTCTGTTACTTTGAGGATGGTAAGCTGTTGTTCTCATCTTCTGACAGTTATGAAGTAAACATAGTTCATGGAAGAGCTGGGATTCAAAGGCGGATCCTTGATCTGCGAGAATCTTTTCAGGGAATCCATAGGGCAACAGGAAATTCTTCCAGAAAACGTTTGCAGCGGTTTTGGCTGTCAAGTCTTTAACAGGTACAGCGACTACAAATTTGGTGTAGGGATCAATTATTGTCATGCCGTAGGTATATCCTGAGCATCTTGGTTCTAGCTTTACGTGATCAATGGCCACTATCTCTAGAGGTGTTCGGCTTACAATCGGATGTAATGGTGCTATTTGGTCAGGTCTCTCACTTCTTCCAATTGCACAAGTAGAACATTCTCTACACCAATTTTCAATATCTTCTCTCATTCCATCCCATTAAAATCTTCGGCGGATGGTAGCTTCAGTTTTTTGTACACCAGACTGTCCTGACCTATCGTGGTACATTTCAAGGACAATTCTGGCATCTCTGTATGGTACTATAATTTGATGCAGCCGATCATTGACGGGATCTAGGGTTCTTCTTAGCATTAGTCCTTTCTGCATGAATAGTTGCTTTCTGTGTCTCCATAGCTTGAGTAGCTCTGTATCTGCATTCTTTCTGTGGATTCTTTCTGGTTTTCCTCCACTAGTAAAGAAATCTTGTAGCTCACCTAATACTTGACTTTCGGCTTGCAATTTGATCCACCTTTCTTTTTCAACTTGGGGTTATGGATTTCTCTGCTGTTGAAAGTTGAGGACTTCTTTACCTTTGATGGCAATAACATCTTGTTGGGCAAATTGTTTGCAGAAAGCCGACATCTCTACTTCTTCCCAAATGTCTTCCTGTTCAGTAGAGTCTTCTCTGGTAGGCAGGTGGGATAAGGCATCTGTATTTTCATTTGACTTGCCTGTTCTGTACTTAACCACACAGTTGTAGTTGGCAAGACATGAGACCCATCTTTGTTCTAAGGCTTCTAACTTGGCTGTGTTGAGGTGCGCCAGTGGGTTATTATAAGTATAGGCCACAAATGGTGTTGCTGTGAGGTAGTCTTAAATTTTTCTGTGACAGCCCTCACGAGTGTGAGGAATTCCAGCTTGAAGGAATTGTAGTTCTGGTCATTTCTCACGGCACCTTAAAGAGATCTGCTGGCATAAGCAATTACTCTCTGCTTACCTTCTTGCAGTTGAGACAGGACAGCTCCCAGGCCGTTCTTACTGGCATCAGTGTAGAGATGGAATGGCTGTTGGTAATCTGGATATCCTAAGACAGGTGGTTCGGTCAACTTCTTATTCAGGAGTTGGAAAGCGATATCTCAGTCTTCATTCCATTCGATTGGTATCTGGGATTTCTGGTACTTCTTGGGATGTCCTCTCAGGAGTTCTTGTATCGGTTCAGCAATCTGGGCGAAGTGAGGGATGAAACGTCTGTAGTATCCTGCAAAACTAATAAAACTTCTCACCTCTTTTACTGTGGTAGGTGTAGGCCAATTCAGGACTGCAGCTATCTTCTCTGGATCAGGCTTGACACCTTCAGAACTGACAATATGTCCCAGGTACTTGACTTCTTGTTTCAGTAGATAGCAAATAGAGGGTTTGATCTCGAGTCCGTGCTTGATGAGGACTTGAAAAACTTCTGCAAGATGTTTTAAAAGGTCTTCATAGGATTTTGAGTAGATGATCACATCATCCAGGTATAGCAAAACAGTTTCAAAGTTCTTGTGGCCTAAACAGCGTTCCATGTGCATTGCAAAGTCCAAAGGGCATGTAGTTAAATTCAAATAGGCCCATAGGGGTAGTAAATGTTTTTTCACGATCTTCATGAGCCATAGGTACCTGCCAGTACCCACAGAGTAGAAAAGTAAGCTGAGGATCCTAATGTTGTCAAGGACTCCTCGATTCTTGGTAAAGGAGAAGCATACTTGTGCGTAATTTGAATAATCTTTCTGTAGTCCACACAGAACCAAATGTTACCATCTTTCTACCGTACAAGGACTAGAGGTGCAGCCCATGGACTATGGCTGTTTTTGATGATTTTTGAATCCTTCATCTCCTGGATCATCATTTTCACAGATTGGTACATAGTTAGTGGTGTAGGCAGATACCTTTCTTTGATTGGAGGGTGTAAACCGGTAGGGATGGTGTGCTTGATTACACTGACCTCTCCATAATGTGAAGGATGTTGACTGAAGGCTTGATGATGTTCCTTCACGACTTTTAAGACTCCTTCAATGTATTCCTCAGGTGTAGAAGTGTCTCCCACATGGAGTTCTTTCCACCATAATGTATTTGGAGTATGATCTTGAGAAATCAGCTTCTGAGTAGACTGTTCAGTCGTAGCTGCTGGTACACAGATAACATCTTGAAAAGTAACTTGGAACAATTGCGGTAGTGCCTGGTCAAGGTTATACTGCTACTACTTAAGTTCAGGAGACGAATTGGCACTTTACCTTGGGAAACAGTCACTAGGCTTCTTGCAGCTCAGATTAGAGGATGGTCTTCCAGGTTTATGGGTTCTACCAGGGCTTGGTAGTCTTGACCTTGGGTTCCGGGAGCGGCTAGGCACCATAGGAGTGTTTCAGTATTGGGTTTCAGGATCACTGGTTGGTTACCTTTGATGCGAGCACGGCAAATCTTTCTCATTAGCAAATTTCTGTTATACACGGATGGTCTGTTGTATCACCTTTTTGGAGGCAGGGGAAGTGGTAGGCATAGATTTGTGTAAAGCTTCAAGCATTTCAGTATAACAGTTCCTAAGCACATTCATTCCTAGGATTACTGGAGGGTTGTTATCTTCCCTGACTTGCATAACAATGATACCTTGTTAGGGTAGTGTGGTTCCTCCCACTTGAAGAGTTGGCTCCTAGTACCCATGCACTGGCACAGGTTTGCCGTTGCTGGCTATAATGCTCAGCCAGGATTCTGGTGGCTGTTTCAGCTGGTCATGGTCCCAGTATTTCTCAAATGCAGTCTGTCAGATAGTTGTGACTTGAGACCAGTAAAGCATGAAAGGGAACCCCATTGATTCGGAGAACCACTTCTGAACGGGGTCCTACATAACTGGGCATCCAGCTGGACCTACTGCTCTACCTCCCGAGGGGCAGTCCTTGGCCTCGGGGCTTGACCATTTTAACTGCCAGCAACTCTTTTCTGTATGGCCTGACTCTTGTGACAGTATCTACAAATGGGTCACTTTTGCTAGTTAAAGTGGTCAGTGGGTCGTCGACCAGGGTTTCTGGGATAAGTCTCTTTGTCATCAGGAGGGAAATGTTTCCTTTGTAACTATGTCTCATTCTCCAGCAATAGCGGTTTCTTCCACTGCAGCAACTGCATCAGGAACCGGAGCTTGGGCTTCCTGACTAACTATAGGGTGACATTTTGGAGATGTAGATGGCTTATTCAGAGACATTTCAGCAGGCTAAGCAGGCTCTGGTTGTGGGTATTTCCCCAGAATACTTAAAGCTAACTCTTTGAAGTCTAGGAAGCTAGAACTTGAGTGATGTGCAGCGAACATCTTTAACTGGCTCTTTAAGGGTTCAGTATTAACAACTTCAGTGAATTGTTCTCTCAGCATTTTATCTTGATCCTCTGCTTCACTGGGGTCTTCCTGTATAACATCTCACAGGGATTCCTTTAAGGATAATGCAAAGTCTCTGAGTGACTCACCAGGCTGCTGTCTCTTGCTGAAGAATCTCATCTTGACATCTGACACAGTCCAGGGTTCAAAAGTGGCATAGAGTCGTTCAAATATCTGCTCCACTGTTCTTTTCTCTGAGCTTGGCCAGGATTTCACTTCTGAGGGCAGCACCTTCCAATTGTTGTTCTGCTGACAGAGTACAATCTGAATACGTACAACATTTTTTCTTTAAATTGTCTTAAAGTATGAGCTTCCCCAGCATATTGTGGAACCAGGGTGCTCCTAAAAATTAAGGCATTGTTAAGGGCATCATGCTTGGTGCTGCAGCGGCTGGTGATGCACTAGCTGCAACTGCTGCAGTGGACCTGCTAGGGTCAGGCTGCTCACTATCTCCTTGTTCAGACTTGGCAAGGACATTCTTTCAATATAATGCAAGTTAAATACAGTTTTACACACTTTGTGTGTTGCGTTGCTATAGGCAAAGGCAGCAGAATTGGTATGTGTCTCCTCTAAGAGTCGCTGCAACTGCTCAATTTTGGGAAGTATGATGCACTGGCAGGCAGATTATAGCCCCTAACAGTCTTTAGCAAGGTTATTTTCCCCAGCAGTACTCATTCAGACCTCTGGACATTGCTTCTCAGGATCCAGGGAAAGAAGGCACTGCATTTTCCCTTTTCCAAGATGGCTGCCACTTCACTTCGTGTAGGGGTGCAGTTTATTTATTTGTCCTCCTGGGAACATGTACTGAACACTTTAGTTCCTTCTGCTATAAGAATGGTTCCTCTGTGGAGGCAGGCTGTTTGTTTCCCACCACTCTGCTGGGTGGAACAATCTTTTCCCTCAACACAGGATGCCCAAATCCAAGATGGCTGATTAACTCCTATTTTGCCACAGTGTTGCAACTAATGCAGATTCACCCTTTCCATCAGCAAATAAATGCAATAAAGTAACTTATATGGAGTTTTACAGATGCTGTGGGCTTCATCAATGGTCTGAGAGCACATATACTGTATATTGTCTATAATATGGCACAGAGGATTTTGATCCTGTTCCTTTGGGGCACACTCTGTTGTCCAGGAACTCCTGCCAGATGGTGGTTGAGGAGCCCTTGGTGGTGTGAGTTTAAGGTGCCATGGAGTCCCTGGTGTTTGTGACGCCAGCACCGTAAGATACAAATAGGTGATAAGTTCGCACAATAAGGATACCAGTTCTCTTAACAAATCCCCAGTACTTTACTGAAGTTGATCAAAAAGGTCATCAATGTGCGCAAAAGTCATTTACAGCAAGGTAGTTTCTACAATGGCTCTGGTTAGTTCCCAAAAGTTGCATAAGGGGAAGTTTTCCTCCATAACAATCAATCCCTTGTTTCTCCAGGCTGGAGGGATGTACTATATCTGCTGTACTGTATAGTCATATACTTCTGTATCCTCTCTAGGAATACTATCTCCTGACAGGTGGCCTTTCTGTCTTTTGTTATGGTGGGCAGCTGGTAACTTAGAATCTCTCTACCTAATGCAAAGGAGACTAGAGCCTGATAAACGACAATTACCTTCCTTTGCCAATATTCTCACTCCCTCTCTGAGTTGCCTAGATTTTCTATAATCTTTCCCTTCTATGGGCTTGTACATGAAACTAACTCTGGAGTTTTGATAACTCTGCAAAATGGCTGTGTAAGCCGTGTACCAGGGTGGGCTCCCCAGGATACAGCAAAGTCACAGATGAGAAAAGCGACACAAACTACAGCTTTTAGTAACCAATAAAACTTTACTAAACATTGACAACCAATATAACGATGTAGGAGTACACAAGGCTTTGGAGCAACACTGGAAGATGTTGCGCTCATCCACAGGAAGCCAGGAGCCCGGACCTCGCCCTGAACCTGTCACGGCGGACGTGCACAGTTAAACAGAATACACACCAACCAGGCTCTGGACGAGAGACGGGGGAAGGGTCACCTCCTAATTTATCCCTGACCTCTTTCCCTACAATGCTCAGCCCACAGATCAAATCTTGATGGTAGATTTGCTGTGTCCACCAGCCTATGCTAACAGAACCCTGAACTCCCTGAGATGGTGAAGTGGGGAGAAAGGAGCTGCCAGCTCGCACAGAACCTGAATGGGATAGATGACATAAACAACCAAAGACACTTATCTGCTGAGAGCAGGAACAAACAGCCTAGCTTCCAAGACCACAATGAAGAGTATAATCCGCTCAGAGCACCTTAGCTGAAGACTATTTAAACTAATGACTCCACCCAGTGCACCTGATGCGAGGCGGATCCAGCACAGCATCAAAACAAATACTAGACTCGTGCTGCAATCCTGGCTGACCTCCGCACATCGTCAGAGTGGGGCATGACAGTACCCCCCCTTCTACGGGTGACCTCCGGACACCCTGGACCAACCTTATCCGGATGGGACCTATGAAAGGCCCTCACCAGACGGCTGGCGTTGACATCTGACGCCGGAACCCACATCCTCTCCTCAGGACCGTATCCCCTCCAGTGAACCAGGTACTGGAGGGAACCCCGCAGAACTCTTGAGTCGAGAATCCTGGAGATCTCGAACTCCAAGTTTTTCTCGACCAGAACAGGAGGAGGAGGCGGCAATGGCGATGGTACCACCGGTTTAACATATTTTTTTAGTAAAGACTTGTGGAAGACATCGTGGATCCTCCAAGTCTGCGGCAGATCAAGTCGAAATGCCACAGGATTGATCACAGCAGAAATCTTATATGGACCAACAAATCTTGGACCCAGTTTCCAAGATGGCATTCTCAACTTGATATTCCTAGTGGACAACCACACCAAATCACCCACACACAGGTCCGGACCAGTCACACGTCTCCTGTCAGCCATTCGTTTATACCTCTCACCCATCCTCTCCAAATTCCCTTGAATCCCCCGCCAGATAGAGGATAAGGCAGAAGAGAATCTCTCCTCCTCTGGCATCCCGGAAGAACCAGACCCAGAAAAGGTACCAAACTGAGGATGGAAACCGTATGCGCCAAAAAATGGCGACTTACCAGTGGACTCCTGCCTACGGTTATTCAATGCAAATTCTGCTAAGGGCAAGAATGAGGACCAGTCCTCCTGATTCTCAGCCACAAAGCACCTCAAGTAGGTCTCCAGGTTTTGATTTGTACGCTCCGTCTGACCATTCGACTGTGGATGAAAAGCCGACGAGAAAGAAAGTTGAATGCCAAGTCGAGAGCAGAACGCCCTCCAAAACCTGGAGACAAACTGCGTGCCCCTATCAGAGACAATATCCGAAGGAATACCGTGCAATTTAACGATATTATCCACAAAATTCTGCGCAAGAGTCTTAGCGTTAGGCAGACTTGTTAGTGGTATAAAGTGAGCCATTTTACTGAAACGATCGACTACCACCAAAATCACTGTTCTCCCGGAGGAACTCGGTAGGTCTGTAATAAAGTCCATGGACAAATGTGTCCAAGGACGAGATGGAATAGACAATGGAAGAAGTGAACCAGGTGGTCGAGTATGAGCAACCTTAGACCGAGCGCAGGTTTCACAAGCTGCCACGTAATTCTCAATACTCTTACGCAAACCTGGCCACCAGAACCTCCGGGACACCAGATCACAGGTGGACTTACCACCAGGATGTCCAGCGAGAACAGTATCGTGATGTTCCTTGAACACCTTGTATCGTAGGCCCTCAGGAACAAACAACCTCCCTGGGGGACACGAACCAGGAGCCCCCTCCTGAGCTCCCAACACCTCCATCTCCAATTCAGGGTACAGAGCGGAGACCACCACTCCATCCGCCAAAATCGGCGCTGGATCTTCTGAATCACCTCCCCCAGGGAAGCTGCGAGACAAGGCATCTGCCTTGACGTTCTTGACCCCTGGGCGAAAGGTAACCACGAAATTGAACCTGGTAAAAAACAATGACCATCTGGCCTGTCTAGGGTTCAGACGCTTGGCAGATTGCAGGTAAGCCAAATTCTTATGGTCTGTATACACAGTAACGGGGTGAGAAGCCCCCTCTAACCAGTGACGCCATTCTTCAAAGGCCAACTTGATCGCCAACAACTCCCTATCTCCAACATCATAATTCCTCTCAGCGACCGAGAGCTTCCTGGAGAAGAAGGCACACGGGACCCACTTGCCAGGAGAAGGACCCTGCGAAAGCACCGCCCCAACGCCCACCTCTGATGCATCAACCTCGACCACGAATGGCTGAGAAACATCCGGCTGCACCAGAATGGGAGCAGACGCAAAACGCTCCTTAATAGCCGAAAAGGCCTGCAATGCCTCATCCGACCAGACAGAGACATCTGCGCCCTTCTTGGTCATATCAGTAAGAGGTTTGACTAGCGTGGAATAATTCAAAATTAATTTTCTATAATAATTCGTAAACCCCAAAAATCGCATCAAAGCTTTCTGATTCTCCGGTCGATCCCACTCCAGAACCGCCCGGACCTTTTCGGGGTCCATACGAAAACCAGAATCAGAAAGCATGTATCCCAAAAATGGAAGCTCTTGCACCGCAAACAAACATTTCTCCAATTTGGCGTATAACTTATTCTCCCGCAGGATCGTCAAAACCTGTCTCACATGATCCTGATGGGTCTTCAGATCAGGAGAATAAATTAAAATGTCATCAAGGTAGACTACTACGAACCTCCCCACCAAATGATGAAAAATATCATTGACGAATCGCTGAAATACCGCTGGTGCATTCGTCAACCCAAAAGGCATTACCAGGTTCTCAAAATGACCCTCGTGCGTATTGAAGGCCGTTTTCCACTCATCCCCCTCCTTGATCCTGATCAGATTGTATGCTCCTCTCAAATCCAACTTGGAGAACACCTTGGCTCCAACAATCTGATCAAAAAGATCAGAGATCAAAGGCAGGGGATATGGATCCCGGACTGTAATACGATTCAGCTCCCGGAAATCCAAACACGGTCTCAGTGATCCATCTTTCTTCTTCACGAAGAACAAACCTACAGCCACTGGAGACTTAGATGGTCTAATATGACCCTTTGCCAAACTCTCGGCGACATACTTTCGCATGACTTCTCTCTCGGGTTGAGAGAGGTTGTAGAGCCGAGACTTAGGCAACTTAGCCCCCGGAATGAGATTCACAGGACAATCATAGTCACGATGAGGGGGCAATTCCTGAGCCCCACCCTCCGCAAACACGTCCGAAAAATCTGAGAGATACTGAGGCAAGGCCGTAACGGACACTTCAGAAATAGATGTGACAAGACAATTATCCGAACAAAACTTGCTCCAACCAATGATTTGTCTCGCCTGCCAGTTTATAGTTGGGTTATGTTTAGACAACCATGGCAACCCCAAAACTATTGGAGCTGGCAAATCCTTCATGACGAAACAGGAAATACTCTCAGTATGTGAATCACCCACCCTTAAATGAATATCATGAACAACGTGAGTAAGGCTCCCTTGAGAAAGAGGGGAAGAATCAATGGCAAAAACACGAATCTCGTTCTCTAACGTGCAAATACTTAGTCCCAAACCCTGAAGAAACAGAAAGTCAATTAAATTTACCCCAGCACCACAATCAAGAAAAACATCAACAAACACATTTCGAGACTCTAGCGCCACCATAGCTGAAAGGAGAAAATGGGAACTGCAGGGAACTTGCACACCAGTCTGCTCCACCACACCATTCATACCACCAAGTGTGAGGGAGTTTTTTTTTTCTTTTTCTTTTTTCTTTATCACTCTCTCCTGTGGTTCAACATACGGACAAGAAAAAACAAAATGACCCCTCTTTCCACAAAAGAAACATAAATTGTGCGCTTTACGAAAGTCTCTACTATCCGAATGGAAAGATATCTGACCTAACTGCATGGGTTCCTCTCCTAGGCCAGAATAACAAGCAATATCTCCCTGGGCAGCTGGTGGAACAAAACTACACGCAGGAGGAATCCCCTGCACAGAGGGACCCTTACCCCTCTCTCTGATACGTCTATCCAAACGTATCGCCAAAGACATTGCATTTTCCAAAGTATCAGGGTATTCATGAAAAGCCAGAGCATCCTTCAACCTTTCAGATAACCCCTGACAAAACTGGCTACGTAACGCGGGGTCGTTCCACCCCGACTCAGTAGCCCACCTCCTAAACTCTGTGCAGTAAACCTCAGCAGTATGTTTACCCTGTAGTAAGTTACGTAATTTTGACTCTGCCATTGAAACTCGATCTGGGTCATCGTAAATCAATCCCAGGGCTTTAATAAATTCCTCCAGCGACCGGAGAGCCAGAGAACCGGGCGGCAGGGAAAAAGCCCAGGATTGCGCGTCCCCTTTCAGCAAAGACATGACGATACCCACCCTCTGATCCTCATTACCTGATGAAAATGGGCACAAACGAAAGTAAAATTTACATGATTCCTTGAAACGGAAAAAATCATCAGTACCCCCTGCAAATTTCTCCGGAAGAGCGACTTTAGGCTCCCCAACAATTTGACCTGTACCTGAAGCCAACACCCTCTGACACTGTGTGACCGTACTACGTAGATCCGCAACCTCCAGGGACAAACCCTGCATGCGGTCAACCAGTGCTTCAATTGACGCCATCCCATAAACACTGAGAAATGGCGGTCACAGTATGGCGGATTATAATGTCACGGCGGACGTGCACAGTTAAACAGAATACACACCAACCAGGCTCTGGACGAGAGACGGGGGAAGGGTCACCTCCTAATTTATCCCTGACCTCTTTCCCTACAATGCTCAGCCCACAGATCAAATCTTGATGGTAGATTTGCTGTGTCCACCAGCCTATGCTAACAGAACCCTGAACTCCCTGAGATGGTGAAGTGGGGAGAAAGGAGCTGCCAGCTCGCACAGAACCTGGATGGGATAGATGACATAAACAACCAAAGACACTTATCTGCTGAGAGCAGGAACAAACAGCCTAGCTTCCAAGACCACAATGAAGAGTATAATCCGCTCAGAGCACCTTAGCTGAAGACTATTTAAACTAATGACTCCACCCAGTGCACCTGATGCGAGGCGGATCCAGAACAGCATCAAAACAAATACTAGACTCGTGCTGCAATCCTGGCTGACCTCCGCACATCGTCAGAGTGGGGCATGACAGAACCTTAGGCGCACAGCAGATTCCAATAAAAAGAAAGACGGTCCAGCTTCACTGAAAAATACTTGAGGCTTTATTTAATCCCGTGCAGATAAAAACCAACATACAGCAATGCAGAAAATCGACCGGTTTCGGATCACTATAGATGTGGATCCTTAGTCATGATGTGCATCAGTAGGAGGTGAAGTCGAGACTAAATAGTGAACCACTGAGAACAGGTGATCACAATCAGGTACAGGACACACCTCCTGATGACATCCTCCACAGATAGAGTGCATAACAATTACAACATGCCCAAAGACATAGAAAGTAAGATAAAATTTACAAATTAAAATAATTTAAAAAAAAGAAGTAAAAATATTAGTAATGTAGAATAGTATCATGACGCCTGTTCAATCCCGACGGTATCCGTGAGCCTAATTTGAAAATCCAAAAGCACTCACGATTGAGCAGCTTTTTCTTGTGATCACCGCCTCTGCTTGGTCTGTTAACCCTCTCCACTCCTTGTACTGACATGCTATCTGTATTACCATTATGAACCGCAGCGAAATGCAGACTTGTGGCAGAATTTTTTTTTATTTTAGCATGGGGTACATCAGAGATATGACAGCAAATTCGAACTTTTAAGCAGTTTGATGTGCACCCGACGTACTGTAGATTACACAGAGAACATGTTATGCAATATACCACATATGTGGTGTTTCAATTAATGTATTGCTGAATATTGTGAGTAGTGTGATTACTTGTAGACAAAATATGCTGGCCCATCCTCATATGTGAACAACATGTGCATTTTTTATGTCCACATTTAAAATTACCCATTTGTCTCAGCCAAGTAGGCTGGGACCCAGGTTTATCCTGGTAAAGAGAGGAGCTCACCATATTAGCTAAAGTAGCAGCACGTCGGGCAACACATTTAACACCGCTTTTTACAACATCACCAACATCATTAGATTATCCCGAGACATAGTGGAAACCATATTTTTGGATCGGTTTAAAAGTCTGCTGGGATAATTCCTTGGATTTGTGTATGGTGGGGGATGTGGGGGATGGCTGTGTACAGAGTCGCACGTTTAGAAAAGAAACCGCAGGAAACACCATCCTGCATGCGGGATCCTGCACATACTGTCCACAACATCCCCAGGGGTGAATATATTCGCGCTTTGCGCAATTGCTCCTCTAGTGAAACCTGTATTGAAGAAATGAATACTGTCACCACCCGTCTCCTAGCCAGGAATTATCCCAGCAGACTTTTAAACCGATCCAAAAATATGGTTTCCACTATGTCTCGGGATAATCTAATTTTCCCAAACAATAAGCCCAAACTTGGTCATAAAGAGAAGCAAGTGATTTTTTCCACGAGTTATAGCTGTGAATACTCACAAATATGTAACATTGTCAAAAGACATTTTCATCTTCTCAAATATGACCAAGTCTGGGGTGATGTTGTAAAAAGCGGTGTTAAATGTGTTGCCCGACGTGCTGCTACTTTAGATAATATGGTGAGCCCCTCTCTTTACCAGGATAAACCTGGGTCCCAGCCTCCTGCTTAAAAGTTCGAATTTGCCATCATATCTCTGATGTACCCCATGCTAAAATAAAAAATGTTTCTGCCGCAAGTCTGCATTTCGCTGCGGTTCATAATTGTAATACAGATAGCATGTCAGTACAAGGAGCGGAGAGGGTTAACAGACCAAGCAGAGGCGGTGATCACAAGAAAAAGCTGAGTGCTTTTGGATTTTCAAATTAGGCTCACGGATACCGTCAGGATTGAACAGGCGTCATGATACTATTCTACATTACTAATATTTTTACGTCTTTTTTTTATTATTGTAATTTGTAAATTTTATCTTACTTTCTATGTCTTTGGGCATGTTGTAATTGTTATGCACTTTATCTGTGGAGGATGTCATCAGGAGGTGTGTCCTGTACCTGATTGTGATCACCTGTTCTCAGTGGTTCACTATTTAGTCTCGACTTCACCTCCTACTGATGCACATCATGACTAAGGATCCACATCTATAGTGATCCGAAACCGGTCGATTTTCTGCATTGCTGTATGTTGGTTTTTATCTGCACGGGATCAAATAAAGCCTCAAGTATTTTTCAGTGAAGCTGGACCGTCTTTCTTTTTATAGGAGTACACAAGGTACTATTTCCTTATGCATGAGTCCTGTCCTAGTCTGGTTAGCCGACCCTAACTCGGTGGCATGCACAGCAGAGCCTGAAAAGTCAATACTGTGCCGTGGAACAGAACAACCCTGACCGATGGCGCCCAAAGCAGAGCATGAAAAGTCAATACTGTGCCGCAAACATTGCCTGACAGCCTGCCGAATACAAATCCTACCTATCTAATTGTAGGTACAAGCTCAGTCTCAGATTCGTCAGGTACCACTAAAACAGTGCGATAAACACAACAAAACCCCGGTTCACTGACCTGTATCCATATGGTAACAGAGGATGTCTCTCATAAGGACAGTTCCAGGCCTGTAAGCACATCTGCAGCCTTGCTGAGTAGATGTCCTTTTCTTTCAAAGCTCCAATCAGCTCTGCTGGAGGCAACCCCTTCTCCTGGGGATAGGATCTGGGTACGGAATGGGTGACAGTCCCTCTCTACTATCACCCCAATCACTGCAGGACACTACAACGCCGTGATTAAACTGGCTTGAGTCTCACACACACCATCCTCCCAAGATGTCTGATCCTCTCTCCTTCCTGTTCTTCTCAGCAACACAGCCTGCATGAGTCATAAGCATGAGTCATCAGCTCCTTTGCATATTCAAATCCATCAGTCACTTTAGCTGTGTGGGGAAACAGCAGCCCCTAGTGCACAAAATGCCAAATTACAGTTCCAATACAATTATGCACAAACATTATACAGGAAGAGCTGTTCCACAATCTCACAGCTGCTGAGATACAGCTTATCCCGAGGACATCACACTCTCCTTCTCCGAGCTTTTTAGAACCTCCCCTGACCTGTTAAACTTTATGGAAACTCAGGCACAAGCACATTTTCATGAAACACAATCACAATATTAACCTCTTAAGGACATAGGGCGTACAGGTACGTCCTTGTGCCCTGGTACTTAAGGACACAGGGCGTACAGGTACGTCCTATGTATTTCCGATCACTGCCGTGCGGCTGGCAGTGATCGGAACCCGGTGCCTGCTCAAATCATTGAGCAGGCACCTAGGCTAAATGCGCGGGGGGGTCACGTGACCCCCCCATGTCGGCGATTGCGGCAAACCGCAGGTCAATTCAGACCTGCGGTTTGCTGCGATTTCTGCAGTTTCTGGTCCCCGCGGTCCCTGACAGCGGGGATCAGAAACTTTATATGTCTAAAAAAAGTTTTATTCACCCCCCCCTGCACCCCCGAATGATTTTTATGGTGGCGGGTGGTGCAGGGGGAGGGTTGCGGGCGGTGTGGGCGGTGCGGGAGGCGGGCGGTGCGGCAGGCGGGATCGCGATCCCCCGCCCGCCTCCCCTTGTATAATCGTTGGCTTCTAGTGGGGATACCAGGGTGCCAGCACATTGCTGGCACCCTGGTATAAACGGCTGACATCTGCGATGCGATGTCAGCCGTTTAACCCTTTCCATACAGCGGTCCGTACGGACCGCTGTATGGAAAAGGTTAACAGCGCAGGGAGCTCCCTCCCTCTCCCATCGGGGGGCTGCTGTGCCTTTGCAGCCCCCCGATGGGGAGGGAGAGAGCCCCCAGAGAGCCCCCCGAGAGATCCCCTCCTTACCCTTCCCCGTCTGCGAAGTTCTGAGCAGACGGGGAAGGTTCCCATGGCAACAGGACGCCTCTCAGGCGTCCTGCTGTCCATGGTGCTGAACAGATCTGTGCTGAAAGCATAGATCTGTTCAGTGTAAGTAAAATACAGTACAGAACAATATATATTGTTCTGTACTGTATTATACAGACATCAGACCCACTGGATCTTCAAGAACCAAGTGGGTCTGGGTCAAAAAAAAGTGAATAAAAGTGAAAAAAAAGTAAAAATCAAAAAACACATTTATCACTGATAAAAAATGATAAAAATAAAATTCCCTACACATGTTTGGTATCGCCGCGTCCGTAACGACCTGATCTATAAAACGGTCATGTTACTTTACCCGAACGGTGAACACCATAAAAATAAAAAATAAAAAACTATGATGAAATTGAAATTTTGCCCACCTTACTTCCCAAAAAAGGTAATAAAAGTGATCAAAAAAGTCGCATGTACGCCAAAATTGTAACAATCAAACCGTCATCTCATCCCGCAAAAATCATACCCTACCCTAGATAATCGCCCAAAAACTGAAAAAGCTATGGCTCTTAGACTATGGAAACACTAAAACATGATTTTTTTTGTTTAAAAAATGAAATCATTGTGTAAAACTTACATAAATAAAAAAAAAGTATACATATTAGGTATCGCCGCGTCCGTATCGCCCGGCTCTATAAAAATATCTCATGATCTAACCCCTCAGATGACCACCGTAAAAAAATAAAAATAAAAACGGTGTAAAAAAAGCCATTTTTTGTCATCTTACGTCACAAAAAGTGTAATAGCAAGCAATCAAAAAGTCATATGCACCCCAAAGTAGATGCCAATCAAACCGTCATCTCATCCCGCAAAAAATGAGACCCTACTTAAGATAATCGCCCAAAAACTGAAAAAACTATGGCTCTTAGACTATGGAGACACTAAAACATTTTTTTGGTTTTAAAAATGAAATCATTGTGTAAAACTTACATAAATAAAAAAAATTGTATACATATTAGGTATCGCCGCGTCCGTGACAACCTGCTCTATAAAATTACCACATGATCTAACCTGTCAGATGAATGTTGTAAATAACAAAAAAAAAAACGGTGCCAAAAAAGCTATTTCTTGTTACCTTGCCGCACAAAAAGTGTAATATAGAGCAACCAAAAATCATATGTACCCTAAACTAGTAACAAACAAAACTGCCACCCTATCCCGTAGTTTCTAAAATGGGGTCACTTTTTTGGAGTTTCTACTCTAGGGTTGCATCAGGGGGGCTTCAAATGGGACATGGTGTCAAAAAACCAGTCCAGCAAAACCTGCCTTCCAAAAACCGTATGGTGTTCCTTTCCTTCTGCGCCCTGCCGTGTGCCCGTACAGCGGTTTACGACCACATATGGGGTGTTTCTGTAAACTACAGAATTAGGGCCATAAATATTGAGTTTGGTTTGGCTGTTAACCCTTGCTTTGTAACTGGAAAAAAAATATTAAAATGGAAAATCTGCCAAAAAAGTGAAATTTTGAAATTGTATCTCTATTTTCCATTAAATCTTGTGCAACACCTAAAGGGTTAACAAAGTTTGTAAAATCAGTTTTGAATACCTTGAGGGGTGTAGTTTCTTAGATGGGGTCACTTTTATGGAGTTTATAATCTAGGGGTGCATCAGGGGGGCTTCAAATGGGACATGGTGCCAAAAAAACAGTCCAGCAAAATCAGCCCTCCAAAAACCAAACGGCGCACCTTTCACTCTACGCCCCGCTGTGTGGCCGTACAGTAGTTTACGGCCACATATGGGGTGTTTCTGTAAACAGCAGAGTCAGGGCAATAAAGATACAGTCTTGTTTGGCTGTTAACTCTTGCTTTGTTAGTGGAAAAAATGGGTTAAAATGGAAAATTAGGCAAAAAAATGAAATTCTCAAATTTCATCGCCATTTGCCAATAACTCTTGTGCAACACCTAAAGGGTTAACGACGTATGTAAAATCAGTTTTGAATACCTTGAGGGGTGTAGTTTCTTAGATGGGGTCACTTTTAGGGAGTTTCTCCTCTAGGGGTGCATCAGGGGGGCTTCAAATGGGACATGGTGTAAATAAACCAGTCCATAAAAATCTGCCTTCCAAAAACCATACGGCGCACCTTTCCCTCTACGCCCCGCTGTGTGGCCGTACAGTAGTTTACGGCCACATATGGGGTGTTTCTGTAAACGGCAGAGTCAGGGCAATAAAGATACAGTCTTGTTTGGCTGTTAACCCTTGCTTTGTTAGTGGAAAAAAATGGGTTAAAATGGAAAATTAGACAAAAAAATGAAATTCTCAAATTTCATCCCCATTTGCCAATAACTCTTGTGCAACACCTAAAGGGTTAACGACGTATGTAAAATCAGTTTTGAATACCTTGAGGGGTGTAGTTTCTTAGATGGGGTCATTTTTGGGTGGTTTCTATTATGTAAGCCTCGCAAAGTGACTTCAGACCTGAACTGGTCCCTAAAAATTTAGTTTTTGTAAATTTCTGAAAAATTTCAAGATTTGCTTCTAAACTTCTAAGCCTTATAACATCCCCAAAAAATAAAATATCATTCCCAAAACAATTCTAACATGAAGTAGACATATGGGGAATGTAAAGTCATCACAATTTTTGGGGGTATTACTATGTATTACAGAAGTAGAGAAACTGAAACTTTGAAATTTGCTAAATTTTTCCAAATTTTTGTTAAATTAGGTATTTTTTGGTGCAAAAAAAAATAATTTTTTGACTTCATTTTACCAGTGTCATGAAGTACAATATGTGACGAAAAAACAATCTCAGAACGGCCTGGATAAGTCAAAGCGTTTTAAAGTTATCAGCACTTAAAGGGACTCTGGTCAGATTTGCAAAAAATGGCCTGGTCCTAAGGTGTAAAAAGGCTGTGTCCTTAAGGGGTTAAGTAATGTGTTTCAGGACACTGCAATTGCACATGCCAATACAGAGGAGGGAATTTCTGCATATACACAGGCACCATCCGTGTGGCAGCTGCGACGGATGCAGACCCATTCAACTTGAATAAGTCCGTGATATGTCCGCACCATAAAAAAAATAGAACAAGTTCTATTTTTTTTGCGGTGCTGAGGCATGGACAGAAACACCATGGAAGCACTCCGTAGTGCTTCCGTGGGGTTCCATGCCTCCGTTCCGCACCACAGCTCTGGATTGCGGACCCATTCAAGTGATATTGCATATTGCGGGCCGCAATACGGGACACGTCCTGCATGAGGCCTAAGGGTGCATTCACATCACAGTTTAGCTTTCCGTTCTTCTGATCCATCAGAAGAATGCCTCATGCACATGGTCTTTGCTGGCCGTGGCCCGTATTGCGGCCCGCAAACATTCACTTGAATTGGTCCGCAATCCGGAGCTGCGGTGCGGAATGGATCCATTGCGGATCCATTACTGTGGTGCGGAACTTGTTCTATTTTTTTATGGTGCGGACAGATCACGGACCCATTCAAGTTGAATGGGTCTGGATCCATCACGGCTGCCGAATGGATGGGGCCCGTGCATTGGGGACCGCAAACTGCAAAAAAATGTATCCTATGCAATCCTATGCATAACTGATGCAACAGGATCCATTTTTTTTTTTACAGGATCCAGTTTTTTTTTTTTCCTCTCTCTTCTTCTGACAGATCCGAAGAACAGAAAGCTAAACGATGATGTGAATGCAACCTAAACTGTACAGTTTTTAACAAGGTACCATTAATGCTGCAGTACCAGGGAAATTCTCCATATTCAGCATCTTAGCTGTTTTAGATGTGGAAATTGTAATGTGCTTTTCAGCTTTTAATTTTACATTGCATTCAGTCCTTCCCTTCCGCTCTGATGGCAAGTCAAATGAGTGGAGACATAACACCTACAACAGAAAGTTCACAACACTGACTACTTAACCCTTTTAAGCGACAGCCAGTTTGGACAAAATGCCAGAGCCCCATTTTTCTAATCTGACGTGTCAGTTTATGTAGTAATAACTTTGGAACACTTTTACTTATCCAAGCCATTCTGAGATTATTTTCTCGTGACACATCATACTTCATATTAGTGGTGAATTTTAGTTGATACGTTTTACGTTTATACATTAAAAAAAATTTGCAGTAAATTTGGAGAAATTCACTATTTGAAAAATTTTAATTTCTCCGGATCCGTCTACAAATGCTATCCGTTTGCGCACGGATTTCCGGATCCGGCAGGAAGTTCCGGCAACGGAACTGCCTTCCGGATCCTCACAATGCAAGTGTGAAAGTACCCTAAGACAGATAGTGATACTTCATAAAATAGTTATTACTTTATATTTCCCATATGTATACTTTATGTTTGCATCATTTTGTAAATGGCATTTCATTTTTTAGGAAGTTAGAAGGCTTAGAAGTTTAGAAGCAAATTTGAAAAGAAAATTGGCAAAACCCACTTTTTAAGGAGCAGTTCAGTTATGAAGTCACTTTGTGAGGTGTACATAGTAGAAACCACCCTCGAGTTATTCAAAACTGATTTTACAAACTTTGTTAACCCTTTAAGTGTTCCACAAGAATTAAAGCAAAATGGAGTGGAAATTTTAAAATTTCATTTATTTGTGCAGATATTCCATCTTAACCCTTACTGTGTAACAGAAAAAATTGATTAACAGCCAAACAAACCTCAATATTTATTACCCTGATTCTGCAGTTTATAGAAACACCCCACATGTGGTCGGAAACCTGCAGTATGGGCACACGGCAGGGCACAGAAGGAAAGGAGCGCCATATTTTTAACGGGGGCAGATTTTGCTGGAATGGTTTTCAGCCCCACTGGCATCCCTCTTACCCTTCCCAGTGGTCCCGGCTGAAATAAAGCTGTCCTCCCACACAAGCTGAGGCCTGCTTCCTACCGACAATGGCTTTCTCTGCTCATAGGTAATGTGTGCACACACTATCTCTGGCTCTTATAGGGCCAGCATGCACACACAGACTTCTGCCTGACTTCTAGATTGGACCCTTTGCTGCCTGACCTGACCCTTCCCTGAACTTCCTACTGATCCTGAGCTGCTTGCCCTGACAGACCATTTATCGTACTGCACATATTCTGCCTTTCCTGACACCATGGATCAGCAGTCACCTGCACAGAAACTACTTCTAGTGCAGCAGTCTAGTGGTTCCCCTGCAGCAGAGTCCAGATCCCTGTACAGGCGATAAAGTTAGAGGGAAAGGGGGGTCACTTATATAATACACTTTGGAGCGGAACCATGTCAAATCTGTTCAAGGAACACAGGATCCACATGTGCCATGTTTCATTTTTTATCCAAAAATATCTGCAGGTCTCCTGTATATATGCATCTAGTTGGTTCCTTATTCCAACCAGCAGTCTCTACAGACGAGAAAACTGAGAAAATCCAGACGTCCCCACCTATCCCTTGGTTGAACTTGATGGACTTATGTCACATTTGAAAAGACCCTGAGGTACCCCTAGAAATAAAACCCGCAAAAGTGACCCCATTTTGGAAACTACACCCCTCAAGGAATACATCAAGGGGTAAAGTGAATGCTTTGACCCAAACGTTTCATAGAATTTAGAAACGCATGGCTGTGAAAATAAAAAAATTAACTTTTATTTCCAATATAATGCTGCACATTTTTTATTTTCACAAGGGCTAACAAGAGAAAATGCACCCCACAATTTATTATGCATTTTTTCCTGAATACGGCAACACCATATATGTGTTCGTAAACCGCTGTTTGGGGGCACGGCAGCATTCAGGAGGAAAGGAGAGCATTGGGATTTTCTAATATCTAATTTGCTGAAATTGTTTTTAGGGACCATAAAAAAAAATTTTTTTCACCAATGTAGCTGTGTAAGAGCTTGATTTTTGCAGGACAGCCGGAGCTTACTCTTGCGGTAAATATTATATGATAATTTTATTCTATGGGTTGATACGGTTATGGCAATACCAAATTTATATAATCTTTTACGTTTTACTACTTTTTCAGCATAAAATCACTTGTGTTAAAAATTAATTATATTTTGCATCGTCATATACTAAAGTCCATAACTTTTTTATTTTTTCACCAATGTAGTTTTGTGGGGGTTGTTTTTTGCGGAATGGGCTGTAGTTTTTATTTGTATCATTTTTGGGTACATATATCTTTTTAATCACTTTTATACCTTTTTTTGTGGAGGTGGTGACAAAAATAGCAATTCCATCCATGTTTTTTACATTATTTTTTTTTACAGCATTCACCACGTGGGATTAGTAACATGATACATACCTTTATAGTTCAGGTCATTACGGGCGCAGCAGTACCAATTATGTGTAGTTTTTTTATTTTTTTCATTTTTTAATGACATAAATGAATGGATATGAGAAAAGACAATTTTTATTAAAAAATTCTTTTTATTTTTTTACTTTTTTTTTTACACTTTTAAAAAAAAAATCAAGACCAATAGTCATCTATTGCAATGCATTGTATTATTATCTGTATTACACTTATACTTAGGCTGATCAGACCCTCAGGGTACAAGGCAGCCTGGATGCCTTAGCCATGGCAACCATTGGGCCACTGCCATCGCAGCAGCGGCAGCCCGATGGAAGAGAGAGGGAGCTCCTTCCCTCTCAACCCCATGGATGCCCCGGGCGTCTACTGATTGCGGTATCTATGGGATTAAACACCCGAGTTCTGTAACAGAAGAGTTTCAGCTGTAAGTTACAACTGACACTATCTGCTGATGGCAGTGGCTCAGTTCCTGAGCCGCTACCATCGTTGGCTGGAGGACAATGTTGCAGGAGACATGGGGGGGGGGGGGGGGGTGGCGGCATCGAATTATGCAGAGCTTGTTGGTAATGTTACTGTTCGAGAAACACTAGGTAATGGTGACCACAATATAATTATATTCCCCCTAAACTATAAAAAGCAAACTGTCAGGCAGAGCAAAGACACTGAATTTCAAAAAGGCTAATTTCCCTGGGTTGAGGGCAGCATTTCAGGGCAAGGACTGGGAGCAGCTACTGTCACATAATAATACAGAGGATAAATGGGAGAGCTTCAAATCCACATTGAGTAATTGCACTACAAAATTTATCCCTTTAGGTAACAAGTATAAACGGCTCAAGCATACGACGCAAGGTCTGCACACATAGTGTGTCCAGGCATTATACTCACCGCCATAATGGGGATTTTACCTCACTACGAGTAACACCTTTAGAATGGGCTCCTTCCTCTTTCCAGACATTATGCAGAAAAGAGATGTTCTGAATTTTTAAGTTAAACACGCTCTCAATGAAGCACTTGAATATACAAATTACTAATATCCAGACTTACCCATATGGATAGACCATCACAAATATTTTCATCAGCATGGTACTTTCATGAATTTTTATTTTTATTAATCTTTACAAATTTTATGTGTTTATATTTTGTATTCATTTTATGTAGTTATACATATATATATATATATATATATATATATACATACATACAAACACACACACATTTTTCTTAAAATCATTGTATGTTCAGAGAATGGATTCTATGTGTCTTGTTTATATATGTGTGCACATATATATATATATATATATATACACACACATATAATATATATATACTGTATATATATAGCAAAAAATAGCAAAAAATCGTACTGCACTCCAGACGGTTCTTCAGTAAAACAGAATGTTTTTATTCACCCATATGGTGGCAAAGAGCGACGTTTCGGCTCAAACATGAGCCTTTCTCAAGCCTAAGAGAAAGGCTTGAGAAAGGCTCATGTTGGACCCGAAACGTCACTCTTTGCCACCATATGGGTGAATAAAAACATTCTGTTTAACTGAAGAAACGTCTGGAGTTCAGTACGATTTTTTGCTCTGTATAAGTGGGTAAGCACCTGTTACCATACTTGGACCTTGCACCCGTTTTTTCCATTTGTACCTTTATTGGGTGGTGCTGCCAGTGTTTTTTTCCTGATATATATATATATATATATATATATATATATATTATACATGACTTCTAGTTTGGCATATTTTATGCATTTTATAGATTATCGTCATACGTATTTACTGCCTATAGACGTCCGCCAGCCATCACCACCCAAATTGACGTCACTTCCGGTACCCAGCGGAGCGCACATTTGCACTGAGGCTTTCCACCGGCCTCCTGAACTTCCGGTGCCGCTTCTCGGGACAACACATTTTTTACACATCGGTCAGAATATTAGTATAGTCATACATGTTTGTCACGCTCTGAGCTAGTATTATTATGATTACCTCTATTATTTCTAGTATTTTAAGTACCAGAGATGGGTAATCGGTTGAGTTCACTTCCGGTGGCCCCGCACCCCATTTTTGGGCGCCGAATTGTCACCCATTCATTTGCTATTTATAGCATACATTGTGTCTGTTTGCCTGTATTTCCTCCTGATGAAGGGGGTATTGAGACCCCGAAACGTGTTGAGCCACATATGCTTTTTAATAAAGAGATCTTTAACGAAATCACGGATCCGGCTCGTGATGTATAACCTGATTGCAGACCTGAAGCACTTACCTTGGATCTCCACCATTCTACAGGCGATTCCGGCCGGGGGGGTTTCACCCCAGGTGTCTTGAGCTTATCCTGGTGGTGACCCCCCAGTGAAGTGAGTTGATCCACTATACTCTTTTAATACATTTTAATTGATTGATTATACTTTTTATACAACCTCTATATAATCTTGCTGCGGAATCACGACTCTAGTGGGTTCTAAGTTATATTTGCGTTTCCATTGCTGCCACTCTTCCCTTCTGGATCACTAGGGAATGTCACCACTTTCTTTCTAATATGGTACATCTCTCACTATCGGAGTTTTCCTAGAATTTACTATTTGGTATTTTTCCTCTATAATTTATATTTCATACGTCTACTTAGAGAATCACTATAACTTGAATTATAATTTTTTATTATTTGGAGTCTGGCGCTCACTCTTTCCAGTACTGACGGTGGTAGTGGCCTACTATTTTAAGGACATTTTCTTTTCCCACCGACGCTGCATGTACTCACCTCTTCATCTCTATTACTACAGTGTTGATTGCCAACACTAGTTAGAGCAGCCTCCTCCATTATTCTCTCCTATTCACTGTTGCCTATCACCCACTGGCATCCGGTCAGGCGCCGCCACCTGATCCTATCTGTTCAAGAGCCTATTCAGCCCCAAGAAGATTTTTGGGATAACCTTTCCTTTTTTTCTCTTTTTTCGTTTACGCATTCCACTATATGGATTGGCAAAGGGGACACCCGATGCGAACAGAGGTCGTGAGGCAGACTCAGGATGGTCATATCTTGTCAACGACCTTCCAGATTTAATCAAGAGGGTTAAGCGAGAAATCACCGGTCTATTGTCTAAAGAAATATCTGACTCAGCAACACTCCTAATGGAACATGGATGGATGGATTTATGATTTGACAATACCAAAGAAACCACCACTACAAGAACGGATATGGACATTCTAGGACTGATCAAGGACTTCATTCACAAGGAAATAGAGGGGTATTTAATGTCAGTATATCTTCATCTTGAGGTCATACCCCGTGGTCTCAGACTTTCTCTGAAACCCACTTCTTCTGATGACAAGATTTTTTATGATAAATGGCTCACAAATAGGGATGTGTTCAATGAAATTCATGAGAATTTTAATTACTAAACTGAAACAGATCTGTATAGATCTAGTTACCAAACTTAAACATTTACTATATGTTGTTTCTAAAGAACAAAACCCAAGTGATCTGGTTTCCCTATTATCATTCAAATGGGTCACTTTGAGGAGATTCGAATACAATGAGGTTCTCAATAAATGCAACAAACTTCGACGAGACGTGATAGATTACCAAGATAATAAAATTTGTACTTGGGAAAGAAGACCAATTACCAATACCTACTCGGGGAAGCAAAAGGGTAAAAATAGAGTCAAACGACCACAACAAATAGGTCTTGTAACCAATTCTGGTCAACTACCTATCCACTTTGACAGACCAATCACCACAAGGATAGTTTTTAATAGTAAGATACATACTTATTCAAAAAACTGTGACAAAACTAAACGAACTGTAGACATTAAAACCAACATTAAGAACAAAAATAAAAATGAAAACAGTAGATAAACCCGAGGGGGATTACCAACCCTCCTGCTATTGTACAGTTCCTACACCTATCATTTATCCCAATGTATCTACTGTAGAAACACTAGCAGCTATGAATATTATCCGACATCCGCCTGACTACAAGGTCCGATCACCGATAGGATTTACGGCTATTAAACCCATAGTTATGGGTAAGACCAATATAGAGAAGCCCACCCCCTGCTCCACATCACCTGTCTATGTTATTAACACCTCATTCCACCTAATACCACACTCTCTCTCCATTTCCAAGGACCCAACAATTTCCACCTCTTTGGAACCAATTACAGACCCTACCAGTCACAACTCTTCCCTTACATTCAACAGTCCTCAGTCCGCCAGTCCCATCCATCTATCTGAGATATCCACCCATTCAGTTTCCCCCCCAGTCCTGAAGGTTTTCTAGCCCTGCCCACCAATCTTTCAGAAAGCACAAAGGACCTCCGCTACCCCTAGCCAGGATAATACTAACAAGCTTCCTAGCCCTCAGTCCTCTAATCCGACCAACAAACTCTCCCCTTCTAAGTACACCAACTACCTCCAAGTCACTCAAGATCACACACTTTTACACACCAGTTTCCAGCATCAAAAAGAAAAGACCAAAACGCAGATTTAGAGGATGCAGGGGAAGTGGAAAACAACGCTCCAGTAAACAAAAACAATCAAAACTAAGACAATAAGTCTTATCAACACCAAATCTAACACTGAGACTCTGAAACCAGTAGATCAAGAAAGGAAATTAGGGATTTTCAATTTATCTAAACACATCCTCGCAAGGAAAGAAATAGAATTACTCAGTAAAGGACCTTAATTTTGCCCATCTAATCAACCAAACCTGTTTGAGCTGTTTGTAGACCTCAATCAATTCGTACGCAAACTCACTTTACACCGACACTTCACTATAAAAAACTTCAGTTCTAACATAGACAATAGTGCCATAACCACATCTCAACCAAGCTTTGGTTCTAATGAGGATCCTCCATTCACCACTGATAATGTCATAGACCATCTCACAGTATCACAGTCTAACAAGAATGTTAAACCTCATAACTACCAAACATATAGCAACACCAATAGACAAGTCCTCCTTTTATCTGCTCGTAAGCAAGGGCGCCCATATCAAAAGTTTTTTCAATATGGTTATGTCAGACTTTAGGGACAACTTCTTGCTGACATCAAGCAAATCAGGTCCCAACAATCTCAGTCCCAGTCTAACTAAAGCTTTAAACACCCTAGCTAAAAATAAGGATATTGTAATCAAGAGTGCCGATAAAGGCAGAGGCATTGTTATAATGGATTCATCCTACTATTTATCTGAGTCCCTACGAATCCTTTCAGACAGAGATTATTATCAAATTCTATCGAATGAAGATAAAAAGAGCCTATCGGCTTTAATTGACGACGGTTTCAAAGTAGGTATTCTCAACAAAAAAGAAAGAATCTTCCACAGCACAATTTTATTTTCTACTGAAAATACATGAATCTTTGGTCAATCCCCCAGGAAGACCCATCATTTCCGGGGTCGGATCATTGACCTCTAACCTATCTGATTATGTAGACAGCATTCTACAGAAATATGTGGTCCTGTTTTACATTCCCATTTACGGGATACCTCCCATCTCATCAACACATTAGACACCTTCGTTTGGAGAGACACTTACCATTGGGCAACATTGGATGTCACTTTTTTATATAGCAATATCACCCACTCTCTAGGTTTACTAGCAGTAGAGAAAACACTTAATTCTGACCCTCTTATGTCTGACATCCAGAAATCCTTTATCATCGATTCCATACATTTCATCCTTCACCATAACTATTTTACGTTTCAGGACACAATATACAAACAATGTAAGGGGATGGCAATGGGGACGAAAATTTGCCCCGGCCTACGCTAATCTTTTTATGGGGGTATTTGAAGATGTACATGGTCTCCTATCCCACCCCAACATCAAATTCTATAAAAGATATATAGACGATAACATCTTGGTATGGGATGGAGACCCTTAGACTCTAACCGATTACATCAACCACATTAATAACAACAATTGGAATGTCAAGTTCACATTAGAACAACACCCCACTGAAGCTATTTTCCTCGACCTGGAGTTGAAGACCACCAACAATCAAATTACCACTAGCACACACTTTAAGAAAGTGGATACCTATAGCTACCTAGATTACAAAAGTTGTCATCATAATAAATGGAAAAAAAAACTACAATACAGACAGATGAGAAGAATCCGTAGGAACTGTACTGATGACAAAACTTGTAGGGAACAACTTTCTAGCCTACAAAAACAGGTCCGAGATAAAGGGTACCCCAACAAACTTATTGTCACGACCGCTACCCCAGCAGCAGTCGTGTCGCACCAGACGGAGGGGAAGGGGGACCCTTATCTACGGATGGGAATAGTATGGCCACCCCTGACTAACCCTAAGCTGGCACCTGTCTGCCCTGATACCCTAGACGGGGTGTGAACCCGTGCGGCGAGCAGGATGCCTAAACCCTCAGTCACCCTAAAGCCTAGAGTGGGGAAAGGCCGATGGGAGCACTAGTCACCATCACTCATGTCTAGGAGAACAGCAGGGGAAGACAGCAACAAACAAACTATATCAGAGATAGACTTATCCAGTCACGAGCAGAGAAGGCGATCCCAATCACGACAGTCCACAACGGACAAGAGCTCCACAGCAACACCATCAAACGATCTCCTTCAAAGGTCAGAATAGAACTGGAAGTAAGGACTATATCTGGCAATGACTGCAAGTGAAAGTGAAACTAATATAGTAGCTGGGAGTGGCAGACTGGACTCACCTGAGAAGGATGCCTACAAACTCCCAGTCAGGACAAAAAGGTTCACAAGGCAAAACCCAGATGACATACCCTGAACCACGGAGAAAACTCACAAGCTATCGCGAGTAGCAAGTCGCTGCGACCTTCTCCTCCCAGACCTGTCTGGATCAGTCACAGTCGTGACAGTACCCCCCTTTCTACGAGGGGCCCCTGGACCCTCAAGACCAGGCCTCTCCGGATGGGAGCTATGAAAAGCCCGAATGAGTCTGTCCGCTTTTATCTCTGATGCTGGAACCCACATTCTCTCTTCGGAACCATAACCTTTCCAGTGCACCAGGTACTGAAGAGAGCGGCGAACATATCGTGAATCAACAATCTTTTCTACCTGAAACTCAAGACTGCCATCAACAACCACCGGTGGAGGCGGTAGTGGCAATGGTTCAGGAGGTTCTACATATCTCTTAAGCAGAGATCTGTGGAAGACATTATGGATCCTTAGAGTCTGAGGTAGCTCCAGACGAAAAGCCACCGGGTTAATGATCTTAATTACCCTATAAGGACCAATAAATCTCGGACCTAATTTCCACGAGGGAACCTTCAACTTGATATTTCTGGTAGACAACCACACCAAGTCATTCACCCCAAGGTCCGGACCTTCAGAGCGCTTCCTATCAGCCGCACGTTTGTATCTACCACCAATTCTCTTCAAAACTTTCTTGCACACTCTGCCACACTGAAGAAAGTGAAGACGCAAATCGTTCCTCCTCGGGAATCCTAGACGGCCCTCCCTCACTAAACGTACAAAACTGAGGATGGAAACCATACGCACCAAAAAATGGTGACTTATCGGTGGATTCTTGACGACGATTATTAATGGCAAACTCGGCTAACGGTAAATAAGATGACCATTCCTCCTGATTTTCGGAAACAAAGCATCTCAAATATGTCTCTAGGTTTTGATTGGTACGTTCAGTCTGACCGTTGGACTGTGGATGGAAAGATGAAGAAAACGACAGATGAACCCCTAAACGAGAACAAAAAGCTTTCCAAAATTTAGAAACGAATTGGGTACCACGATCCGAAACAATATCGGAAGGGACCCCGTGAAGCTTCACGATGTGGTCAATAAAAACCTGAGCCAGTGTGTTTGCATTAGGCAATGCGGCAAGAGCAATAAAGTGCACCATTTTACTGAATCTGTCAACAACTACAAGGATAACAGTCTTCCCCGCTGATACTGGTAGATCCGTAATGAAATCCATTGACAGGTGCGTCCAAGGCCTGTTGGGGATGGCCAGAGGTAAAAGACGCCCTGCCGGACGAGTATGATCTACCTTAGAACGAGCACAGGTAGCACATGCAGACACAAAATTCAACACCTCCTGGCGCCATTTAGGCCACCAGAACCGACGAGACACTAACTCAGAGGTTGCCCTACTACCTGGGTGTCCTGCCAGTGTGGAGTTATGGTGTTCTTTTAGTATCTCCAGTCGTAAATTTTCTGGCACAAACAGTTTACCCGAGGGGCAGGAGGCCGGGGCGTCCCCCTGAGCTTCCAACACCCTCCCCTCCAAACCTGAGTGTAATGCAGAGACCACCACCCCCTTTTGCAAAATGGGCTCTGGTACCTCAACATCACCCCCTCCAGGAAAACTTTGAGACAATGCATCCGCCTTAGTATTTTTTGCCCCCGGGCGATAGGTTATTACAAAATTAAACCTAGTAAAAAATAACGACCACCGAGCCTGTCTAGGGGTGAGACGTTTAGCAGACTCCAGATATAATAAGTTTTTGTGATCAGTAATCACCGTGATGGGATGAACCGCCCCCTCCAAAAAATGACGCCACTCCTCAAAAGCCAACTTAATAGCCAAAAGTTCCCTGTTGCCAATATCATAGTTCCTTTCTGCAGTAGACAATTTCTTCGAAAAGAAAGCACACGGACGCCATTCACCAGGGGACGGGCCCTGAGATAGTACCGCTCCCACCCCCACCTCTGATGCGTCAACCTCTACAATAAAGGGAAGCGAGACATCTGGCTGTACGAGAATAGGGGCCGAGGTGAATCTCTCCTTCAGAGATGCAAAGGCAGTTTTGGCTGCATGTGACCATTTGGAAAAATCGGATCCCTTTCGGGTCATGTCCGTCAGTGGTTTGACCACCAAGGAATAGTTTTTTATAAACTTTCTATAAAAATTGGCAAACCCCAGGAAGCGTTGCAATGCCTTCAGGTTCTCAGGCAGATCCCATTCTATAATCGCCCGGACTTTCTCTGGATCCATGCGGAAACCTGAATCTGACAACAGATACCCCAGAAATGGCCACCCCTGACTAACCCTAAGCTGGCACCTGTCTGCCCTGATACCCTAGACGGGGTGTGAAACCGTGCGGCGAGCAGGATGCCTAAACCCTCAGTCACCCTAAAGCCTAGAGTGGGGAAAGGCCGATGGGAGCACTAGTCACCATCACTCATGTCTAGGAGAACAGCAGGGGAAGACAGCAACAAACAAACTATATCAGAGATAGACTTATCCAGTCACGAGCAGAGAAGGCGATCCCAATCACGACAGTCCACGCCGGACAAGAGCTCCACAGCAACACCATCAAACGATCTCCTTCAAAGGTCAGAATAGAACTGGAAGTAAGGACTATATCTGGCAATGACTGCAAGTGAAAGTGAAACTAATATAGTAGCTGGGAGTGGCAGACTGGACTCACCTGAGAAGGATGCCTACAAACTCCCAGTCAGGACAAAAAGGTTCACAAGGCAAAACCCAGATGACATACCCTGAACCACGGAGCAAACTCACAAGCTATCGCGAGTAGCAAGTCGCTGCGACCTTCTCCTCCCAGACCTGTCTGGATCAGTCACAGTCGTGACACTTATACACGATTCAACCAGGAGAGCACTCAAAAACACCAAATCTGAGAGTTTGAAAGGAAAAGAGAATAAAGAACATAACAATTCCAAATGTCCCAATATGAATTTTAGTCCCCGCTACAACTCACGCCATGGTGAAATTAGAAAAATAGTAAACATTGGAACATTCTTTTAAAAAGATCCCATCATAGGCGGAACCATTCCAAAAACTTCAAAGCTAACGTTCAGAAGGGCCCAGACCCTGAAAAATATCTTGGCCCCTTCCTGCCCCAAAATATCTAGTGAAGACGAGGGTGCAATACAAAAACCCAACAAGAGCCTTTCAAAACTAGGCTCCCACAAATGCGGTAACAAAAGGTGTAAGTGCTGTGATATTATCAATCCCTGCAAACAGATCATCTTACCTTCCCTCAGAGAACCTATTTCCCTGCGGCATAAAATGAATTGTAGTACTACTAATATTATATACTTACTCCAGTGTCCTTGTAATCTTTTATACGTAGGTCAACTACCCAATCTTTAAGGGAACATATGAACGAGCATCGCTCAAACATACGACGCAAGGTCTGCACACAGTGTGTCCAGGCATTATACTCACTGCCATAATGGGGATCCTACCTCACTACGAGTAACACCTTTAGAATGGGTTCCTTCCTCCAGACCCATATGGATAGACCATCACAAATATTCTCATCAGCATGGTACTTTCATGAATTAAAATTTTTATTAATCTTTACTATTTTATGTATTTATATTTATATTAATTTTATGTAGTTATACATATATATACATTTTTCTTAAAATCTTTGTGTGTTCAGAGTATGGATTCTCTGTGTCTTGTTTATATATGTGTGCACACGTATTTGTGTACACACACACACACATTATATATATATATATATTGTCCGGCATATTTTATGTATTTTATAGATTATCGTCATATGTATTTACTGTTTTATTGGTATGAAGGACTTTATCACTGAAGATCCTTTTTTTCAAAAATCCATTTTTTCCAATGCATATCCTCTAGTGGGGGCTTTACAAAGCGTGATTGTTGCGCGAAACGGCTGTTGCCTTTTTCTTCCGCAAATTGTGACCCGCACCCGCTATATTTTAACCTGAATAAAGCTACGAATTGTTGAAGATTCGGTGAGTGCCGCCTCTCTTTTTTTCTTCTATTTTTTATGACACCATTGGTCTGTTTGTTCTGGCTAATAACCACTCGATTAATTGCATGGTTACTGAGAGATACGTTACTGACACCGTACCGCATGTAGTAGTGCCGGCTGTGCCTTCTTTTTACTGTAGAATATAGAATATGTTTTTAATTAAATTTATTTTATTTAACTATGTGATACACCTAGCATCCCTTATATAAGCATATGATGTAATTTTAATTTGCATTTAATCAATATCTATTACATACTATATGCACCCATTAATTTATATCTATATGCCTCATTTCAGGCACACACTCCATATTGTAGTAGGCCAGCACCGCCCCGCAGCTCCGTCTGACCAGCTGGTGGTAAGTGGAATGCACGAGAGATACAGTGCATTCCACCTCAACCAGCCACCCTCTAGCCAATGTCACGTCCTGGTCCAGTGGAACGCACGCTAGATGGGATGCGTTCCACGAACCCCCGTCACTTCCTGTACTGCCTCTAGATGTCCGTCAGCCATCGCCACCCACATTGACGTCACTTCCGGTCCCCGGTGGAGCACACATTTGCACTGATGCGTTCCACCGGCCTCCTGAACTTCCGGTGCCGCTTCTCGGCACAGAACACATTTTTTACACATCGGTCAGAGTATTAGTATAGTTATACAGGATTGTCACGCTCTGAGCTAATATTATAATTACCTCTATTATTTCTAGTATTTTAATTACCAGAGATGGGTGGCCCCGCCCTTCCCCTTTTTGGCGCCAAATTATCACCCATTAGTTTGCCATTTATAGCATACATTGTGTCTGTTTGCCTGTATTTTCTCCTGATGAAGGGGGTATTGAGACCCCCGAAACACGTTAAGCCTCATATGCTTTGTAATAAAGAGATCTTTAACGAAATCACGGATCCGGCTGCTGATGTATAACCTGATTGCAGACCTGAAGTACTTACCTTAGATCTCCAACAATCTACAGGTGATCCCGGCCGGGGGGATTCACCCCAGGTGTCTTGAGCTTATCCTGGTGGTGACTCCCCAGTGAAGTGAGTTGATCCACTATACTCTTTTAATACATTTTAATTGATTGATTATACGTTTTTATACAGCCTCTATATAATCTTGCTGCGGAATCACAACTCTAGTGGGTTCTAAGTTATATTTGTGTTTCTTTTGCTACCACTCTTCCCTTCCGGACCACTAGGGAATGTCACCACTTTCTTTCTAATATGGTATATCTCTCACTACCGGAAGAGTTTTCTTAGAATTTACTATTTGGCATTTTCCCTCTATAATTTATATTTCATACGTCTACTTATAGAGAATCACTATAACTTGAATTATTTTTTATTATTTGGAGTCTGGCGCTCACTCTTTCCAGTACTGACGGTTGTACTGTCCTACTATTTAAAGGACATTTTCTTTTCCCACTGACGCTGCATGTACTCACCTCTTCATCTCTATAATTAAACCCCCCATGGCCTACAGCTACTGTAAAAAGAGCAATAAAAGACAAAGAGGGCATTTAAAAAATACATATCTGAGGGGTCAGCTGTAGCGTTTGAAGATTACTAAGGGCTTAATAAAATCTGCAAAAAAAGAGATAAATTTAGCAAATATACAAAACGAACAGCAGGTAGCAAAAGAAAACAAAACATCCCAAAAAGTTTTTTAAATCTATAAATGCTAAAAAACCTTGGTCTGAGCAGGTAGGTCCCATAAATAATGGTAAAGGGGGGGTAGTCACTGAAGATAAGGAAAAGGCAGAGTTCCTAAATATTTTTTTTAGCTCTGTATTAGGGGTGGGCGATATGGCCCAAAATCTATATTGCAATATAATTTGAAGCATGTGCGATATGCGATATATATCGCAATATAGTATTTTCTTCTGTATGTATACAAAAAATACTAAATTACAAAACTGCCATAAGACATGTCCCCCAGAGCCAGTGCCATTAGCCCCAAGCCCCATGGCATTTGCCATCATCTGCCATCAGACATGTTCTTGTCCCCCAGAGCCAGTGCCATCAGCCCCAAGCCCCATGGCATTTGCCATCAGACATGTCCCCCAGAGCCAGTGCCATCAGCCCCAAGCCCCATGGCATTTGCCATCATCTGCCTTATGTCCCCCAGAGCCAGTGCCATAAGCCCCATGTGGCATTTGCCATCATCTGCCTGCCCTATGCAGCCAGCCAGTCGCAGGGGGTACACGTGAGGTTCACGGTGGACCGATGAGGGGCCAAATAGTATAACACACAGTTTATCAGTTTACTCACGGTTAGCAGATAGCCTCCCTGGGCTGGCAGCACAGTGTTGAGGTGGACAGCACAAAATCCTCCGGGGCACGCTCTGTGATAGGAAGCATCAGCCAAGATGGTGGTTGAGGTGCCCTTGATGTTAGGGGTGCTTAGGGTGCTTGTTGCGGCTGAGTCCTTTGATGTTTTTTGTCGTGATGCCAGTACCGTTAATGGTGGTACAACCATAGGTAGTAATAAGGAGGTAGACAGTGGTAAGATGCAACTCACAACTTTTACTTTAGAGGTCTTTCAGTTGCAGTAGTACAATTATGCAGTCTTTAGATGATAGAGGTAATTCTGCAAATCCACTGTTTAAGGCTTGTCAGGTTTTTGGTGAGTTTTGGAGCAGTGGGTTACTTCAATATCAGTAGAATCTTGGTGAGGTTGCCGGAGGCCATGGTATCCTTCACCTAAAATATCCCAAAGGTCCTTTCTGCCTGGGTTACGGCTTTTATCCTTTGGATGAGGTAAATTTATCCTTCTCTTTTGTCCCTTTTCTGGACTAAGACTTCTTTTAGAGCTGACGTGCTGATCTGCACCTTTTCACTCTCTCAGTGTCAATATCCACACTGATCTTCACACTGACCTGTCTGATCGGCTCTAACCACTGACCTGAACTGAACTAATCTGATATCCTCCCTCCTGGTCTCAACTGACTAACTAGGCCTGACCTGAGGCCTAAGCTCTATCCCCATCTAGTGGTGGGATGTATAAATTGCACCTAATAGGCCTGTTAACAGGGATTTTTCAGATATACAAATGCAAAGTTATACATTACAGTACAATGCAATTGTTATGATCAAAAAGTACTTTTAAGCAGTGCCCACACACACATAGTGGGACGCTGCACATATGTCCCCCAGAAGAGCCAGTGCCATCAGCCCCATGTGGCATTTGCCTGCCATATGTCCCCCAGAAGAGCCAGTGCCATTAGCCCCATGACCATCCTTTGCAAATAGATCCCCCCCCCCGCGATCCTCCAGCCCCCTCTACCCCCAGAAGAATCACTATACTTACCTTCCCTGCAGGGTACTCGGCGAGTCGGCAGTCCGCAGGTGTTGTCGCGTATTCTTTCTAGCATGCATTGCAGGACCTGACGTCACACACACCGTCAGCCAGCGGGCTGACGCTGTGTGCACTCCAGGCCCTGGCAACTACAGTACAGCGCGGTGCGGAGTCGGGAGCCACGGCGGTGAGAAGGTTCGGGTTCGTCTATTCACTACCGCTCCTGGTCATATCGCGGTCCGGCGATATATGCGATATGGACAAAATCTGTATCGTTGCACAGATTCATATCATCCATATCTCATATCGCCCACCCCTACTCTGTATATACAAAAGATAAGAAAGGAGCTGATAGCTGTGGCGCCGGGGTTGTTAGTACATCCAGTGATATACTCAATTGGCTAACTGTAGATATGGTCCAAGAGAAGTTAAATAGGGTAAATGTGAACAAAACTCCGGTTCCAGATGGATTACACCCAAGAGTGCTTAAAGAGCTCTGTTCAGTCATTGCTGTGCCCCTGTTTATAATTTTTAAGGATTCTCTAGGGACTGGTATAGTGCCAAGTGATTGGTGCAAGCAAACGTGGTGCCCATATTCAAAAAAGGATCAAGGTCCTCCACAGGTAATTATAGACCAGTTAGTTTAACTTCTGTTGTGGGAAAAATGTTTAAAGGAATCTTAAGGGACTATATACAGGAGTATGTGACTATATCTAATATTATAAGGGATTAGCAGCATGGGTTTACAAAGGCCAGAAGTTGTCAGACTAACCTGATTTGATTTTATGAGGAGGTGAGTAGTAGCCTGGACAGAGGGGCAGCTGTGGATGTAGTGTTTCTGGTTTTTGCAAAGGCTTTTGAACTGTCCCTCATAGACGCTTAATAAGTAAGGTAAGGTCTATTGGCTTGGAAAGTATAGTTGGATTGAAAACTTGCTGAAGGACCGTGTCCAGAGAGTTGTGGTCAATGATTCCTATTCAGAATGGCCCCAGGTTATAAGTGGTGTACCCCAAGGTTCAGTGCTGGGCCCTTTATTATTTAATTTATTTATTAATGATATTGAGGATGGGATTAATAGCACCATTTCTATTTTTGCAGATGACACTAAGCTGTGTAGAAATGTACGGTCTATGGAAGATGTGCACAAACTACAAGCTGATTTGAACACTCTGAGTGGTTGGGCATCAACTTGGCAAATGAGGTTCAATGTGGACAAATGTAAAGTTATGCATCTTGGTAGTAATAATCTCTGTGCTTCATATGTCTTAGGTGATGTAACACTGGGAGAGTCACTTATAGAGAAGGATTGGGTGTCCTTGTAGATGGTAGATTAAATTACAGCATACAATGTCAATCAGCTGCTTCTAAGGCCACCAGAATATTGTCATGCATTAAACGAGGCATGGACTCGCGGGGCAGGGATGTAATACTACCACTTTACAAAGCGCTGGTGCGGCCTCATCTGGAATACGCAGTCCAGTTCTGGGCACCAGTACATAGAAAGGACGCTCTGCAGCTGTAAAAAGTACAGAGATGAGCGACTAAAATGATAAGGGGCATGGAAGGTCTTAGTTATGAATAAAGATTAAAATAATTGAATTTATTTAGTCTTGAGAAGAGACGTCTAAGGGGGGACATGATTGACGTATAAATGGGCCATACAAAAAATACGGCGAAAAGCTGTTCCATGTAAAATGTGCTCAAAAGACAAGGGGGCACTGCCTCCAACTGAAGAAGAAAAAGTTTAGTCTTCAGAAGCGTCAAAGCTTCTTTACTTTTAAAACCTTTGAATCTGTGGAATAGACTTCCTCAGGACGAAGTCACAGCAGGAATAGTGGACTGTTTCAAAAAGGGTTTAGACAAATTCTTAAAAGTAAAAAACATAAATGCTTATAAAAACATGTAGAAATCTGAGTCTCGCTTCCTTCTGGGATTCCCGTCCCCACCTATCCCTTGGTTGAACTTGATGGACGTTTGTCTTTTTTCAACCGTATTAACTATGTAACTAAGAAGGAACATATTGCATTACCTTTGGTTCGGGCTGTGCTGTGTGGCGTGGCTTCCCACATGTGTGAGAGAGAGCTCCTTCTAAAGCCGGGTGACTGGGGGCGTGGCTAATAGCAGACTGCCAACTAGAGGATCGGGGTTGCGGGATGCAGGGGACCAGGGGGTGGGGCTAAGGGCGGACAGCTGACTGCAGGACCGAGATTGTCCTGACTTGCAGCATTGTGTGTGTGCGGTGTCAGCGCACTCAGTATCGGAGTGCTGGCACAGTTAGGTAGGGGAGCTGAGGACAGGGTACTGGGATGGGGGAAGATCTCAATTGGGTATCTGGACGGGAGTTTGATGAGGGATGATAAGAAAAAGTTTACTTAATTACATGATTGGAGAAAGGACATAAATGATTTTATTAAAGTGAAATGAAGATGTAAATATAAAATACATGATTTTGTGGAATGAAGACAAATAAAAGGAAGTACCGTAAATGTCATGATTGTAATAATGGATCTGTGTAATGGATTCCTAGTACACAGGAATATAGGGACAAAGGGGGGTATCTGTGGCTGACACTGTTATGGGGGGGTATCTGTGGCTGACACCGTTATGGGGGGGTATCTGTGGCTGACACCATTATGGGGGGGTATCTGTGGCTGACACAGTTATGGGGGGGTTATCTGTGGCTGACACCGTTATGGGGGGGGGTTATCTGTGGCTGACACCGTTATGGGGGGGTTATCTGTGGCTGACACCGTTATGGGGGGGGGGTTATCTGTGGCTGACACCGTTATGGGGGGGGGTTATCTGTGGCTGACACCGTTATGGGGGGGGGGGTTATCTGTGGCTGACACCGTTAGGGGGGGTTATCTGTGGCTGACACAGTTACGGGGGGGTTATCTGTGGCTGACACCGTTATGGGGGGGTTATCTGTGGCTGACACCGTTATGGGGGGGTATCTGTGGCTGACACCGTTATGGGGGGGGGTATCTGTGGCTGACACCGTTATGGGGGGGGTATCTGTGGCTGACACCGTTATGGGGGGGTATCTGTGGCTGACACCGTTATGGGGGGGGTATCTGTGGCTGACACAGTTATGGGGGTATCTGTGGATGACACATAGCATCTTATGCTATGTGTCATCCACAGATCCCCCCATAACAGTGTCGCTGTTTAGTGTGAATGTAATGGCAGCGGTGCCCGGTGCAGTCACTGTATTACACCGGCCCCATACACCGTTATGGGGGGGGGGGTATCTGTGACTGACACCGTTATGGGGGGGGGGGTATCTGTGACTGACACCGTTATGGGGGGGGTATCTGTGACTGACACCGTTATGGGGGGGGTATCTGTGACTGACACCGTTATGGGGGGGTATCTGTGACTGACACCGTTATGGGGGGGGTATCTGTGACTGACACCGTTATGGGGGGGGTATCTGTGACTGACACCGTTATGGGGGGGTATCTGTGACTGACACCGTTATGGGGGGGGGTATCTGTGACTGACACTGTTATGGGGCTGGTCTGTGGCTGACCCCGTTATGGGGCTAGTCTGTGGCTGACACCGTTATGGGGCTGGTCTGTGGCATCTTATGCTATGTGTCATCCACAGATCCCCCCCATAACAGTGTCGCTGTTTAGTGTGAATGTAATGGCAGCCGTGCCCGGTGCAGTCACTGTATTACACCGGCCCCGCTCAGAGTAGTAATACTTTGAATAACTGTAATGATAATAACGATCTTCACTTCTTCACTTACTACATGGTGAGGCAGGAGGCCGGGCGGGCGGCCAGGCACTGGCAGCGTAACTCACTACGTCATGCGCCTGCGCCACCTGCTTCATTCATGCAGTGGGCGGAGCAGGGGCATCACTTAGTGAGTTACGCTACCAGTGCCTGGCCGCCCACCCGGCCTCCTGCCTCACCATGTAGTGAGCGGGGCCGGTGCAATACAGTGACTGCCCCCCGCGGCCATTACAATAGGATGCTGCACATGTAGTGTCCGTGGAGTGTGTGCCGATGGAGCGGCGTCTGGCCGCACTGCGCGTGTGGGGAAGCGGGCGCATGTGCAGTGCGGCATAATGAGTAAGATAGCCGGCTTTCAGTGTGGACGGCTCCCCGAGATCTGTGACGGCTGCGCTGTCCCGTGTGCTCCGGGCAGAGTATAACTCTGAAAGCCGCTGTGCCCGGCTCCCGGCGGCGTCCTCCCTGAGCGCTGCTGTCCCGCCGCTGTGCCCCCGAGCCCGGCTCTGCGACCTGGATTGGCCTGTGTGTGTGTGTCCGTCCGCTGTGCATGCACACTTCTATAATCGGCACACACGCACGGACACCAGCCCTGAGCACGTACACAGGGCTTTTATTAGTATAGATAGCTTGTACCATTGATTCCCTCAAACACAATCTATAATAATAAAAGCCCTGTGTGCATGCTCCGTGTCCATGTGCCAATAATTAAACTGCGCGTTCGCGGCGCACCGACCAATCGGCACACGGCTTTCTACACGCAGCCTGCACCGCTCACACCAGCTCGACGCCCACACCAATCACCACACGGCAAAGTCTCAGCCATCCTTTCCTCTAAAATGAAATGGAACATGGTCAAGATCATATATTCAGATAAAAATGAATATCCTAGTTTCATGTCATCTTAGCCTCCAGAGGCATTTTTCTCTGAATAATCCCCCTGTCTGCCCGGCATCACCTCCCACCCACTGATACCCCTTCCCTTTAAAGGGCTTCTGTCACCCCGCAAAAGTAATTTTTTTTGGGATAGTTACATTCCTTATAGCGCGATATAGGAGAATATAATGGTATTACTTACTTTCATGCGGCCGTTTCTTTAGAAAACGAAGTTTTATAATATGTAAATGCGGTCTCTACCAGCAAGTAGGGCGTCTACTTGCTGGTAGCCGCAGCAGAAAACCGCCCCCTCGCCGTGTTGATTGACAGGGCCAGCCGTGATCTCCTCCTCCGGCCGGCCCTGTCAGTAGTTCAAAAATCGCGCGCCTCTGTTCAATCGGCGCAGGTGCTCTGAGATGAGGAGGCTCGTCTCCTCAGAACTCCCTCAGTGCGCCTGCGCCGATGACATCACCGAAAGAGAAGACGTCATCGGCGCAGGCGCACTGAGGGAGTTCTGAGGAGACGAGCCTCCTCATCTCAGAGCGCCTGCGCCGATTGAACACAGGCGCGCGATTTTTGAACTACTGACAGGGCCGGCCGGAGGAGGAGATCACGGCTGGCCCTGTCAATCAACACGGCGAGGGGGCGGTTTTCTGCTGCGGCTACCAGCAAGTAGACGCCCTACTTGCTGGTAGAGACCGCATTTACATATTATAAAACTTCGTTTTCTAAAGAAACGGCCGCATGAAAGTAAGTAATACCATTATACTCTCCTATATCGCGCTATAAGGAATGTAACTATCCAAAAAAAAAAAAATGACTTTTGCGGGGTGACAGAAGCCCTTTAAGCAACCTCACCATGCTCGAGATGACATCATCCCTTAAATTTCATCCCGCCTCTCCTGGCCTCTGATTGGCTCATTGGCACTCCCTACACACCTCTCCAGCGATTGGTCCAGGTCTGTCATTGAAACCCCGTAGCCACGCCTCCATATGTGTTTGAGGCAGCGTCTGGTCTCTATGGAGACGGTAATTAATTGGCTGTGTCAGCTGTCTGTCAAATCTCAGAGGGTGGTGCCTGGGTGCCAGGGAGGTGCTGCTGCTGGACTGGTAATTTTCTGTGCACCCCGTTGTTGGAGCGATGTGGGAGGAGCGGGGTGTCAGCTGGAAGACACCTGTTTTCCTTCCCTTGTCGCCGGCTAGCAGGGCACCTGCATCTCCACTCCACAGTCTGCAGCTCTGACCGAGGTAGGGAGTGGAGAGGAAAACAGGAGCCCATCTTGTGTGACAGTCAGCGCCATGCAGCCGCCCCAGCACTGAGCCGCACCACGGAGCCGCCCCCAGCTGCCACTCTTCTCCTTACAGAGCCCACGGGGAATGGAAGTTGCTGGGCTGTGAGTGCCATGGCAGAGGGGCCAGAAGGGGTTTGTGGGCGGTGCAGCGCACTGTGTCCTGATTGGTCGCCTCCTGCACATACCCAGTGTAAAAATCGGCACACACGCACGGACACCGCGTACACAGGGCTTTTATTATATAGGATAATAATCTTGATCCTGGAGGCAGAGGTCCTAGTGGAGGCAGACGTGGCGGTGCAGGAGGAGGAGGCGGCAGTGCAGGCAGAGGAGGACAGCACATTTTTTTTATTTAATTTTTTATATATATTTTTGTTTTCAGTTTGTTTTTGAAGGCCCCCAAAAATTGGGAAATAGCAAAAAGAACGCACAAACTGCACTGGAGTACAACAATGGCTAGGTGCGCCCAGTATACAGTACTTTTCTACTCTGCCAATATAAAACATAATAATCTTGAGCCTGGAGGTCCCAGTAGAGTATGAGGCAGACGTGGTGGTGCAGGCGGAAGAGGCACAAGTGGGGGTGCAGGCGGATTTTGTTTTTTTCTTAAATGTTTGTTTTTTGGTTTGTGGAGGCCCCAAAACATTGGGAAATAAAGAGAAAGTATAAACTGCGCTGGAGTATAACGATGGCTGGGTGCAAGTATACCTCTCTGTTCTGGCCAAGCCCTGTGGGATCCATGCCTGGTTCATTTTAATGAACGTGAGCTTGTCCATGTTGGTTGTGGACAGGTGGATGCGCCTGTCCATGATCACTTCCCTGTGCTAAACTTTCAGACAATAAACTTGCCGCAGGGCATGCCAGCACCTCCAAGTAGTGGCCGCTGGGGACCACGTACCATGAGACAGCTGCTGTTATGACATTTTTTAAACTCTCTGTCTCAAAAACAGAATGGAAGCATTTCAAAAGATAGCAATTTAGTAATTCTGGCATTCAGGGCAAGGGCTCGCCGGTGGGTGGGGGGGTACTTTTTCTCTCCAGTGTTTGGGGAATGGACAGCTTAACGCTTCCATGGGACAGTGTGGAGATGCTCGGTGAGGGTGGTGGTAGTGTTGCTGCCACATCCTCTGTTTGCAGGGTGGCAGGTGCCACAGTCCCTCCAGATGGGGAGAAAGATGCCAAGACTGCAGCGGAAGAGGGAGCAGAAGGAGCCTCTGATCTTTTGTGGTTCTTGAGGTGTCTACTCCACTGCAGTTCCTGCTTTGCGGTTAGATGTCGGATCATGGAGGTGGTGTTCAGGTTTTTAACATTTATGCCTTGCTTCAGGCTCTGACTGCACAGTGTGCAAATCACCCATGTCCGGTCATCAGCACACTGCCTGAAAAACTGCCACACCAGAGAACTCCTTTGCACTGGCTTTGGTGTGCTGTGTCTCTTGGCGAGTTGGGCAGTAGTAGGCGTACTGGCTGAGGGACATCCGCTCTACTTTTGCACCCTGCTCACTCTTTTGCTGTGGGGCTGCGTGACCCCCAGCTCTTCCTCCGAACTGCACACAGTTCAGATATTACTGTATGGCGCAATCACCCTCACGACCAGGATGTGTAGAGAATCTTCTTTTATTGGTACGGTATCTGAGAGCAACATATACAATGTGGTCCGGAGATATTAGCTTCCCCTTTATCAGGTAAAAATTGCTTATGCAAACATAAAGTTCACATAAGCTCTTTTATATTTAAAAAAGGCGTCAAAAAGGAGCACACTAATTAAGGGCTCTTTCACACTTGCGTTGTTCTGTTCCGGCATAGAGTTCCGTCGTCGGGCTCTATGCCGGAAGAATCCTGATCAGGATTATCCCCATGCATTCTGAATGGAGAGAAATCCGTTCAGGATGCATTAGGATGTCTTCAGTTCCGGACCGGAACGTTTTTTGGCCGGAGAAAATACCGCAGCATGCTGCGCTTTTTGCTCCAGTCAAAAATCCTGAACACTTGCCGCAAGGCCGGATTCGGAATTAAGGCCCATTGAAAGGCATTAATCCGGATCTGGCATTAAGCTAAACGTCGTTTCGGCACATTACCGGATCCGACGTTTAGCTTTTTCTGAATGGTTACTATGGCTGCCAGGACGCTAAAGTCCTGTTTGCCATGGTAAAGTATAATGGGGAGCGGGGGAACAGTATACTTACCGTCCGTGCGGCTCCCGAGGCGCTTCAGAGTGACGTCAGGGCCCCCCACGCGCATGGATGACGTGATCGCATGGATCACGTCATCCATGCGCATGGGGCGCTCTGACGTCATTCTGGAGCGCCCCGGGAGCCGCACGGACGGTAAGTATACTGCTCCCCCGCTCCCCACTACTACTATGGCAGCCAGGACTTTAATAGCATCCTGGGTGCCATAGTAACACTGAACGCATTTTGAAGACGGATCAGTCTTCAAATGCTTTCAGTTCACTTGCGGTGTTTCGGATCCGGCGGGCACTTCCGACAAATGGAGTACACGACGGATCCGGACAACGCAAATGTGAAAGAGGCCTAAGGGCTGTAACTAATTGTCAAAGGTACACCCCTTATTTGCATATCTATAAATTCTAATACTTTAACCATGTAAGTAAAATATCCATGTAAAACAAACAGGGCTCCATTTACCCCCCCCCCCTCCCCCGACATGTGAGGTCAGTGTCAGTGACTTCCCGCATTTTGACGTAATAGCACGTCATGGTGATCGAGCAGGCACCTGAGCGGTGCACGCCCGATCACTGCAGGGGTCCGGCAGTCCCTGGTAGCCAGGCCCCTGCAGTATCTGCCGGCATTTTTGTTTACAGCGATGCCGGCAGATTAACCCCTCCTATGCCGTGATCAGCGCTGACTGCGACATAGTAGTGGTTTGCTGTGGGTGAAGGAGTGCATCGAGTCCCCGCGCTGCTTTGGCGGGGACCCGATGCGTGAAAAGGCAGCCCGATGCCATGCAGAGGCTGCCCAATGCCTTGCACGGCATCGGGACCTACCTTCTACGGGTGCCCAGGAGATCCAGCCTCAGGCAATCACAAAAAGTGCAACACCAAGCGATCAAAAAGGCGTATGTCGAACAAAATGGTACCAATAAAACGGTCACCTCATCCCGCAAAAAAATGAGACCCTACATAAGAAAATCTCCCAAAAAATGAAAAACTAGAGCTCTCGAGCATGGAGATACTAAAACATCATTATTTTCTTTCAAATATGCTATTATTGTGTAAAACTTAAATAAATAAGAAAAAGTATACATTTTAGGTATTGCCACGTCCATAATGATCTGCTCTATAAAAATATCACATGACCTAACCCCTCAGGTGAACGCTTTAAAAATAAATAGATAAAAATGGTGCCAAAATGAAAAATTTTTTTGGTCACCTTGCCCCATAAAGTGTAATAATGAATGATGAAAAAAAAATCATATGTACCTAAAAATGGTACCAATAAAACTGGCACCTTATCCCCTAGTTTCCAAAATGGGGTCACTTTTTGGGAGTTCCTTCTGTAAGGTTGCATCGGAGGGGGGGGGGGGACTTCAAATGGGACATGGCATCTAAAAAACAGTCCAGCAAAATCTGCCTTCCAAAAACCATATGGCGTTCCTTTTTACGACCACATGTGGGGGGTTTCTGTAATCCGCAGAATCAGGGTAATAAATATTGAGTTTTATTTGGCTGTTGACCCTTGATGTATTAAAGAAAAAAATTTATTAAAATGGAAAATCTGCTAAAAATGTGAAATTTTGAAATTTCATCTCAATTTCCTTTAATTCTTGTGGAACATCTAAAAGGGTTAAACTTAGTAAAATCAGTTTTGAGTAACTTGAAGTTTCTACAATGGGGTCATTTATGGGGGGTTTCTACGATGTAAGCCTCATAAAGTGACTTCAGACCTGAAATGGTCCTTAAAAAGTGGATTTTGGAAATTTTCTTAAAAATTGCACGATTTGCTTCTAAACTTCTAAGCCTTCTAACGTCCTAAAAAAAAATGAAATGACATTTACAAAATGATGCCAACATAAAGTAGACATATGGGGAATGTTAAGTAATAAATATTTTATAAGGTATCACTTTCTGTTTTAAAAGCAGGAGAAATTTAAATTTTGCTAATTTTTCAACTTTTTAAATAAAAGGTGAAATATATTGAATTAAAATTTATGACTATCATGAATTACAATGTCACGAGAAAACAATCTCAGAATGGCGTGGATAAGTAAAAGTGTTCCAAAGTTATTACCACATAAAGTGACAGATGTCAGATTTGCAAAAAATGGCCTGGGCAGAAGGGCAAAAATTGGCCCGGGGTAGAAGAGGTTAAAATCATAACAAGACATGCAACATGAATGAATAAATAAATCTACTTCATAAACAGTTTTTAGATGGTCCTGTTTCAGTCTTTTGTATTTGAGATTAGTGATTGTTCTCTTAGGGACTGGGAGCATTACGAGTGATAGACAATAATATTCATGGATAGTGTTGGGCTTGAATATTCGAATAGCGAATATTATTCGCGAATATCGGCAATTCCAGAATTCGCAAATATTTTGAATATAATGATATATATTCGTAATTTCAAATATTCTAGTGTAGGTTAGATAGTGATATAGTGTAGCTGATTCTGCTGTCCATACATACATATATAGTGCTGTGATGTCACAAGTTCACAACAATACTTAGTGCACCAATCACTAATAAGTAGTCAGACCTGTTAAAATGTGAAGTTGCACATATTGCACCAAAATGATCGCATCATTAGTGCCGATTTCACAATCACTAATATATTGGAGCACTATCTGCATATAAAGCTATTGTAATGCTGGACCAACCATTTTCTCCAGTCTCAGGAAACCTTTAGCAGCTTGAAAAATTTAACTATAGTGACCCACGCCTGTATTTCGAGTGCATTACACGAATATTACATTGCCGATTTTTCATGATCAAGAAAATAATCTCGAATTCTCGAATATATAACGAATATTCAACCAAATATTCGCGAAATATTGCAAATTCGAATATTGCCCCTGCTGCTCATCACTATTCATAAAGAGGATTACATGGTCACAGCTGTGGTCACTTGACCGGTGAGTGTTGTGACTGCATGGTTAGGACCTACTGTAGTAGCAAAATGCATTTTGTAGTCAGCCAAGAGTCTTGTTTGAGGGATTTTCATCTATTCTTCCTTGCAAAAGTCTTCCATTTCTGTGAGATTCCTGGGCCTTCTTGCATGCATTGCTGTTTTGAGGTGTATCCACAGATATTCAATGATGTTCAGATTGGGTAAATGTGAGCGCCATGGTAAAACCTTCAGCTTGCACATTTGAGGTAGTCTATTGTGGATTTTGAGGTCTGTTTAGGATCAGTATCCATTTGTATCCATTTTTTTTCAACTTCCGCTTTTTTACGGTTAATGTTCGCTTCAAGAATTTGCTGTAATATTATTGAATCCAATCTTTCCTCTATCTGTTAAATGTTCCCTATATCATTGGCTGCAGCACAACCCCAAAGCATAATTGATCCTCCTCCATTCTTAATGGTTGGAGAGGTGTTTTTTTCATGAGGTTTTGTGCCCTTTTTCCTCCAAACATACATTTGCTCATTGTGGACAAATAGTTCTATTTTAACCTCAATTGTCCACTGCACTTGTTTCCTAAATGCATCAGGCTTGTTTAGATGTTCTTTTGCAAACTTCTGACACTGAATATTTGTGAAGGTGTCGCGGAATGGTAGAACAATGTACTACAACTCCAGAGTCTGCTAAATCTTCCTGAAAGTCTTTTTCAGTCAAGTGGTCAAGTGGGGCATTTCTAGCAATCCTATCAATAGCTGTTTATGAAATTTTCTTAGTCTTCCAGGCCTTATCTTGACCTCCACTGTTCATGTTAACTGCCATTTCTTAATTACATTTCGAATTGAGGAAATGGCAATTTGAATACACTTTGTTATCTTTTTTAGCCTTCTGCTTTCTGGGCACCCAAACTTTTGCATGTCACAGCAGGTGTCCATAGTGTGATACAGGCCTGGAGATAGACTGGCCTGGATGATGGCTAGGTGATGGGTGTCAAAGCCTGGTCCCTCATCTGCAGCAGGGTCTGATAACCTGTGGCTCACTAATCACTCTGACTTTGTACACTGTAGCTTTTTGGAATGCAGTCTTCTTGATTCTTGTAATCTACCTGGAGTAGATGTCTCATAAGGGACTAGGATAAAGGCTTTTGGAGTGGGAGCTCTATCTTGTACCACAGTACCCCCCAGTAGTAATATTTCCACAATAGTGCCCCCAGTATTTATAATTCCCCCTCCTTCAGTACCCCCTGTAGTTCTAGTGCATTTCTGTAGTTATAACTTCCCAGTAGTGCCCCGTGTATTATAATGTTCCCTGTAAAATATATTTGTGGTCATGGCTACGGCCAAGAGATATCCGAAGAACCCTAGGGAGTGAAACAACCGGAACAACCTAACCCAGCTAGGCGTGTCTTAGCTAACCTGACTAAATGGCTTGTTGTGTGCCCAATTCCATGATCGTGGGTAGGCCTATAAGTGGCCAAAAACCAGCCAAGTAGGGTAGAAAAGGAACTCAAATGGCATGTGCAAACTAATCTCCAAGCCAACTGCAAGGCGTCAGGGATCTAGATCGAAAAATTTGGGGTGTATGAGGCAAGGCCAGAAGGAGACCTACAACCCATCTTGCAGATGACAAGGCCAGAGACATGATGCTCAATATTGCAGATACTGCCCCAAAGCGGAATGGAGGACCGGGAATACGTTGTGAAATGGATCATGAAAACCAACTGAACCTTGTAAAGTTTTAGTTCTAGGGAGTACTGGCAATGCCCTAGCCTCAGGAGATCATGGGACCGAAACCTAACTGCCTAGACTATGCAGGAATGAGGGCCAAAAAGAACTATGTAGATAGGGAGAGAATCCTTGAATAGTTCCCCAGACAAGCGCCATCTGCTAACCGTGGTCCCCGCGTTGTTCTACTGTGTGCCCCTGAGAATTGTTTTAATGCTTGAGACGTGAAGACAGACCTACTATCTGAATCTTCTACCGTGAGGAAATGCTGAACCTTGTCCAAAACCCGATTCAACGTGGTTGTAAGGGGTTTGAGGTTAGTGCGGCAAGAAGCTACGAAGCCATAATATACAGTGGGATGCTAAAGTTTGGGCAACCTTGTTAATAGATTTTCCTGTATAAATCGTTGGTTGTTACGATAAAAAATGTCAGTTAAAAATATATCATATAGGAGACACAGTGATATTTGAGAAGTGAAATTAAGTTTATTGGATTTACAGAAAGTGTGCTATAATTGTTTAAACAAAATTAGGCAGGTGCATACATTTGGGCACTGTTGTCATTTTATTGATTCCAAAACCTTTAGAACTAATTATTGGAACTCAAATTGGCTTGGTAAGCTCAGTGACCCCTGACCTACATACACAGGTGAATCCAATAATGAGAAAGAAAGAGTATTTAAGGGGGTCAATTTGTAAGTTTCCCTCCTCTTAATTTTCTCTGAAGAGTAGCAACATGGGGGTCTCAAAACAACTCTCAAATGACCTGAAGACAAAGATTGTTCACCATCATGGTTTAGGGGAAGGATACAGAAAGCTGTTTCAGAGATTTCAGCTGTCTGTTTCCACAGTTAGGAAATGGAAGACCACAGGCTCAGTCCAAGTTAAGGGTCGAAGTGGCAGACCAAGAAAAATCTCGGATAGATATAGAAGCGACGAATGGTGAGAACAGTCAGAGTCAACCCACAGACCAGCACCAAAGACCTACAACATCATCTTGCTGCAGATGGAGTCACTGTGCATCGTTCAACCATTCGGCGCACTTTACACAAGGAGATGCTGTATGCGAGAGTGATGCAGAGGAAGCCTTTTCTCCACCCACAGCACAAAAAAAATGATGATGATTACACTTACCGGTAATCGGATTTTCCTGACCCCACGACAGCACCTCTTTATTCCCTCCCTCTTGGTGTGGGGCTGTGTGTTCACGGGTGTCGAAAAAAAAAAAAGTGTGTATATATGTAGAAGATTTAAACTAACGTAAAGGGGAGTCCCTTTTATGCTCTGGAAACTCACTGAGGTGGGAGAGTGGCTCCACCTTTTTATGCTGCAGGTTTCCTGTCCTGGGGGAGGAGCCATCTCTCTAAGGTGCTGTCGGGGGGGGGGGTCAGGAAAATCTGATTACCGGTAAGTGTAGAGAGATGGCTCCTCCGCCAGGACAGGAAACCTGCAGCATAAAAAGGTTAAGCCGCTCTCCCACCTCTGAGTTTCCAGAGCATGAGAGGGACTCCCCTTTACCTTAGTTTAAATCTTATACATATATACACACACACTTTTTTTTTTTGCGACACCCGTGAACACACAGCCCCACACCAAGAGGGGGGGAATAAAGAGGTGCTGTCGTGGGGTCAGGAAAATCCGATTACCGGTAAGTGTAATCATTTTTCCCCTCCCCCACGACAGCACCTTAGAGAGAGATTTCAGAGATCATCCTCAGGGTGGGTAACAGTACTCAAGACCTTTGTGCCAAAGAGTAGGTGAGAAATAGAATCAAGCTGAAGCCTATAGTGCTAATAGAAAGTGGACGGAGAAGACCAGGTGGCTGCCCGACAAATCTGTTCAATGGATACGCTGGCCCTCTCCGCCCAGGAAGTGGACACCGCCCTCGTAGAGTGAGCCCTCACAGAAACAGGAGGAGAAACACCAGATACTGAATACGCCAGGGATATAGCTTCTCTGATCCAGCGGGCAATAGACGCCTTAGAGGCCGTATTACCTTTCCTAACCCCACCGAATAGTACAAATAAGGCAGAAGATTTTCTCCAATCTTTAGTTACTTCCAGATACTGCAAAATACACCTCTTGACATCTTTCGGTTCTGAAAAGAAAGCTGGAAGAACTACCTCTTGAGCCCTATTTGACCTAGAAGGGACTTTCGGCATAAAACCGGGATCTGGTCTCAGCACTACCCTATCCTCTCGGACAGACATAAAAGGGGGGTTAATGGAGAGGGCTTGAATCTCACCAACCCTCCTGGCCGACGTTAAGGCTACCAACAAAACCAGCTTAAGGGTAAGCAATTTAACTGAGCAAGAATCTAGCGGCTCAAAAGGATGTTTGATTAAAACATTCAATACTAAGTTAAGATCCCAGGGAGGAAATCTGGAGCCCTTCACCAGCGTAACTCTGTCAACTGCCTTAAAAAACCTAACGACCCATGGGTCCATGGCTAAACTCCTTCTCCCTAAGACCGACAATGCTGACACCTGCACCTTCAGTGTACTCTTTGCTAACCCGAGGGACAACCCTCTCTGGAGGAATTCTAACACCTGTACCACCGAGAATTCTAACGGCCAAGAAACTCTTACTACGCCTATAAGGACAGGAACTTTTTCCAGACTCGCGCATAGATAACGTTCGTCACCTCTTTCCTACTTTTCATTAGAGTGGAAATGACTTCCTTTGAAAATCCCTGACTGGCTAAAAATTACCTTTCAAATTCCACGCCGAAAGGTGTAAAGACTCTACTTCCAGGTGGAACACTGGACCCTGCGACAACAGGTTTGGGATCCCTGGAAGAATCCATGGGTCCGAAACTGACATGGCTCTCAAAAGGGAAAACCATGCCCTCTTCGGCCAGAAGGGCGCTTTCCTCGTACCTGATCTTCCTTATCACTAGCTGTAACGGATCCGCTTCCGTTAATGGACGCTTCCTAGCTTACGCCGAGGACCACAAGCACCGCACTGGACACCACAACCACCGTAGCTTAACTGGAGCCGCGCCGTCTTCCTTCCACCCTGAATGAACCTCCAGCATTCAGGACTGTGTGGGAAAGATCTCTCCTCCAGGGAATATGCAGAGCATAGCAATCCCCAGCGTGATACAGCAATTCCCTCCAATAACGAGACAAGGCTGCGTTTTGAAAGGTTAGAAAAACATGAACTGAACTGAACTCTTTATTGAGGGCTACCCGCCCGTATTTATGCAGGTCCCCACAATGCATCATGGTTTCCTCCTCTCTGCCCTGGAGACACCCGAAGAGCAATTCAATTATCTCCCAGGACAAAGGGAAATCACCAATACACATGTGGGAACAATAGGAGAGGAATCACCACCCAAATACACAAAATCCTCCCTTCTGTCTGGGATATAATTATGGATTAACATAACTATCACAGACAGTAAAAATACAGTTTTTAAACATACACTGTAACTTTAAAACCATACATTCCATCTCCATAAAATGTACATATTTAAACTCAGCATACATCAAACAAACACTTCCAAAAATCACACAAATCCCTCCAGCGGATCAAAAGTTTAGTGGAAGTCCTTTATGACCGACCGCAAGCACAATTTCCTGCCCAAAACAGTTCCATAGATTTGGGCTGTGCGGTCGGTCAATTTCATGCAGAAAAACGACTAAGTCCCATCTTCGAACGGGACTTAGTCTCTGGAGCTGAAAGTTCAGTATGGAAGAAGGTAAGGGTCAGCGGCGTTCGTGTATCTGCGCATCCGATTCCAGCTCCACAGAATCCCCAGCATACACCGCTGACCGCGTTCGGTCCCACCAACAGTCCAGACATGCGGCACAGTTCTGTCACACTGTTCCTGAAGGGCAACATGTCCCGGGGCCATAGTCGTAGGGCAGGAGGCTAGCCATAAGTCCTCTACAATGCCCAGTGGCAAATGTCAGTTTGTCACACTAGCGGAATCAACTGTAGAGAGGGAAAGGCATAACCTAAAGGGAAGTCCCATCTCTGGAGGAAGGCATCGACTCCACATGGGTACTCCCTTGGACTGAGGGAAAATAACTTTTCTACCTTCCCGTTTTCCCTTGTGGCGAACATGTCTACTGAAGGAAGACCCCATAAATCCACTATCTGGGAGAAAACCTCTGGATTCAAAGACCATTCCCCCCTGACGTAACCTGTGGCGACTCAAGAAATCTGCTTGAGAATTCTCGACCCCTCTTATGTGAATGGCTGAAAGATGTAGCACTCTCCCTTCTATCTCCTCGAAAATCCATTCCGTCTCCCTCCATAAGGAATCTGACCTGGTTCCTCCCTGATGATTGAGGTATGAGACGACCGCCCGATTGTCGGACATTACTCTCACATGCCTGTTCTGGATCATTGGTAGAGCTGCTCTCAAAGCTAGTAAGACCACTCTTAGCTCTTTCCGATTTGAAGAAAAATGTCTCTGACCCTGGGACCATTCTCCCTGAAAAATCTGATCCTCCACATGAGCCCCCCATCCCCAGGGGCTGGTGTCTGTAATTACTACTACTACTGGTTCCGGGAAAGACCAGGGAACTCCCCGAGTCAGATTCTCTGCTTCTTTCCACAAGTTCAGGGATGAAAGCGTTAGATCTGATAATTTTATGCTAGACTCCAGGGATGTCCCTGCCCGTTTCGTGGCAGCCAGGATCTCTCCTTGTAGTTGCCGAGAGTGTCTTTGAGCCCACTGGACTGCTGGCATACAGGATGTCAGAACTCCCAAAAGGGACATAGCTTTCCTTATGGACAGGGCCTCTCCTGACTGAACCCTCTGAACTACCTCCTGAACCCCGGCAACTTTCTCCACTGTGAGGAAAGTTCTCTCCTGTCTGGAATCCAATTCCAGGCCCAAGAAAACCTGACTTGTTGATGGCTGCATCCTGGACTTCTGGAAGTTCAATAACCATCCTAGGGACTGAAGTACATCCATTCACCGATTCAGCGCCCTGACACACGTCTCCCGAGACTGGGCCACCACCAGAAAATTGTCCAGGTAAGGCATGAACGTGATGTTCTCCTTTCTGATGAAGGAAGCCATCTCCGCCACTACCTTGGTAAAGATCCGAGGCGCCATAGAGAGGCCAAAGGGAAGTGCCTGGAACTGAAGGTGAAAAACACCGGAATCGTTTTTTACAGCCACCCTGAGGAATCTCTGGTGGTCTGGATGTATCGGGATATGATGGTAGGCATCCTTTAAATCCAGAACCGCCATATGGCATCCTGGAGATAAAAGATAGATTGCTGACCTGATAGTTTCCATTTTGAATTTTCTGGCCCTCAGAAATTTGTTCAGGTGTTTTAGATTTATAATCGTCCGTTATGACCCATCTGGTTTCTTCACTAGGAACAGAGTAGAATAAAAACCTCTCCCTAGCTCTAACTCTGGGACAGGAATCAACACCTTTTTGTTTGTTAATTTTTTTTATTTCTTGCAGAATTGCAAGAGAAGATATTGGGATCACAAATCTTTCTGCGGGATATCTCAAGAATTGCAATTTTAGACCTTCCTGCAGAAGTCCTACCAGCCATTTTCCTGCAATCTTTTCCCAAGCAGGAAGGAAGAATTTTAATCGTCCTCCTACTGGGATCATGGCATCATTGTTTTCCCTGTTTCTCTGTACGGGCTGAGGCTGATCTGAACAAAAAAAAAACGTATTCCCAGATCTAAACCTTGCTCCCTGCTCTCTCTCCCGTCTGCTTTTTACTGTGGAATCTGAACGGGTTCCGAAAGGGCCGTTTATACTGCTTAAACTGGATGAAGGACTCCTTGTAACGGATCACCTGCCACCCCGACCGAGTACCTCCGTTGACTGATGCTCCTAGCGTTTTCCTGAGATTTCCAAGCACTCTGGCAGACACCACAATCACCGAACCGAAGAAGCATATAAATCCTCTTCAAGCATATGAATGCTGTAGCCAGTTGAATAGGAAACCATACGAATAGGTTTACACTCCTAGCAGTCAAACTGGGACAGCATGCAATCAATCCTCCCCCAAGAATGAGACGACACTTCACCTTGAGGGTTAAAACAGGAACTCACTTTATTTAGACACAGCACACCTACTTTAAACTCCCCAACAGCCTCATTTACATACAATAGGGTACCTAGGACTATGGTACAAGGAAGGGTGGGGCCAGACAATAGCAAGGGCTGATGGGAGATTGAGGAGGGACAGAACAGCTGGTTTAAACTGGTGTCCCTGCGGCAACACATTGCTGGGGAAACAATGGGACAGGAAAAAGGGGGAGGAGAAGAGGCACAGAAAAGCAATGCCTCCAATACAGTAAACATCACAGAAAGAGCAAGATATATACAGTTTACAATACACAGCAATACGATCCAACCAAACCCACAATAACATACATAATATCAAAGACAGCCCGAATGCAATCTGCTACACAGTCTTAAAGGGGCATTGTTCCTAAAAGTCATAACATGTCCACGGATGGCCATTAAAGGGCCAGTAGCAGCAATATAAAATACCACATGCCCAAATATTGCATTCAAACGTACCAATTCACCAGGGGCCATAGTCAACAGGTAGGAGGCGGGCAGCCAGGCCTCTCCAATGCCCAGTGGCGAGGCGGGTTCCGCCACACTCCTGAGGAAATGTTTTCTTTCTATCTGCAGCCTTTTCAAGCAAAGAGTCTAGTTCAGACCCGAAAAGAAATTGGCCGTCACAGGGAATGCTACATAGCCTCAGTTTCGAAGGCATATCTCCCCCTTTCCAATTTTTAAGCTACAAAGCTCGGCGTGCAGAATTGGAAAGGGATGCGGCTCTGGCTTGCAGTCTCACCGCATCCACCGAGGCATCCGCAATAAAGTCTGCGGCCTTTTGGAAAGTGGGTATGGACGCTAACAACTGCTCTCTAGGACACATGTCCCTGATCTGCCCCTCCAGTCTATCTAGCCATAGAGACATTGACCTTGCGGCTACTGTGGCGGCTATACTAGGCCTGAATGCAGCCGCAGAAGACTCCCAAGAATTTTTAAGAGAAGAATTTCTTATCTAAAGGGTCCCTTAAAAACCCCATATCCTCAAAAGTCAAGGAGGATCTCTTAGAAATTTTTGAAATGGCTACATCAAGACTTGGGGCCTTATCCCAGGATGTAGATGCCTCTTCCTCAAAGGGGTACTTCTGTTTAAAGGATTTTGAAATAAATGGCTTCTTATCTGGCTTTTTCCATTCCTTCTCTATTACTGCTAAAATAGATTTATGAACAGGGAAACCTCTTTCTCTCCTTAAGACCCCCAAATACGGTATCTTCCACTGATCTATCCTCCCTGGTGTCCTCTAACTCCAGGGTAGATCGAATAACTTAGTAATTTTTTCCGTATCTTCCGCTGGAAATAGGAACTTCCTTTTTCTTGCTTCCTCCTCTGAAGAGGAGGAATCATCAGAGTCCCCATCCACAGAATGAGACTCGCTATCTTCTGACTCCACATCCGACTCCTGCCTCACCGCTCTTCTCTTCCTACCGGCTTTCAGGGACACTAACTTCGGACATAACAGATTTCAAATCTTTCAGAATACTCAGAGTCTCTTCTGCCACCGTTTTCTCAATGCACTGCTGACAGAGCTTCTTAGTATATGAAGATGTCAGTGGGCATTTGCAGATAGGGCATTCCTTAGTATTTTTCTTGGCCACCACTTTTTTAGGCACAGTCTAAGTAAAGGAAACATACCCATATCTAAGGAAACAGCCTTAACCCTTTAAGGACCAAACATTAGAACTCACAATACTGGCGGCAGGATCTCAATAACTGCGCCTTCAGACCTCCTTTCCTCTTCCATAATAGTAGGTAATCCTGCATGTAACCAACATTGCAAATAGTTACCATGTGCCACCGAGTGCCCCTCTCACCTGAGAGATACACTGTATCCTGCAGACCCACCACGCCACGGACACCACTTCTGCTGTCTATCGCCTCCCTCCGACACCCTGAATGCAGCCGCAGAGGATGCGAACGACTGGATCGCTGCCATACCTGAAAACTCTTTTAAAGATGACGGGATGCCGAACTTCCGGTCACCTGACCGGAAGCGCACGGCCGTGGAACGCATGTACTTCCTGTATGACGCCATCACATCGCGTCTGCGTCCGGTGGCGTCCTGGCTGGTCTGCGCTCACACTGGGGCCTTCTGGCCACACTCTCCACGATGGTGCGGTCCTCCTCACCTGAGGGATCGACACCTGCCTACTGCAGACTTTCGGTCCTTGCTGCTTTCACCTCTTCCTTCAACCCTACACCTGTGGGCGAGGAATCTCTAAGGCAGGTAAACAAGAATTGTTGTCACTGACCCTCCGGTATCTATCTGGGCTTCCATGTCAGGACAATTAGAACTGCAGGCTCCCGCACAAGGACAGGAAACCTCACTGAGGTGGGAGAGTGGCTCCACCTTTTTATGCTGCAGGTTTCCTGTCCTGGGGGAGGAGCCATCTCTCTAAGGTGCTGTCGTGGTGAGGCGAAAAGTGCCGCTTGAGGTAGGCTAAAGCACATTTGGACAAGCTAGCTTCATTTTGGAATAAGGTGCTGTGGACTGATGAAACTAAAATTGAGATATTTGGCCATAACAAGGGGCGTTATGCATGGAGGAAAAAGAACACAGCATTCCAAGAAAAACACCTGCTACCTACAGAAGTACCCCTTTGAGAAAGAGGCATCTACATCCTGGGATAAGGCCCCAAGTCTTGATGTAGCCATTTCAAAAATTTCTAAGAGATCCTCCTTGACTTTTGAGGATATGGGGTTTTTAAGGGACCCTTTAGATAAGAGATTCTTCTCTTAAAAATTCTTGGGAGTCTTCTGCGGCTGCATTCAGGCCTAGTATAGCCGCCACAGTAGCCGCAAGGTCAATGTCTCTATGGCTAGATAGACTGGAGGGGCAGATCAGGGACATGTGTCCTAGAGAGCAGTTGTTAGCGTCCATACCCACTTTCAAAAAGGCCGCAGACTTTATTGCGGATGCCTCGGTGGATGCGGTGAGACTGGAAGCCAGAGCCGCATCCCTTTCCAATTCTGCACGCCGAGCTTTGTAGCTTAAAAATTGGAAAGGGGGAGATATGCCTTCGAAACTGAGGCTATGTAGCATTCCCTGTGACGGCCAATTTCTTTTCGGGTCTGAACTAGACTCTTTGCTTGAAAAGGCTGCAGATAGAAAGAAAACATTTCCTCAGGAGTGTGGCGGAACCCGCCTCGCCACTGGGCATTGGAGAGGCCTGGCTGCCCGCCTTCTACCTGTTGACTATGGCCCCTGGTGAATTGGTACGTTTGAATGCAATATTTGGGCATGTGGTATTTTATATTGCTGCTACTGGCCCTTTAATGGCCATCCGTGGACATGTTATGACTTTTAGGAACAATGCCCCTTTAAGACTGTGTAGCAGATTGCATTCGGGCTGTCTTTGATATTATGTATGTTATTGTGGGTTTGGTTGGATCGTATTGCTGTGTATTGTAAACTGTATATATCTTGCTCTTTCTGTGATGTTTACTGTATTGGAGGCATTGCTTTTCTGTGCCTCTTCTCCTCCCCCTTTTTCCTGTCCCATTGTTTCCCCAGCAATGTGTTGCCGCAGGGACACCAGTTTAAACCAGCTGTTCTGTCCCTCCTCAATCTCCCATCAGCCCTTGCTATTGTCTGGCCCCACCCTTCCTTGTACCATAGTCCTAGGTACCCTATTGTATGTAAATGAGGCTGTTGGGGAGTTTAAAGTAGGTGTGCTGTGTCTAAATAAAGTGAGTTCCTGTTTTAACCCTCAAGGTGAAGTGTCGTCTCATTCTTGGGGGAGGATTGATTGCATGCTGTCCCAGTTTGACTGCTAGGAGTGTAAACCTATTCGTATGGTTTCCTATTCAACTGGCTACAGCATTCATATGCTTGAAGAGGATTTATATGCTTCTTCGGTTCGGTGATTGTGGTGTCTGCCAGAGTGCTTGGAAATCTCAGGAAAACGCTAGGAGCATCAGTCAACGGAGGTACTCGGTCGGGGTGGCAGGTGATCCGTTACAAGGAGTCCTTCATTCAGTTTAAGCAGTATAAACGGCCCTTTCGGAACCCGTTCAGATTCCACAGTAAAAAGCAGACGGGAGAGAGAGCAGGGAGCAAGGTTTAGATCTGGGAATACGTTTTTTTTTTTGTTCAGATCAGCCTCAGCCCGTACAGAGAAACAGGGAAAACAATGATGCCATGATCCCAGTAGGAGGACGATTAAAATTCTTCCTTCCTGCTTGGGAAAAGATTGCAGGAAAATGGCTGGTAGGACTTCTGCAGGAAGGTCTAAAATTGCAATTCTTGAGATATCCCGCAGAAAGATTTGTGATCCCAATATCTTCTCTTGCAATTCTGCAAGAAATAAAAAAAATTAACAAACAAAAAGGTGTTGATTCCTGTCCCAGAGTTAGAGCTAGGGAGAGGTTTTTATTCTACTCTGTTCCTAGTGAAGAAACCAGATGGGTCATAACGGACGATTATAAATCTAAAACACCTGAACAAATTTCTGAGGGCCAGAAAATTCAAAATGGAAACTATCAGGTCAGCAATCTATCTTTTATCTCCAGGATGCCATATGGCGGTTCTGGATTTAAAGGATGCCTACCATCATATCCCGATACATCCAGACCACCAGAGATTCCTCAGGGTGGCTGTAAAAAACGATTCCGGTGTTTTTCACCTTCAGTTCCAGGCACTTCCCTTTGGCCTCTCTATGGCGCCTCGGATCTTTACCAAGGTAGTGGCGGAGATGGCTTCCTTCATCAGAAAGGAGAACATCACGTTCATGCCTTACCTGGACAATTTTCTGGTGGTGGCCCAGTCTCGGGAGACGTGTGTCAGGGCGCTGAATCGGTGAATGGATGTACTTCAGTCCCTAGGATGGTTATTGAACTTCCAGAAGTCCAGGATGCAGCCATCAACAAGTCAGGTTTTCTTGGGCCTGGTATTGGATTCCAGACAGGAGAGAACTTTCCTCACAGTGGAGAAAGTTGCCGGGGTTCAGGAGGTAGTTCAGAGGGTTCAGTCAGGAGAGGCCCTGTCCATAAGGAAAGCTATGTCCCTTTTGGGAGTTCTGACATCCTGTATGCCAGCAGTCCAGTGGGCTCAAAGACACTCTCAGCAACTACAAGGAGAGATCCTGGCTGCCACGAAACGGGCAGGGACATCCCTGGAGTCTAGCATAAAATTATCAGATCTAACGCTTTCATCCCTGAACTTGTGGAAAGAAGCAGAGAATCTGACTCGGGGAGTTCCCTGGTCTTTCCCGGAACCAGTAGTAGTAACTACAGACACCAGCCCCAGAATCCAGACTCTCATTGGAACCTACAGGAAGCGTTTAAAGGCTGTAATTTCTGCAAAAGGAGGATCTACAAAATATTGATTTCATTTCTTTTTTGTGGTGCCCAAATTTATGCACCTGCCTAATTTTGTTTAAACAATTATAGTACACTTTCTGTAAATCCAATAAACTTCATTTCACTTCTCAAATATCACTGTGTGTGTCTCCTATATAATATATTTAACTGACATTTTTTATCTTAACAACCAACGATTTATACAGGAAAATCATGACTATTAACAAGGTTGCCCAAACTTTCGCATCCCACTGTACAAGATTCTGTCTGTGCCCTCCCATGAGTGAGGGAATGCAATTGCAATGAAGCTACCGGCCAAAATTAATTCCTGGTCGTGGTAAAAAGGCAAAGACTTTGCGCGGGGACCTGGTTGACAAGATATGATCGACTACGATCAGAGACTGAAATGCTAGAGGGAATTACCCTACTTGTTCCTACTCTGGCAGGACCTGAATGAAAGCATGAACAATTAAAGCAAGACTAAATATCTTGCTAAGACATGACAATGATGCTGTAGGGCGAACCGGACCAGTTTGCGGTCAAAACATAAAGTGAGCGATCAACATGGATTATTAGGAATTTAGGGAAGCAGGTATGTATGTGATACATACGGGCCAAATCAGCACAGATGGACAACCAACCAGGCAATCAGCCCGGCAGGACTGAAAACAGTCATCGGGCCCCCGAAGCCATAGGGCCCCCGAAGCCATGGGGCCGAAGCAGTCATCGGGCCCCCGAAGCCATGCAGCCGATTTTTATTTATTTTTTTAAATCAAGAAATTATAACTATAACAAGGTGCAGGTGAAATTAAACCATGAGCCTGACCGATGTGGCAGGTGATACCTAAGATAAACTACATGGGGCCCCCGAAGCCATGGGGCCGAAGCCATCATTGGGCCCCCGAAGCCATGCAGCCGAGTTATTTATTTTTTTTTAAATCAAGAAATTATAAGTAGTTAAGGCTGCCATGCAGCCTGTATTTGTGGGAGGGGCATAGGCCCCGCCCCTTGGCTATAAGACCCACGGAGTGCAAGGGACGGGACGTGCAGCCAGTTACCTGGTACTTCCGGTTCACGTCTGGTTCCTGCACGTCCCGCTCTTTTTCGCCTCGGTCTGGGTGAGTATTGGTCGGCGTCGGCTCGTCTCGTGCTTTCGGTCAGGTAAGCAGGGGGTATCCGATGCCGGTGCGGCAGCGTGGTGACCGCGCGGCGGGTCGGGTCCTCACCCCGGCGGGGGGGCAGCGGGCAGGCACGTTGCGGGGATGCCGTGGCCGGGCAGCGCGGGCTTGTTTGTGCGGGCGGGCGTTCCGGGAGCAGCCGCGTGTGCCGGTTGCTAGGCACGCTCTGCGGCTCCGCCCCTGGTATAGCTCGCACCGTGTTGGGAATCCCGCCCACAATGTTGTTTCAAGTACCGGCTGACCACAAGATGTAATATAGCGGTTACATATATGATGTAACCACAAATATATATATATATATATATATATATATATTATTCCCCTCAGAGGACTAGAACCTGCAATCTTTTGATCACTTATATTGCACTTCTGTATTACAGTGCATAGTAATTTTGAAAGGCAGGATGTATTAGTGGCCAGGATATGGGAGGCCTAGGGTCCTTTAGAAGTCCCCTGGTTGCCATGCCAAGTACTTGGCACCCCACGATTCTGTTCTAAGAGTGATGTGCTTAGAGCAGAGGGAACTCCCTCCCATTGTCTAACCACTCAGATGCCGCAGTTGCTATTGACTGGTGCTAGAACGGCAAGGTACAGACCCTGCTTCATCACTGTGACGTTCTATTATGGCACAGAGTATTAAAGACCAGCGTCCTGGGACGTAATAGTACATCACAGAGTGGGAATGGGAATTTACATTTGGGTCCTTGCTCTTTCTATGTTTCGGATATCAGTCGGCAGACCTATGTGGTGTTCCATAGTTCCTGGTTATATGTGGCCACTGGGACAGAGGCGCATGCGCATCAGCACGTGCACTTGGTTAGGTACGTGGCTGGGTTTTCATGGGAGCTGTTACCCATTCACCTATTTTCTGGCTGTAAGTGTCATATGGTATATCGCAAGATTCTAGAGTCTTTTGCTTTTCCTGCTCTAGAGCGGCGTTGAGCTCTCCGTGCGGGAGCAGCAGTGCCGGTGTTCTGTAAAAAAAAAAAAAAAAAAACTTTACCTTTTTGTCTTGCATCATCATATTGCAGTGTCTGCTTCTGGTCGGTTATCTGTCGCTCCACTCCGGTTCAAGGATTCATTACTTGCAGTAGGTAGTACGTCCTGTCTTCTATACGGGTATGGTATGTGTCACGGGGGTTTGGCCGCAGGCACTTTCACACGTTCCATATGTGATGTCCGCCGCACCCATGGCATGTGGTTCCTCGTGGCACGTCCAGGTTGTCATACCTCTCTCTCTCTCTCTCTCCCTCGTTGCTCGTCTGCTTGAAACGTTCAGGCGCTATTCTGTCTGCCACCCTGGTGGCACATGGTTCTGCCTGAAACCATCTAGGGGGTCACTTTGTCTTTTGTGGTACGTCTGCTTGAAACGTTCAGGCTTTGTGGCGTCCGCCACTCCGGTGGCATGTAGTCCTGCCCGGTACTCCAGGTTGTCGTATTGTTTATTGTGGTACGTCTGCTTGAAACGTTCAGGCTTGTTGCGTCCGCCGCTCCGGTGGCATGTGGTCCGGCCTTGAATCCCAGGTTGTCAATTTGTTTATTGTGGTACGTCTGCTTGAAGCGTTCAGGCAAAAGTCACGTCCGCCACTTCGTGGCACGGTGTCCTGGTTCCAGGGTGTCTCGTCATCTCATGTGGTACGTCCGCTTGAAGCGTTCAAGCAGTATTATGTTGTTCTCTCCTGGAACGTCCAGGTTGCCATACTCGTCTACTGTGGCACGTCTGCTTGAAACGTTCAGGCAAAGTATGTCTGCCACGCTGGTGGCTCGTGGTCCTGCCTGGAACGTCCAGGTTGTCATATTCATTTCCTGTTGTACGTCTGCTTGAAACGTTCAGGGAAATATTATGTCCGTCACCCCGGTGACACGTGGTCCTACCTGGTACGCCCAGGTTGTCTTTCTTGTCCCTTGTTACACGTTTGTCTGAAGCGTTCAGGCAATGTCGCGTCAGCCGCCCCGGTGGCATGGTGTCCTGTCTAAGTACGTCCTAGGGGTTTTTGTTTCACCAATCTTGGCACACATCCGCCCATAGCAGCATGCCTGACCTAGCAGCATGCCCGGGGGGCACGTCATCCTAGTTTGTTGGCTCTTCTGTCCTCAGCATTGTTGCCAAAAAAGATTTTCATACTTGTTCTTTGTTTATACGGCAGCACGTTTGGGGTTTCGGTGCCGGCAGTTTTCCATAAGCAAGGCCTCCACCTCGGTTGGTGGTACGAGCCTCCGGTACGGTATCGTTGTCATTTTCACCAAATTCCATAACCAGGTGAGTATCAATTAAGGTTCGTTAGGCTGGCCAGAATCTAGGGGCGGTTTTTCAATAAAAAATAAAATTAAAATAAAAATAAAAATAAAAAAGGGGCCCATCGGGTTGTCCTAGACACACCTGGGTCCGCACAAGTAACAAAGGTTTTGTCCTCAGGTCTTATCCAGGGCGTAGAGGTTTACAGCGCGGTCAACATGTCCCAGGCCTCAGACATCGACGATGCCTCGTCCATCTCCGGGTCCATGGTTTCCGGTCTGGCTGGTCATGGATCCCTGAGGAACTGGACAATTCCAAAACTGGTGGCCGAATTAAGTAGAAGGGGCATTAGTCACCTGGCTTCGGCCAGGAAAGCCGAACTTTATAGGCTACTGGTATCTAGCCCGGTTCCAGCCAGCGAGCAGCTGGTAGTGCCTTCTATCCAGTAATCACTGGCTCAATTAAATGCCACTATGGGGAGTCTGGCTGCCTCGGTAGCGGACATCCAGCACAGGATCGTGGAGCTGGAGTCCAGGGCCTCCACCTCGTCGCAGTCAGTAGCGACCATGTCGGCAGTATCGGGGCCATTGGCAGGTTCCCTAGGTATGTCTTCTACTCCGCCGGCCATTGTCCCAGCTCATTTTGTGGCGGAAAATATCAGGAGGGATATACTGGCAGGCAAGAAGTCAACCTGGCATCTATCCTCATAGCTTCCCACGATGCTAGTGAGCACAGAACCATTGATTGCGGGGAGGTGTCAGTGGTGATGAAGTCTAAAGCTGCCAGGTTGAATCGCAAGCTGTCTATACCAGAATTTGTTCTCGCTTTTAGCTTGTTCAGAGACGTCATCTGCTCGGCGCAGCCTAATAGGAGGGAGGAGCTGGACGCCTATTTGTATCAGGTTACTGATTTGGGTCACAAGTATGGGGGCTTGGGGTTCTATGACTATCACCGATCCTTCGCGGCTAAAGCCGCTGCCTCCCTAGCACAGTTCCAGTTTATGACTAATTGGGCTGTGCTGGACATGGAGCTCTTCTGCAGGCATTTTGCTGGCCCCCACTTGTGGCTCATGCCAGTCCATTTTCCATGCCACGGAATGGTGCCCCAACGAGGCGTCTGCCCGTCCGGATAGAGCCCTTCCAGGAACATCGGGTGTCCCCAGGGGCCCGGCCCTCATGGACAAGTTTGGCAGGCCTATTGTGTATCTGGGCAAAAGCCAGATATGCAATAACTTCAACTTCGGTCACTGCATGTTCAGCGGGTGCAGGGCCCTTCACGTGTGCACGGTCTGCTTTCGGGCACATCCCAGGTCCACCTGTCCCAAAAAATCTGCCAAACAAGCATGACTGACCGACGTCAACGTGGATCTCCTGGAGGCGCTCCTGAAAAGTCATGTCGACCGGCAGTTCGTGCAACACTTGATCACTGGCCTGTCACTAGGGTTCCACACAGGATTGGTGGCCCTGCCACATTCGAATTGGGAGTGTGAGAACCTCCTCTCTGCCAGACAAGATCCTGAGGCGGTGCAAGCGGTATTATCATCGGAATTGGAAAAAGGCTTCATCATCGGCCCTTTTGACTCGATTCCCTTTGAAGTTTGGAGGGTCAACCCAATTGGTGTGGTGTCGAAGAGAGGCTCAAATAAAAAAAGGCTGATCTATGATCTCTCGGCTCCTCATTCCTCACACATTCCTAGTATTAACTCGCTCATACCATCAGAAGAGTTCAGCATGAAGTACTCCTCTATCGATGAGGCCATTCAGCTCGTTCTCAAGGCAAGCAGGGGGGCCTGGTTGTCTAAAACTGATATTGCCGATGCCTTTAAATTGCTCCCGATCCTCCCGCAACTGTGGCAATATTATGGCATCAAATGGGCAGGAAGATATTACTTTGCCAATCGTCTTACGTTTGGCTCAAAAAGCAGCCCATGGCTGTTTGACAGGCTGGCCCAGGCCCTGCACTGGATTCTGGTCGAACATGGGCAGGCTCCTATGTGTATCCACTACCTGGATGATTTCCTGCTGGTGGAGCACCCCTCCAGTCAGCCCTCCTGTTTATCCTCTCTGCTGGAGTTGTTCTCGGCGCTCCAGGTACCTGTCGCCACGGGGAAGACGGTCGGTCCTTCCTCAATGATCACCTTCCTAGGGGTCATTCTGGATTCTGTTAAGTTGGAAGCAAGGCTCCCTGAGGAGAAGTTACAGCAGATCCGGTTAGCCATCCAGGAGGCTGCCAAATCCTGCTTCCTGACCAAAACAAGCCTCCAATCCGTGCTGGGCCGGCTGAATTTCGCCTTGAGGGTCATGCCCCAGGGGCGCACCTTCGTGTCTCGGCTCTTGCTGCTCCTGCCATCAGCCCCGGAACAAGACAGTATCATTCATCTAGACCAACAGGCCATGGCGGACCTGTCCATGTGGAGCACGTTCATGTCCTCTTGGAATGGCGTCAGGTTGTTTATTCCCCCCCGGGACCCGTCCTCTCCCACGGTCTATTCCGACGCGGCCGCATCCAAGGGCTTTGCAGCCATATTTTGCAACCACTGGCTGGCCGGTGCCTGGCCGTCCCAGATTATGCTGGACGGGCAGGCCCTCAGGTCTTCTCCCTTCTTGGAGTTGTATCCAGTGGTGGCAGCGGCCCATGTATGGGGCCACGTTTGGTCTAACTCAAGGGTATTATTCATTACCGATAGTCAGGACTTGGTCGACATCATCCGCAATGGCAGAGCTAAATCCCCAAAAATCATGGCTCTTATGCGTAGGCTGGTTTGGTTATCCATGGTACACAATTTCTGCATTGAGTGCTCCCACATACAGGGTTCCAAGAATACGGCTGCTGATGCGCTGTCTAGGTTTAACGTCGATGTCTTCTTTCAGAACATGCCGCTCGCGGACGCAACGGGGGCAGACGTTCCGGCGTACAGCGACCTGGTGTGGGTCTGATATCTTTAATCACCAAAGCAAAGGACCTGTTGCACCAGAGCCTGTCTGAGAATACAGTCAGGAACTATCGGACGGGCTGGAATCTGTTTAAGAAATTCACCGAGAGTCATCAACAGGGCGACGTGGATGACGTGTCGTTCATCATGGCCTTCATCGCGCATTGTCATGCCAACCTCGGGCTCGCTCACAATACCATCCGCCTGTATTTAGCAGGGGTGCAACATCAATTCACGTTGGACAATCCGGCCCGGATCTCTTTCTTAACTTCACAGGCAGTCAAGGCCACACTCCGGGGCATTGAGAAAGCCGGTGCAAGCAGGCCGGTGGTCCGGCAACCCATGTCCGGCTCCTTATTTAGGCTATTGTCCTTGGCTCTGGATGGTGATCCTTTTGGGCCCTTCATTAGCACAATCATTAAGGCCGCCCTTTACCTGGGGTTTTACGGGTTCCTTCGTCCAGGGGAATTCACCACCTCCGTCCGCAGCGGCCGTCATCTCCAGAAGCAGCACTTGACTTGGCATCACGACCAGTTTGTTCTGAGCATTCCATCTACCAAGACCGCTCAGACAGGACCTCCAACCTTGGTTTCCTTCTACCCCTCGCACAACGACTGGTGCCCGGTCAAGGTGCTGCGGCAGTTGGCTGTGGCTCTGCAGGCGGCAGCAGCTGATAGTCCCCTACTCCCCTTCAAAGGGGGGCCATTGTCCACGCCCCAGTTCATGTCACATGTGCGGTCATTGGTGGCGGGGTTAGGTCAAGACCCAAAGGGCATCTCAGGACACTCCTTTCGTATTGGGGCAGCCTCTGCGGCATCAAGGCACCAGATACCTCCTCATGTCATCAGGAGCATGGGGCGCTGGAGGTCGTCATGTTTTTCTAGATACATTCCTAACCCTCAATCAGAGATCCGTGAGGCTTTCTGTTCTCTTGCCCTGTAACAGTGCAATAAAGAATCCGTCCGTATGTTTGTCTCCTTTTTGGCCCCTTTTAGGCCTATCCTCGTTACAGGCTTCCAGCATTTCCAAGCCAGATGTTGGCGCTAGCTCCTATGTCCAGGGACCGGCGCCCTGACCACAAGTAGTTAAGGCTGCCGTGCAGCCTGTATTTGTGGGAGGGGCATAGGCCCCGCCCCTTGGCTATAAGACCCACAGGGTGCAAGGGACGGGACGTGCAGCCAGTTACCCCCACCCTCCCTCCCCTTTTCTTAGCTCTTCCTTAAGGATAGGCCCCCTTTTAGGCCTATCCTCGTTAAAGGCTTCCGGCATTTCCAAGCCAGATGTTGGCGCTAGCTCCTACGTCCAGGGACCGGCGCCCTGACCACAACTATAATAAGGTGCAGGTGAAATTAAACCATGAGCCTGACCGATGTGGCAGGTGATACCTAAGATAAACTACGTGGCCTGAATAACATGCAAGGCGAAATATCATTAGGAACGAGACCTGACCGACGTGGAAGGTGACCCCCAACATGAATTCAACTGCATGACCTGAAAAGACTAAGGGAAACGTGACAGAAAAGGGAGATAACGGACATTCACTAAAATGAAACCTAAATAACATAAGCTGGCAAGCAGGTAAAGATGTGAGTCATTCAAAACCAAAAGCATAGCTGCACAGGTGGACAGACAACCATTGGTCGGACCCCTGAAGCCATGAGGCCGAAGCAACCACCAGGGGCCCAAGGGGCCGGGCAGCCACCGGGATGCGAACCTTAGAATTAAGGACAGCTGGGGAAAAGATTGGGGCTTAACCCGACGGGTTTAGTAATTAACCGGGACTCGATAACCTAGAAAGACAAAAACATGGGGTAAAGCTTCTTAATGAAATGAGGCTGAAATGAACCGCAAGTACTAATCTGTAAAATATAAATGAACAAAAGAAAACTTCTGAAAGGTGTGCCATGGAAAATAGTATCAGATGGCCATATGACCTACCAATGTCGATGACAATTGTGAAATCCTCTAAGCCAAGAGCCACTCCAGAGAGCCCCTTATGGCGGGGGCCATGCGTGCGAGCCCCTTATGGCAGGGGCCATGCGTGCGAGCCCCTTATGGCAGGGGCCATGCGTGCGAGCCCCTTATGGCGGAAAAAAGTAACAGAGGGCCGTGCGAACTACGAGTGACGATGCCAGTCGTGATCATTTTGAAAATGACATTTTATTTTTTGGGGACGTTAGAAGGCTTAGAAGTTTGGAAATTTCCAAAACCCACTTTTTAAAGGACTAGTTCAGGTCTGAAGTCACTTTGTGAGGCTTACATAATAGAAACCAACCAAAAATGACCCCACTTTAGAAACTACACCCCCCTCAAGGTATTCAAAACTGATTTTACAAACTTTGTTAACCCTTTAGGTGTTCCACAAGAATTAATGGAAAATGGAGATTAAATTTCAGAATTTGGCAGATTTTACATTTTAATCAATTTTTTCCAGTAGCAAAGCAAGGGTTAACAGCCAGATAAAACTCAATATTTATTAGCCCGATTCTGCGGTTTACAAAAACACCCCACATGTGATTGTAAACTGCTGTATGGGCACACGGCAGGGCGCAGTAGACAAGGAATGCCATATGGTTTTTGGAAGGCAGATTTAGCTGAACTGGTTTTTAGATGCCATGTCCAATTTGAAGCCCCAGTGATGCAACTCAAAAAATTGACCACATTTTGGAAACTACGGGATAAGGTGCCAGTTTTATTGGTACTATTTTGGGGTACATATGATTTTTAATTGCTCTATATTACGTTTTTTGTGAGGCAAGGTAACCAATAAATGGATGTTTTGGCACAGTTTTTATTTTTTATTTTTAACAATATTAATCTGACAGGTTAGATCATGCGCTATTTTTATAGAACAGGTTGTTACGGACGCAATGATATCAATGATATGATTGTTTCAGTTTTACATAAAGCATTTTTGAAAACAAAAATTAGGTTTTTGTATCTCCATTTTCTGAACGCCCCATTTTTTTTTTTTTTGGTCGATCATCTTGTGCAGGGGCTAGTTTTTTGCAGGAAGAGTTGACGTTTTTATTGGTACAGTTTTTGGGTTTATATGATTTTTTGATCATTCATTATTACACTTTATGGGTCAAGGTAACCAAAAAATTGGTTGTTTTGGCGCAGTTTTTATTTATTTTTACAGCGTTTACCTGAGGGATTAGGTCATGTAACTTTTGGATGTGGCAATACCTAATACGCCTACTTTTTTTTTTATTTCACTTTAGCACAATAATAGCAGTTTTGAAGCAAAAAATAATCATATTTTAGTGTGTCTATTGTCCAAGAGTGATAGCTTTTTTATTTTTTGACCGATTCTTAGGTAAGGGTCAAATTTTTTGCGGGATGAGGTGACGGTTTGATTGGTACTATTTTGGGGGGCATACGCCTTTTTGATCGCTTGTTGTTGCACTTTTTGTGATGTAAGGCGCAGAGTTGAGTGGACACCTGGATGTTCAGGTTCGGCCGAACTTGAAAAAAAACTTTTGGCCACTAAAATGGCTCTAAAATAGCCCTGGAAAGAGCTAGAGGGCTGCAAAAAGCAGCAAAATGTGCTTAAGAGCATGGCAAATGCTCTGCAAACAAATGTGGATAGGGAAATGAATAAAAAAAACACAAAACATAAAAGACCTTAAAAAAAAAAAAAAATAGGAATGATGTAGGAGGAAGAGGTTGAGGAGGTGGATGTGGCAGTGTAGGCTCACGTGGCGGTCTAGGTGGAAGCGGCGGCGAAGGAGGAATAGGTAGCCAACACAGATGTGTGTTATTTTGCATTTTTACATAGGGGTATCCCCCAAAATATTGAGACATATAAAAATTTAAAAAAAGGAATAAGTGCACTTGAGTACAAGGATGGATGGTTGAGGCTGTTAGAACTGTCTATTCTGCACAAGGTACAGACAAGTCCTGAGGGATCCAGGCCTGGTTCATTTTAATGAACGTGAGCTTGTCCACGTTGGCTGTGGACAGGCGGTTGCGTCTGTCTGTAATGACTCCTCCTGCTAAATACACGTTCAGAGAGTACACTGGCTGCAGGGCAGGCCAGCACCTCCAAGGCATACAGGGTAAGCTCTGGCCAGGTGGACAATTGTGAGACCCAGAAGTTGAATGGGGCAGAACCATCAGTGTAGGTGTGTGCACAGGTACTGTTCCACCATGTTGTTCAAATGCTGCCTCCTGCTAACACGCTCCATATCAGCAGATGGGGCCGGTTGTTGCGGCGAGGTGATAAAGCTTTTCCACATGTTGGCCATGCTAACCCTGCCTTCTGAGGTGCTGGCGCTGACACAGCTGCGTTGGCGACCTCTTCCTCCTCCCCTCCCTTCGCCTTGTGCTTCCACTTGTCCCCCGGCGTCAGCCAGGAATGCTCTCAGGAGCACGTCTACCAGCGTGCGCCTGTAGTCGCGCATCTTCCGATCACGCTCCAGTGAGGGAATTAAGGACAGCACATTGTCTTTATAACGGGTATCCAGCAGGGTGGCCACCCAGTAGTCAGCACACGTTAAAATGTGGGCAACTCTGCTGTCATTGCGCAGGCACTGCAGCATGTAGTCGCTCATGTGTGCCAGGCTCCCCAGAGGTAAGGACAAGCTGTCCTCTGTGGGAGGCGTATTGTCTGCGTCCTCCGTATCCCCCCAGCCTCCTCCTTGTCCTCCAGTAGTAGGCCCTGGCTGGCCAAATTTGTACCTGGCCTCTGCTGTTGCAAAAAAACTCCCTCTGAGCCACTTCTAAAAGACTGGCCTGAAAGTGTTAGAGATGACCCCTCTTCCTCCTCCTCGTCCTGGGCCACATCCTCTTCCATCATCACCCTAAGTGTTTTCTCAATGAGACATAGAAGTGGTATTGTAACGCTGATAACGACGTCATCGCCACTGGCCATGTTGGTGGAGTACTCAAAACAGCGCAACAGGGTACACAGGTCTCGCATGGAGGCTCAGTCATTGGTGGTGAAGTGGTGCTGTTCTGCAGTGCGACTCACCCGTGCGTGCTGCAGCTGAAACTCCACTATGGCCTGCTGCTGCTCGCACAGTCTCTCCAGCATGTGCAAGGTAGAGTTCCACCTGGTGGGCACGTCGCATATGAGGCGGTGAGCGGGAAGGCCGAAGTTACGCTGTAGAGCAGACAGCCGAGCGGCGGCAGGAGGAGAACGCCGGAAGCGCGCACAGACGGCCCGCACTTTATGCAGCAGCTCTGACATGTCGGGGTAGTTGTGAATGAATTCCTGCACCACCAAATTCAGCACATGCGCCAGGCAAGGGATGTGCGTCAAACCGGCTAGTCCCAGAGCTGCAACGAGATTTCGCCCATTATCGCACACCACCAGGCCGGGTTTGAGGCTCACTGGCAGCAACCACTCGTCGGTCTGTTCTATACCTTGCCACAACTCCTACGCGGTGTGGGGGCCTGTCCCCCAAACACATCAGTTTCAGAACGGCCTGCTGACGTTTACCCCTGGCTGTGCTGAAGGTCTGTCGCTGACCGGATGAGGAGGTGGTAGAAGAGGAGGAGGAAGCCGAGTAGGAGGAGGAGGCAAAGAATAATGCCCTGCGATCCTTGGCGGCGGAAGGACGTGCACCAAACAGCTCTCTGACTGGGGCCCAGCCGCCACTACATTTACCCAGTGTGCAGTTAGGGAGATATAGCGTCCCTGGCCGTGCTTACTGGTCCACGTATCTGTGGTTAGGTGGACCTTGCCACAGATGGCGTTGTGCAGTGCACACTTGATTTTATCCGATACTTGGTTGTGCAGGGAGGGCACGGCTCTCCTGGAGAAGTAGTGGCGGCTGGGAACGACGTACTGTGGGACAGCAAGCGACATGAGCCGTTTGAAGCTGTCCGTCTGCACCAGCCTGAATGACAGCATTTCAAAGGCCAGTAGTTTAGAAATGCTGGCATTCAGGGCCAGGGATCGAGGGTGGCTAGGTGGGAATTTATGATTTCTCTCCAAGGTTTGTGAGATGGAGAGCTGAATGCTTCCGTGTGACATGGTGGAGATGCTTGGTGACGGAGGTGGTGTTGTTGGTGGCATATCCTGTTTGCTGGGCGGCAGGTTCCAACGTTCCTCCAGAGGCAGAAGAGGCCGAGGCAGTAGCAGAAGAGGGAGCAGGAGGGGCCTGAGCCGTTTCTTGGCTTTGAAGGTGCTTACTCCACTGCAGCCCGTGTCTCGCATGTGGTTGCCTGGTCATGCAGGTTGTGCTAAGGTTCAGAACGTTAACCGCTTCACGTCCGCCCATAGGATATAAACGTCCTATGGGTGGACGTCTATTTCTGACAGCACGTTTTAGAACGTCCTGTCAGAAATAGCAGCTGCACGCTAATCGTGCAGCTGCTGATCGGGTTGCCCGCTGTCAGTGACAGCAGGGCAACCCTAAGACAAGGCAGGGACAGTTCCCAGGTGTCCCTGCCTCCACGATCGCTGCAGACACAGCGCTCACCGAGCGCTGTGTCTGCAGAGCAGGAAGCGCTGTGCGCTTCCTGTTCCGGCCCGGCGGTCATGTGACCGCCGGGACCGGAGAGTGCAGGGGCTGTGTGAGGTCTCTCACAGACCTCGATCAGCCCTGCTGTGAGGCTGTACAGCGCAGGATTGCTGCTGTACAGCCTCTATAGGGGTGAATTTCTTCTGTAACTGGGGCTACTATGTCAGCCCCAGTTACAGGAGAAATCAACTGTGGAAAAAGTGAAGCAAATGTCCCCCAGAGGTCTTGTATGACCTTATGGGGGACGAAAAGTGTAAAAAAAAATAAAAAAAATAAAAAAAATAAAGGGTTGAAAAAATAAAATAAAATAAAGTTTCACATGTAAAAAAAAAAAGTTCCCAAGTAAGGAATAAAAAAAAAAAATTTAAAATAGAAAAAATAAAATAAAATAGACATATTAGGTATCGCCGCGTCCGTAAAAACCAGCTCTATAAAAGTATCACATGACCTAACCCCTCGGGTGAACACCGTAAAAAAAAAAAAAAAAAAAAAATGTCAAAACAAGCAATTTTTGTCACCTTGCATCACAAAAGGTGCAACACCAAGTGATCAAAAACGCGTATGTCCCACAAAATAGTACCAATAAAACCGTCACCTCATCCCGCAAAAAATGAGCCCCTACATAAGAAAATCTCTTAAAAAATAAAAAAACTATAGCTCTTAGAACATGGAGACACTAAAACATCATTTTTTTGGTTTCAAAAATGCTATTATTGTGTTAAAGTGAAACAAATAAAAAAAAGTATACATATTAGGTATTGCCGCGTCCGTAAAAACCAGCTCTATAAAAATATCAGATGACCTAACCCCTCGGGTGAACACCGTAAAAATAAAAAAATAAAAACTGTGTCAAAACAAGCAATTTTTGTCACCTTGCATCACAAAAGGTGCAACACCAAGTGATCAAAAATGCGTATGTCCCACAAAATAGTACCAATAAAACCGTCACCTCATCCCGCAAAAAATGAGCCCCTACATAAGAAAATCTCTCAAAAAATAAAAAAACTATAGCTCTCAGAACATGGACACATTAAAACATAATTTTTTTGTTTCAAAAATGCTATTATTGTGTAAAACTTTAATAAATGAGAAAAAGTATACATATTAGGTATCGCCACGTCCGTAACAATCTGCTCTATAAAAATGTCACTTGACTGAACCCCTCAGGTGAACGCTGTAAAAATAAATAAATAGAAACTGTGCTAAAACAACCAATTTTTTGGTCACCTTGCCCCATAAAGTGTTATAATGAATGATCAAAAAATCATATGTACCCAAAAATAGTACTAATAAAACTGGCACCTTATCCCCTAGTTTCCAAAATGGGGTCACTTTTTGGGAGTTTCTACTGTAAGGGTGCATCAGGGGGCTTCAAATGGGACATGGCATCTAAAAACCATGTGGAGTTCCTTTTCTTCTGCGCCCTGCCGTGTGCCCATACAGCAGTTTATGACCACATGTGGGGTGTTTCTGTAAACCGCAGAATCTGGGTAATAAATATTGAGTTTTGTTTGGCTGTTGACCATCGATGTGTTAAAGAAAAAAATTGAGTAAAATGGAAAATCTGCCAAAAAAGTGAAATTTTTAAATTTGATCTCCATTTTCCTTTAATTCTTGTGGAACGCCTAAAGGGTTAACAAAGTTTGTAAAATCGGTTTTGAATACCTTGAGGGGTGTAGTTTCTACAATGGGGTCATTTATGGGGGTATCCACTATGTAGGCCCCACAAAGTGACTTCAGACCTGAACTGGTCCTTATAAAGTGGATTTTGGCAATTTTCTTAAAAATTTGAAGAATTCATTCTAAACTTCTAAGCCTTCTAACGTCCTAAAAAAATAAAATGACATTTCCAAAATGATGCCAACATAAAGTAGACATATGGGGAATGTTAAATAATAAATATTTTATGAGGTATCACTTTCTGTTTTAAAAGCAGAGAAATTGAAATTTAGAAAATTGCGAATTTTTCAAATTTTTGGGTAAATTTGGGATTTTTTCATAAATAAAGGTGAAATATTTTGACTCAAATTTATGACTATCATGAAGTACAATGTGTCACGAGAAAACAATCTCTGAATGACTTGGATAAATAAAGGCGTTCCAAAGTTATTACCACATAAAGTGAGATATGTCAGTTTTGCAAAATTTGGCCTGGTCAGGAAGGGGGCAAAGGGCCCAGATGGGAAGTGGTTAATGCCTCGCTTCAGGCTCTGATGTCACAGCGTGCAAACCACTCGGGTCTTGTCGTCAGCACAATGTGTGAAGTGCCATGCCAGGGAACTCCTTAAAGCTGCTTTTGGTGTGCTCGGTCCCTGGTGACGGTGGCCAGTAGCAGGCAAACTGTTTTGGCGACGGCTGCTCTGCTTTTGCACCCTGCTCCCTCTTTTGCTACGCTGTTGGCTCGGTCTCACCACTGCCTCTTCCTCCGAACTCTGAAAGTCAGTGGCACGACCTTCATTCCATGTGGGGTCTAGGACCTCATCGTCCCCTGCATAGTCTTCCACCCAGTCTTCCTCCCTGACCTTTTCGGTCTGCAGACTGCAGAAAGACGCAGCAGTTGGCACCTGTGTTTCGTCAGAGACGTGCTGAGGTGGTATTCCCATGTCATCAGGAAACATAAGTGGTTGTGCGTCAGTGCATTCTATGGCTTCCACCCCTGGGGAAGGGCTAGGTGGATGCCCTTGGAAAACCCTGCCAGCAGAGTCTTCAAACAGCATAAGAGACTGCTGCATGACTTGAGGCTCAGACAGGTTCCCCAATATGCACGGGGATGATGTGACAGACTGATGGGCATGGGTTTCAGGCACCACCGGTGCGCTTTCTGCAGAAGACTGGGTGGGAGATAATGTGAACCTGCTGGATCCACTGTCGGCCACCCAATCGACTAGCGCCTGTACTTGCTCAGTCCTTACCATCCTTAGAACGGCATTAGGCCCAACCAAATATCGCTGTAAATTCTGGCGGCTACTGGGACCTGAGGTAGTAGGTTCAGTAGGACGTGTAGCTGTGGCAGAATGTCCACGTCCTCTCCCTGCACCAGAGGCTCCACCAACACCACCACGACCATTACTGCATCCCTTATTAGATGTTTGCCTCATAGTTTAGCATTCCCAAGCAAAGTAAAAAGTGGTTAAGTCTGTTAAAAATAATTAACCGCCAATAAAAACCCTGATGTGGGGTATTGCACTCAATATTTTTTTTTAAACTCTATATGACAACGGTATTTGTGGCCTAAATTTCACAGTAACTTATGCACGTCTAATCCCAGATGTGCAGTATATCAGAGGGTTTTTTAACCCCAGTAAGCAAAAGCCGTATTTGTGGCCTAAAATGAACAGTCTATAATCCTAGATGTGCACTATATGAAACAGAGGGGTTTGTTTCACCCAGTATGCCAAAGCTGTATTTCTGGCCTAAATTTCACAGTCACTTATACAGCGATAATCCTAGATGTACACTATATGAAAAAAAGGTTTTTTTTAACCCCAGTGTCTCAAAGCAGTATTTCTGGACTTGCAGATATCCTGTTCTGGTGCACTAACGTTGCATAAAATGGCTGCCGATTATGTATGGATATTGAATTACTGAAGGAAAAAAAAAGGTTGTTTTCAGCAGTAGTTAGCTCAGGGCACTCTTAAAACAATTGTGCACTGCACCCACAAAACACATTTGCGGTAGATCGCTGAGTAAAGAAGCCGTTCTTCATAAGATTTCTCCCTGATCTCTCCCTCACAGCAGCTGCAGCCTATCCCTACGCTAATCCGAGCAGAGTGACGGGCGGCGCTACGTGACTCCAGCTTAAATAGAGGCTGGGTCACATGCTGCAGTTAGCCAATCACAGCCATGCCAATAGTAGGCATGGCTGTGATGGCCTTTTGGGGCAAGTAGTACGACACTTGTTGTTTGGCTGATTTGCAGCCTTTCAAAAAGCGCCATAAAAATCGCCGAACACCGAACTTTTACGTAAATGTTCGGGTGCCGAAAAACCTAAAGTTCGGTACAAACCCCAACTTTGCAGTTCGGGTTCGCTCAACTCTAGTAAGGTGACAAAAATTAGTTTTTTTTATAACTTTTTTTATGATCATGTGATATATTTATAGAGCCATTCATTACGGATGCGGTGATACCTAATGTGTGTTTTTTTTTTCTTCTATTTTTTATTATAAATAAGGGGAAAGCGGCGTTTCTTTTTTTACTTTATTAATTTTATTTAAAAAATAATAATTTTAACTTTTTTCTTCACTTTATTTCTGATGTTCACTTTTGGGGGTCTGATTCCCTCTGCAATGTATTACAATACATCTGTATTGTAATGCATTGCCTGTTCATGTACTACAGTGAGTAGTACACAAACAGGTTGCCTAGGAGACCCAGCCTGAGGCTGGATCTCCTCGGCACCCGTAGAAGGCAGGTCCCGATGCCGTGCAAGGCATTTGGCAGCCTTTGCATGGCATCGGGCTGCCTTGTCACGCATCGGGTCCCCGCAACAGCAGCACGGGGACTCTATGCACTCACTCACCCAACACAAACCCCTTCTATGTCGCAATCAGCACGGAGCGCGACATAGAAGGGGTTAATCCGCCAGCATCGGCTTTTACAGTGATGCCGGCGGATACAGCAGGGGCTCGGCTACCAGGGACTGCCGTGCCCCTGCAGTGATAGCGAGCGCACCGCTCCGGTGCCCGGCCGATCACCAAGATGTACTATTACGTCAAATTGCGGGAACGCAGTGGTTTCCATGACGTAGTAGTACGTCATGGGTCGGGAAGGGGTTAATTCGATTGTGGGCCTGGTGATCAGTTTAAGGCCTTTTAAGCAGCAGCAGCAGCAGCAGCATGGTGATAAAAATGAGTGGTAAGGTGACATGGTGTGGAGATGGCAGCATGAGTAGGCCACATAGTGGCACAATGACTGAGTCTGGATAAAAGACTGAGGCCACAGATTGCTTAGAAAGATGCAGATGGAATCAATTTGTGTAGCTGTATCACCGTCACCTGCAGATTAATGCAGACCAGGGCCATAGCTATAGGGGAAGCAGGAGAAGCTGCAGCTTTGGAGCCCTGACCCAGAAGGGGCCCATCCAGGAGGACTAAAGGATTTGGTCAGGGCCCCCTCAACAGTATTACACTATGAAATTAGATACAGTGACAGAATAGACAGTGTATAAAACTGATGGAACAGCAGCGGGCCCTGGTTTGAGAGAACAATCTTTACTAGCCACAGGAATGGGGGCGGCATGAAAGGAAGGGGTCGCTAAAAAATTACTGTGGGATGCAGCCCCATTCAAACATTTGATGTGGGGCCCAGTCAATTCTAGCTATGCCACTGATGCAGCCCACAAAAGCAAGTTGGCTTTATCGATTCCAAAACCTTAAAGGGGTTGGCCACCCTAAGTATCAAGAATCTAAAAAGCCCCAGACAATAGCCAAAACCATGAAGTATTTATATCATGTGAAATGTACTGGCTATATATCATTTTTTCTAACCTGTTCCCCATGGCACACTTCCCTGGAGGAGCTCCTCAGACGGCCTGTGTGGGAGGAGCAGCTGTAAAGTGAAAGTAAAAATCCCAGCATGCACTGCAGCAAGTATCTTCAGAGGAGCAGTCACATGACATACCCACCCACCTGTGTTCCCATGGAGACAAGAGCCCCTCCAACATTATAAATATCTCAGTCATCAGTGAATAACTGCAGACATAGTAATAGGAAGAACACCCCAGTCCCAGCAATAAAGAGAGGTCACTACCCGTCCCACACAGTCACTACCATGTATCACACATTTGTTGTTGGGGGAGTTACCCTGTTCATAAATTTGCTGTAGGGCCTAGTAATTTCTAGTTGTGCCACTGGATGTAAGCCATGAACAGAATGAATAGAAGGGGAGATTTATCATTTGCCTCATTTCTGAAATGTGGTGTTAAAAAGTTGCAAACTATGTGTTTGCGACTTTTCAACTGTGCCTTTAAAATAAAAAGGGTGGGGGGGCATGACAATGGCCAGGAGGGGGCGTGACCAGTCGCCTCAACAAATTTTCGTTCATTTTCGCCAGTTTTCTGACTCAAATGAAGCCAGAAGTACAAAATTGATCTACTCACATAGCGAGGAGCATCCTGTCTATCATAACACGACCTGCTCCCAGCTGACAGCCTAGAAATCATCTATGAGTATAGGATTACGCTTCACCTGGGGAAAAAGAGAAATGATTGTAGTCCGACATCTCTGTATACAGTGTACAGGGGGTCACACATCTGTATATACAGTATAAAGGGGGTCACAAATTACCAGTGTACACTGGTACCTTATAAACAGTATATAGTTGTATGTGTCCTACCTGTACACTGTATATAGAGACACCCCCTTCCCTGTACACTGTGTATTATGATATTAATGAGATCCTCCGATGCAGGGGGTCACACATCTCTATATACAGTGTACAATGATGGTGGTGGTGGGGGTCACAAAGCACTGCATACAGTATACAGAGGGTCATACATCTATATACAGTATACAGTGGTGGCGATGGGAGTCACATATTACTGCAAGCAGTATACAGAGGGTCAAACATCTCTATATACAGTATACAGTGGTGGTAGGGGTCATATATCACTGCATACAGTATACACAGGGTGACACATCTCTATATACAATATACAGTGGTGGAGGTCACATATCACTGCATACAGTATACAGAGGGTAACACATCTCTACATACAGTGTACAATGGTGGTGGGGGTCACATCACTGTATACAGGGGGTCACACATCTCTATATACAGTATACAGTGGTGGTGGGGGTCAGATACAGTATACAGAGGGTCACATATCTCTGTATACAGTGGGTCACATATCACTGTATACAGTGGGTCACACATCTCTATATACAGTATACAGTGGTGGGGGTCACATATCGCTATATACAGAGTGCAGGAAGAAGAGGGCACACATTTACAGATGAGACCAGTGACTGCTGCTGATATCACTGACCTCAGCCATATTGACAGCTCAGAAGGGGTTAAACTCTTGGTCTGGCTGTAATAAACATGTCTGTGATAAGATCACAGAGCAGAGGGGCCATAAACAGGACAGACACTGGGATTGCTCACAGTTTGTGTTCCACAGCACCTTCCTGGCTCTGCTACATCCTCACATACAGCAGTAGCCTCTCAGTACAGGAGACAGAGTGGATGGAGTCTACAGACAGTCAGCTTCCATCAGCCATCTCAGTGCAGCACGCCAACCTGCAGGGTATTGCGATTGTGAGGTCACGGTTTTTGGGCAAGCGAGGGTTACTCACAGTTTTGTAGGAGAACCCTGGGCAGCGTACAGCAGTGAAGGAGAGGCTGGCACAGTAGTCCTCTGGGGCACACTGTATTTAGGGACCAGGCCTGATGGTGGATGAGGTGCCCTGGATGTTACAGGTGTTTAATGTGCCTGGGGCAAGGTCCCTTTAAGAAACGTGACGCCAGTGCCTGTAATGGTGGCACACCGATTGGTAGTATTAATAAGTGAGGTACACAGATGGTATGGTGAACCAAACTTTGCTTTACTGGAATCAGTTCAACTTTATACAGTTGGATGTCAATTTTTAGCTGGTACACTGGCTCTGCTTGGCTTGGTGGGAACTGCAGGTTTTCTCCCAGGAGGCAAACTCTTCTCTTGGGGTGAATCTTCTGAGCTAACATAGGCTCAGGAAACTTCAGGCAGGCTATAATCCTTCACTAGCCTCCTGGTAGCAACTAGAAGCCTGGACTATCTAGCTGCATGTCAGGAGGAGGCCCTCAGCATATCTCTGGCTGGTGCCCTCTCACTTCTGTCTCCACAGACTTCTGACTACAGACTAACTCCTCCCTGTCTGGGTCTAAGTATTTATACTAAGTGTTCACTGGCTCCCCCTAGTGCCTAGGATGCCTAACTACACCCTAATAGGCCTGCTGCACATATCACAGGGAAAAATACACATTAAAATGTACTGTGAAATACACTGCCACACTTCCACAGGAGGTGGAGTACGACGTGGCCCAATTGACCCTTGTGTAGTGCCCACATTCACCTAGTGGAACACTACATAAGCTTCTCCTCAGTCACCCTTTCTCCTGCAAAAATTTCTTTATTTCTGCTTGAATCTTCCTGCTAAGCCCCTCCAGCCCTGCACAGCCAGGAGTGTCAGTCACTGAAGGAAAGCACATCTGATACAAGCAGGGTGCTTTAGGACCCATGGAGCAGCACACTCCTTCAGGCATGGACGGGTTTGCTCCTCCATGGCACGTGCAGCTATGGACGAGACAGGCAGCTGTGAGAGCAGGACAGGAGGGGGCATGGCTGCCAATAGTAGGAAAACCAGGCAGATCTGCTTAAGAAAATATATTAGTAAGTGTAATAACTCCCTACTTTCTTTACAGTTGTAATAAGTGCTAACAAAGTGGCCAACCCCTTTAATTTAAATTGTGGGCCTGGTGATCAGTTTAAAGGGACACTGACAGGCCCAATAAGCATAATTATCTATATATATGCATGCACAGGTCTTCTAATGTGTATTAAAAACATAAGTATAACCCCTGTCCACCTTATAAATACAGCAAACTCATGTTTTCTAACCTGACGTAATCGCTCTTTCTGCCCAAGGGGCGGCGTTTCAGCTTCACTTGCTCCCCAGCCATCCATGCCCCAACCGCCGTTTTGAAGCGCCGCCCAGCTCATCAATATTCACTTCGCTGGGCGGCTTCTGCTGTCCGACGTTCCGAGATCCCACAGCTTTCTACTGGGCATGCGTGGGATCTCGGAACGTCGGGGACAGCAGAAGCCGCCCAGCGAAGTGAATATTGATGAGCTGGGCGGCGCTTCAAATCGGCGGTTGAGGCACGGCAGGCTGGGCGCAAGTGAAGCTGAAACGCCGCCCCTTGGGCAGAAAGAGCGATTTCGTCAGGTTATAAAACATGAGTTTGCTGTATTTATAAGGTGGACAGGGGTTATACTTATGTTTTTAATACACATTAGAAGCTTGTCGGTTAAGCACCACCCTGTCTTCCACCAAGTCCGGTCTTGAATGAGGGACAGATCTTGTGCCCTAATTCCCAAACTCTTGAGCATCCACAGTCACAAGAAGACTGGCAATTACTGTTTAATGAGGTGGATGATGAGACACATTTGCCAACAACTCAACAGCAATTACTGTCTCAAGAGGTTGAGGAAGAGGATGACACAGTTGTCAATCACTGAGGTTGTGGTTACGTCAACAAGTCAGGAGGATGAGCAGATTGATAAAGTGGAAGAGGAGGTGGTGGACGATGAAGTCACTGACCCAACCTGGGAAGGTGAAAAGCCGAGCAAGGACAGCAGTACAGAGGGGGAGGGATCTGCAGCAACGCAACAGGCTGTAAGAGCCACACCAAACAGACTGTTCCACGGAGAACCCCCTTGCGGAAATCTCCCTTTCCAAGGGGTAGGTGTTACGCAGTATGGCGCTTTTTTGAGGAAAGTGCGGACAACAAAAGAATAGTAGTTTGCAACCTGTGCCATAACAAAATGAGCCAGCGTGTGAACATTAGCAACCTCACCACCAGCAGCATGATCCGCCACATCGCATCCATGCACCGTAATAAGTGTGACGAACGCCTGGGACCACAATCGTCGTCTGCGGGTCACACCACTGCCTCCTCTTCTCCTATGTTACGTACTGGCCAATCCCCTGCCGATGGCGCAGCCCCGGATGCCTCCTGCCCTGCACCTGGACCTTCGCAAGCACCATCATCGACTACGTCCACTTCCGTGTCCCAGCGCAGCATCAAAATGTCCTTACCCCAGGCCTTTGAATGCAAGCGCAAATACCCGGCCACCCACCCAAAGGCCATAGCACTAAATGCGCAGCTTTCCAAATTACTGGCCCTGAAAATGTTGCCATTTAGGCTTCTGGACTCTGAGGCCTTCCCCAGCCTGATTTCGGCGGCCGTCCTGAGTTACGCAGTCCCCAGCTGCCACTATTTTTAAAGGTGTGCCGTGCCCGCCTTACAACAACATGTGTCACGTAACATCACACGTCCAACTGACCAACACAGTTACTGAGAAGGTCCACTTAACCACGGACACATGGAAAAGTGCATTCGGCCAGGGATGCTACATTTTCCTGATGGCACACTGGGTGAATGTTGTGGAGGCCAGGAGCGAGTCGTACCCTGGGATGGCACAGGTGCTACCGACGCCAAGGATTGCAGGCCCTACGTCAATCAGGGTTTCCACCAGCACCTACATTACTGGCTCCAACCCCCACTTTTCTGCCTCCTCCTCCACTTCCACCTCCGAATTATCCACGTGCAGCACCAGTCAGCCATCAGTCGGTAGCTGGAAGCAGTCTAGCACTGCAGAGTGGAAACGACAACAGGCTGTCCTGAAGCTGATATGCTTAGGGGACAAACAGCACACCGCCGCAGAGCTGTGGCAGGGGATAAGAGACCAGACTGAGCTGTGGCTCTGGCCACTCAACCTACATCCAGGCATAGTTTAGTCTGATAATGGCCGTAACTTGGTGGCGGATTTGGAGCTTGGCAAGCTGACATACATTCCATGCCTAGCCCACGTCTTAAACTTAGTAGTTCAGCAGTTTCTCAAAACATACCCCAATTTGCCTGAGCTACTGTCGCTGCAGCAGCGCTGGAAATTGCCAGCTCACCAGCTGTTGTGCGACGTGAGCACGCTCTGGAACTCGACGTTCCACATGTTGGCCAGGCTTTGAGAGCAGCAGAGGGCAGTAGTGGAATACAAGCTGCAACATGGTCGTCGCCTTTCCAGTCAGCTTTCGCTATTCACAAGCCAGGAGTGGGCATGGATGTCTGACCTTTGTGAGGTTTTAAGAAACGGAGGAATCAACACAGATGGTGAGCGACGATAACGCTATTATCAGCGTAACCATCCCACTTCTGTGTCTACTCAAACGCTCACTGCTCACAATTAAGGACGACGCTTTGCATGTGGAAGAGGTGGAAATGGGGGAAGACATTACACAGGGTGATAGCCAGACCACCCTCAGTTCTTCTTCTCAGCACAAATTGGATGATGAAGAGGAGGAGGGGATTGAGAGTGATCCTCCTGATGACGACAGCAAAGTCTTGGCTGTTTGTACTCTGGCACACATGGCTGACTTCATGTTAGGCTCCCTTTCCCGTGACCCGTGCGTTATACGCATTTTAGACAACACGGATTACTGGTTGTTCACCCTTCTCAACACCCGCTACAAAGAGAACTTCTCATCTCTCATTCCTCTGGTGGAGAGGACTAGTAAAGCGGTGCAATACCAGAAGGTATTGCTCCAAAAATTTCCATCTGACAACGCTGGAGGCAGAGTCCATAGTTCCTAGGGGAACACACAGCAGTTCCAACAGCAGCAGGGAAACACTCTCCAAAGTCTGGGACAGTTTCATTACACCCCGCTAGCACCCTCACCCTGATGCGCAGCCTAGTAACACAAGAAGGGAAAATATTTGGAAGATGGTGAAGGAGTACATAGCAGACCGTGTCAGCGTCCTCAATGATCCCTCAGTGCCTTACAACTACTGGGTGTCCAAGCTGGACACTTGGCACGAATTGGTGCTCTACACCTTGGAGGTGCTGGCCTGCCCTGCCGATAGCGTTTTCTCTGAGCGGGTATTTAGTGCTGCTGGTGGCATTATAAAAGATAAGCGTATCCGCCTGTCAACTGAAAATGCTGTAAGGTAACGGCCAAAGGGTGAGAAAGGCGCTCATAGGGTAAGTAAATTGAGGTACAACAGCTTCCTTCAAAGAGCTGGTGGATACGATAGACTCACCTGTTATGGTTGCACCGAAGTTAAGTGCAACTGTATTGCAGGTGAGCTGTGAGGTATAAGAGGTGCAGGTCGGTGCTGCCAGATGCGTCAAGAAGCCCCTTGGGACGAAGGCCAAGTCGCCACTCAGGTATATATTGGAAAACGTGTCTTAGCTTGTCACTGTGGAGTGATCAAGCTGGTAGACGATCATAAGGCGCATTACCACGACCCGGTACAGGATACAATAAAGTTTATTTTGAGACAACGCGTTTCGGAGTCTCGACGGCCCCTTTATCAAGTCTACATGGAACATAAATAGGAAAAGTACAGTAAAAAATAATAATAATATATGTACGTTTCAAAGTTGTATGTGGAATTTGGTATAGACAGATGTGTACATGTATATGTACGTTTAAGACAATGCAATACTGAACAGTGGGGGGCACACCAATGTTTAAATGGGGGAGTGCAGGCCTGATATAGAAACAAGCGTAAGCTAAACTAAAAAGAAATACCAAAACTCAGCCGCACCTTGGAGGTGCGGCTGAGTTTTGGTATTTCTTTTCTTAGTTTAGCTTATGTACGTTTAAGAGTCGTATATGGAAATTAGTATATAGTTATATATTTGCATGGATGAATATATAGATATCGATAAAACAGGAGAAAAACACACTCAATTGGGTGGGCGGGTGCATTAATAATTATAAGAATATATAAATATACAGTAGGATACGAAAGTTTGGGCAACCTTGTTAATAGTCATGATTTTCCTGTATAAATCGTTGGTTGTTACAATAAAAAATGTCAGTTAAATATATCATATAGGAGACACACACAGTGATATTTGAGAAGTGAAATTAAGTTTATTGGATTTACAGAAAGTGTGCTATAATTGTTTAAACAAAATTAGGCAGGTGCATAAATTTGGGCACCACAAAAAAGAAATGAAATCAATATTTAGTAGATCCTCCTTTTGCAGAAATTACAGCCTCTAAACGCTTCCTGTAGGTTCCAATGAGAGTCTGGATTCTGGTTGAAGGTATTTTGGACCATTCCTCTTTACAACACATCTTTAGTTCATTCAGGTTTGATGGCTTCCGAGCATGAACAGCTCTCTTTAAGTCACACCACAGATTTTCAATTATATTCAGGTCTGGGGACTGAGATAGACATTCCAGAACATTGTACTTGTTCCTCTGCATAAATGCCTTAGTGGATTTTGAGCAGTGTTTAGGGTCGTTGTCTTGTTGAAAGATCCAGCCCCGGCGCAGCTTCAGCTTTGTCACTGATTCCTGGACATTGGTCTCCAGAATCTGCTGATACTGAGTGGAATCCATGCGTCCCTCAACTTTGACAAGATTCCCAGTCCCTGCACTGGCCACACAGCCCCACAGCATGATAGAACCACCACCATATTTTAGGTAGCGGGTGTTTTTCTTGGAATGCTGTGTTCTTTTTCCTCCATGCATAACGCCCCTTGTTATGGCCAAATAACTCAATTTTAGTTTCATCAGTCCACAGCACCTTATTCCAAAATGAAGCTGGCTTGTCCAAATGTTCTTTAGCCCACCTCAAGCGGCACTTTTTGTGCTGTGGGCGGAGAAAAGGCTTCCTCTGCATCACTCTCGCATACAGCATCTCCTTGTGTAAAGTGCGCCGAATGGTTAAACGATGCACAGTGACTCCATCTGCAGCAAGATCATGTTGTAGGTCTTTGGTGCTGGTCTGTGGGTTGACTCTGACTGTTCTCACCATTCGTCGCTTCTGCCTATCCGAGATTTTTCTTGGTCTGCCACTTCGAGCCTTAACTTGAACTGAGCCTGTGGTCTTCCATTTCCTCAATATGTTCCTAACTGTGGAAACAGACAGCGGAAATCTCTGAGACAGCTTTCTGTATCCTTCCCCTAAACCATGATGGTGAACAATCTTTGTCTTCAGGTCATTTGAGAGTTGTTTTGATACCCCCATGTTGCTACTCTTCAGAGAAAATTAAAAGAGGAGGGAAACTTACAATTGACCCGCTTAAATACTCTTTCTCATAATTGAATTCACCTGTGTATGTAGGTCAGGGGTCACTGAGCTTACCAAGCCAATTTGAGTTCCAATAATTAGTTCTAAAGGATTTGGAATCAATAAAATGACAACAGTGCCCAAATTTATGCACCTGCCTAATTTGGTTTAAACAATTATAGCACACTTTCTGTAAATCCAATAAACTTCATTTCATTTCTCAAATATCACTGTGTGTGTCTCCTATATGATATATTTAACTGACATTTTTTATCGTAACAACCAACGATTTATACAGGAAAATCATGACGATTAACAAGGTTGCCCAAACTTTCGCATCCCACTGTATATAAAAATATATAAAAAGGCTGTAAGAAATCTCCCTGTATACATTCATAAATAGGTGAATTATAATTAAAATATATAAAACATAGATGATAAAATATTCAAATACTCGGTTAGGTGAGTAGATATCTCATTGGTACTGATTCATTAGTACATGTGAAAAAAAAATATATATATATATATATATATATATATATATATATATTTTATATATATTTAGCTGACGTATATTATTGGTAGGAAATATTTGTGTATTAAAAAATACCTGTGTCACCCTAGTTTTTTGTGCAGCTGGGTGTGTACTGCCTGGTTTCTTCTAAAAAAGGTGCATGTCCGTACCTGTGGGGTCATGTGAAACAAAAGAAGGGGGGAGGGTTGGGTGGGGGTTCATTTAAGACTTTGGCTAAAATGGACCAACCAGTAAATATATATATACAGTTGTGGCCAAAAGTTTGGAGAATGACAAAAATATTAGTTTTCACAAAGTTTGCTGCTAAACTGCTTTTAGATCTTTGTTTCAGTTGTTTCTGTGATGTAGTGAAATATAATTACATGCACTTCATAAGTTTCAAAGGCTTTTATCGACAATTACATGACATTTATGCAAAGAGTCAGTATTTTCAGTGTTTTCCCTTCTTTTTCTGGACCTCTGCAATTCGACTGGGCATGCTCTCAATCAACTTCTGGGCCAATTCCTGACTGATAGCAACCAATTCTTTCATAATCACTTCTTGGAGTTTGTCAGAATTAGTGGGTTTTTGTTTGTCCACCCGCCTCTTGAGGATTGACCACAAGTTCTCAATGGGATTAAGATCTGGGGAGTTTCCAGGCCATGGACCCAAAATGTAAACGTTTTGGTCCCCGAGCCACTTAGTTATCACTTTTGCCTTATGGCACAGTGCTCCATCGTGCTTGAAAATGCATTGTTCTTCACCAAACTGTTGTTGGAAGAAGTTGCTGTTGGAGGGTGTTTTGGTACCATTCTTTATTCATGACTGTGTTTTTGGGCAAAATTGTGAGTGAGCCCACTCCCTTGGATGAGAAGCAACCCCACACATGAATGGTCTCAGGATGCTTTACTGTTGGCATGACACAGGACTGATGGTAGCGCTCACCTTTTCTTCTCTGGACAAGCCTTTATCCAGATGCCCCAAACAATCGGAAAGAGGCTTCATCGGAGAATATGACTTTGCCCCAGTCCTCAGCAGTCCATTCACCATACTTTCTGCAGAAGATCAATCTGTCCCTGATGTTTTTTTTTTGGAGAGAAGTGGCTTCTTTGCTGCCCTTCTTGACACCAGGCCATCTTCAAAAAGTCTTTGCCTCACTGTGCGTGCAGATACTCTCACACCTGCCTGCTGCCATTCCTGAGCAAGCTCTGCACTGGTGGCACTCCGATCCCGCAGCTGAATCCTCTTTAGGAGATGATCCTGGCGCTTTCTGGACCTTCTTGGACACCCTGAAGCCTTCTTAACAAAAATTTAACCTCTTTCCTTGAAGTTCTTGATGATCCTATAAATTGTTGATTGAGGTGCAATCTTAGTAGCCACAATATCCTTGCCTGTGAAGCCATTTTTATGCAACGCAATGATGGCTGCACGCGTTTCTTTGCAGGTCACCATGGTTAACAATGGAAGAACAATGATTTCAAGCATCACCCTCCTTTTAACATGTCAAGTCTGCCATTTTAACCCAATCAGCCTGACATAATGATCTCCAGCCTTGTGCTCGTCAACATTCTCACCTGAGTTAACAAGAAGATTACTGAAATTATCTCAGCAGGTCCTTTAATGACAGCAATGAAATGCAGTGGAAAGGTTCTTTTGGGATTAAGTTAATTTTCATGGCAAAGAAGGACTATGCAATTCATCTGATCACTCTTCATAACATTCTGGAGTATATGCAAATTGCTATTATAAAAATTTAAGCAGCAACTTTTCCAATTTCCAATATTTATGTAATTCTCAAAACTTTTGGCCACGACTGTACATTATGACCCTCTGACCCCATTTTTCTTTTCTCTCCTTTCCCTCTTTTCTCTCCTTGTTTTCTTTCTTTCTCTCCCTTTCTCCTACTTTCTCTCTCTTCCCTCTTCTTTTCCCTCCATTCCTCCCATATCTTTCTCTTCTCAATCCCATATATATATTTTCTTTCTATTCTCCCTTTATATGTTCATGCCTTATATAAATAAAAGAAAAGGAGATGGGTTATCAAATAAGTATACACAAATGTATCTATTTTAGGTTGATTACCTTAATTTTGTTCTTGTTACACTTTGAGTGAGTGTAGCGGTTCTCCGCTACAGTCCTATGTGCGCCACATGTAGAAAGGGCGCGCAGGCAGAGAGGTCTGCGCGCGCTGTGAGGGAGTTGATATCGGGAGGGCGTGGTTATGCAAATGAAGGAGTGCCGGCCGCTTCTTTGAGTGGCACGGCTGATGTACTTGTTAGCCAGAGCAGTTCTATAGAAGCAATTGGTCTGGGGAAGAGAAATGATGTATTGTAGGATCTTTATCCATGGGGAGGGGGGGGGGTGACCGTATTAATGGGACATACTGGGTATTAAGAGTGACAGGACCTGGTGGGAGGATATTAGTAGAGTGTGTGTGTATTGATATATGAAATATTGGAGGGATGATTGATGTGACTGGAGGGGAAGACAAAGGGGGGGGGGGGGGAGTATGAATGAAATTGGAGGGGAGGTAGTGATATAAGCAATGTGCTATAATTAAATGGTGAACTATGTTGGTGTGCTTGGTGATAATACTACTCAGGTGTAATTATGAGATGAATATGTATGATTAGTTATTATCAGGACATGCGATGGAGTTACTCTGGGATTGAGTTCCGAGTTTGTAGGTTTGCAGCCGAAAGGATGGCTGCACATTTGCGTATATATAAGGGGCAAAGAGTTAGTGAAGGAAGAGAAAAAACAAACAAAAAAACACCCACACAAAACGGGGGAAAGGGGGACCCAGACTTAGAAACATTTGCTTTCCAGGGTTTCATTGAGTCCATGTGGTTCTAATGTATACAATTTGAAGATCCAAACATTTATAATCCCGTTTGGGTATTTTTTTAGCAGCAAGGCAATTCTTATGGTCTTGTGGTTAAGTGCTTTGCTTCTGATACAGAAGGTCGTGGGTTCGAATCCCAGCAGAAACTTTTCTGAAATACAAGCACTGACTCCATATATGGACATACAGGGCGGGACACAATACAGGGCGGGACACAGGAAGAGGCTGCATCGCATCGCTGACATGGAGGTAAGTAGAAGTGTTTATTTTTTTTTTTAAATACCCGACTGTTACTGCCATGGGGGGAGCGGGAGGCACTTGATACTGGCACATGGGGGGAGAGGGGTTTCCAAATGATACTGGCACCTGGGGGGGAGGGGGGGTTGGCACCTGATACTGGCACATGGGGGGGAGAGAGGCACCTGATACTGGCACATGGGGGGGGGGAAGAGGGGTTGGCACCTAATACTGGCACCTGGGGGGGAGGGGGGGTTGGCACCCGATACTGGCACCTGGGGGGGGGAGGGGGGGTTGGCACCCGATACTGGCACCTGGGGGGGAGGGGGGGTTGGCACCTGATACTGGCACCTGGGGGGGGGGAGGGAGAGAGGCACTTGATACTGGCAATTTTTTTGTGTGGGGGGGAGATGGCACTATGATACTGGGACATGTGGGGGGGAAGAGAGGCACTTGATACTGGCACATGGGGGGGTTTGGCACTATGATACTGGCACATGGGGGGTGGGAAGGAGAGAGGCACTTGATACTGGCACATGATGGGGGGGCATCTATGGGGAAACTTACTGGCACATTATTGGGGGGCATTATGGGGGACACTAGGCCGGAGGCCTATCAGAGGACGGACACTGAGGGGCATATACTGGGGCATTTTATACTGGTACATTATGGGGGGCACTAGCAGGAAGGGGGGAGAGGAGCACTATGGGGGAATTTACTGGGGGCACTATATAGGGGTATTTTATACTGGGACATTATGGGGGCACTATGGGGACATTAGCTCAACTGGGGCATTACAAGGGGGTATTTTTGCACTGTCACATTATAAGGAGAATTATTACTACTGGGGGGGGACATTATGGTGGGCTTACTTACTCCCCTATGGTATGACCCCCTAGTCGCAGCACCAGCCTCTCCCTGCTCTGCTATTCCTCTGCCCCTTCTCCAAATCCTTATTATGAAATCTTTCTCATTAGCTCCGCCGAGCCCCCAGCCAAGTGTGGAAGTGGCGTCCGAGATCCCCAAGGGCCAAGCCAAGTAATTGTAAGTTTTCATGTGAAATATGTTTATGTTATACACATATAGCATCCACTGTGCCACACAATATACAGTATACCACTACACTGTGCCAAACGAGTGGGGTTTACACAGGAGGAGGGAGGTCCCAAGCGGGCTGGAGGGGCCCTTACAAATATTTGCTGTGGGGCCCAGTAACTTCTAGTTACGCCCCTGGGCTCAGGAATACTTCCAGAAACCATTGTCAGTGAACACAATCCACCGTGCCATCCGCCGTTGCCAGCTGAAACTCTACAGTGCAAAGAAGAAGCGATTTCTAAGGAAGATCCACAAGCTCAGGCGTTTTCACTGGGCCAGGGATCATTTAAAATGGAGTGTGGCAAAATGGAAGACTGTTCTGTGGTCAGACGAGTCACGATTCGAAGTTCTTTTTGGAAATCTGGGACGCCATGTCATCCGGACTAAAGAGGACAAGGACAACCCAAGTTGTTATCAACGCTCAGTTCAGAAGCCTGCATCTCTGATGGTATGGGGTTGCATGAGTGCGTGTGGCATGGGCAACTTGCATGTCTGGAAAGGCACCATCAATGCAGAAAAATATATTCAGGTTCTAGAACAACATATGCTCCCATCCAGACGTCATCTCTTTCAGGGAAGACCCTGCATTTTTCAACAAGATAATGCCAGACCACATTCTGCATCAATCACAACATCATGGCTGCGTAGGAGAAGGATCCGGGTACTGAAATGGCCAGTCTGCAGTCCTGATCTTTGACCTATAGAGAACATTTGGCGCATCATAAAGAGGAAGGTGCAACAAAGAAGGCCCAAGGCGATTGAACAGTTAGAGGCCTGTATTAGACAAGAATGGGAGAGCATTCCTATTTCTAAACTTGAGAAACTGTTCTCCTCGGTCCCCAGACGTCTGTTGAGTGTTGTAAGAAGAAGGGGAGATGCCACACAGTGGTGAAAATGGCCTTGTCCCAACTTTTTGGGGATTTGTTGACACCATGAAATTCTGATTCAACATATTTTTCCCTTAAAATTGTACATTTTCTCAGTTTAAACTTTTGTTCCGTGATTTATGTTCTATTCTAAATAAAATATTAGAAGTTGGCACCTCCACATCATTGCATTCAGTTTTTATTCACGATTTGTATAGTGTCCCAACTTTTTTGGAATCCGGTTTGTAGTATAAACCATCGTAGAAAAGAGTTTAGGAGCAACTTCACAAAAGAGTTTCACATCAAAAGTTTTGTTAACTGCTCCTCATCATATATAATCTACCTCCTGGAATGTGAGTGTGGACTACAATATGTAGGTCGCACGATACAAAAAAAAAAAAAAAAAAAAAAAAATCAGAGAACGCCTAAACAAATATAGGTCAAACATCATGAAGGGCTTCATGAAGCATAGCGTGTCCCGACATTTTCTCAATGTCCACAATAAAGACCCTACAAAGCTGACGATTACTCCAATTGAACAGATCGACGCAAACTGCTCAGCGAGATATAAGACTCTCCAGAGGAGAGAAATGTTTTGGATCTTCAAATTGTGTACATTAGAACCACATGGACTCAATGAAACCCTGGAAAGCAAATGTTTCTAAGTCTGGGTCCCCCTTCCCCCCCCTCCCCCGTTTTGTGTTGGTGTTTTTTTTTTTCTCTTCCTTCACTAACTCTTTGCCCCTTATATATACACGCAAATGTGCAGCCATCCTTTCGGCTGCAAACCTACAAACTCGGAACTCAATCCCAAAGTAACTCCATCGCATGTCCTGATAATAACTAATCATACATATTCATCTCATCATTACACCTGAGTAGTACACACCAAGCACACCAACATAGTTCACCATTTAATTATAGCACATTGCTTATATCACTACCTCCCTCTAACCCCCCCCCCCCTTTGTCTTCCCCTCCAGTCACATCAATCATCCCTCCAATATTTCATATATCAATACACACACCCACTCTACTAATATCCTCCCACCAGGTCCTGTCACTCTTAATACCCAGTATGTCCCATTAATACTGTCCACCCCCCTATGGATAAAGATCCTACAATACATCATTTCTCTTCCCCAGACTAATTGCTTCTATAGAACTGCTCTGGCTAACAAGTACATCAGCCGTGCTGCTCAAAGAAGCGGCCGGCACTCCTGCATTTGCATAACCACGCCCCTGCATTTTGCATAACCAGGCCCCCGCCCTCCCGATATCAACTCCCTCACAGTGCGTGCAGACCTCACTGCCTGCGCGCTCTTTCTACATGTGCCGCACATAGGACTGTAGCGGTGAACCGCTACACTCACTCAAAGTGTAACAAGAACAAAATTAAGGTAACCAACCTAAAATAGATACATTTGTGTATACTTATTTGATAACCCATCTCCTTTTCTTTTATTTCTATAAGGCATGAACATATAAAGGGAGAATAGAAAGAAAATATATATATGGGATTGAGAAGAGAAAGATATGGGAGGAATGGAGGGAAAAGAAGAGGGAAGATAGAAAGTAGGAGAGGAGGAGAAAGGGAGAGAAAGAAAGAAAACAAGGAGAGAGAAGAGGGAAAGGAGAGAAAAGAAGAAAAATAGGGTCAGAGGGCCATAATGTATATATATACAGAGAGTGCAGAATTATTACGCAAGTTGTATTTTTGAGGATTAATTTTATTATTGAACAAGAACCATGCTCTAAATGAACCCAAAAAACTCATTAATATCAAAGCTGAATATTTTTGGAAGTAGTTTTTAGTTTGTTTTTAGTTTTAGCTATTTTAGGGGGATATCTGTGTGTGCAGGTGACTATTACTGTGCATAATTATTAGGCAACTTAACAAAAAACAAATATATACCCATTTCAATTATTTATTTTTACCAGTGAAACCAATATAACATCTCAACATTCACAAATATACATTTCTGACATTCAAAAACAAAACAAAAACAAATCAGTGACCAATATAGCCACCTTTCTTTGCAAGGACACTCAAAAGCCTGCCATCCATGGATTCTGTCAGTGTTTTGATCTGTTCACCATCAACATTGCGTGCAGCAGCAACCACAGCCTCCCAGACACTGTTCAGAGAGGTGTACTGTTTTCCCTCCTTGTAAATCTCACATTTGATGATGGACCACAGGTTCTCAATGGGGTTCAGATCAGGTGAACAAGGAGGCCATGTCATTAGATTTTCTTCTTTTATACCCTTTCTTGCCAGCCACGCTGTGGAGTACTTGGACGCGTGTGATGGAGCATTGTCCTGCATGAAAATCATGTTTTTCTTGAAGGATGCAGACTTCTTCCTGTACCACTGCTTGAAGAAGGTGTCTTCCAGAAACTGGCAGTAGGACTGGGAGTTGAGCTTGACTCCATCCTCAACCCGAAAAGGCCCCACAAGCTCATCTTTGATGATACCAGCCCAAACCAGTACTCCACCTCCACCTTGCTGGCGTCTGAGTCGGACTGGAGCTCTCTGCCCTTTACCAATCCAGCCATGGGCCCATCAAGACTCACTCTCATTTCATCAGTCCATAAAACCTTAGAAAAATCAGTCTTGAGATATTTCTTGGCCCAGTCTTGACGTTTCAGCTTGTGTGTCTTGTTCAGTGGTGGTCATCTTTCAGCCTTTCTTACCTTGGCCATGTCTCCGAGTATTGCACACCTTGTGCTTTTGGGCACTCCAGTGATGTTGCAGCTCTGAAATATGGCCAAACTGGTGGCAAGTGGCATCTTGGCAGCTGCACGCTTGACTTTTCTCAGTTCATGGGCAGTTATTTTGCGCCTTGGTTTTTCCACACGCTTCTTGCGACCCTGTTGACTATTTTGAATGAAACGCTTGATTGTTCGATGATCACGCTCCAGAAGCTTTGCAATTTTAAGAGTGTTGCATCCCTCTGCAAGATATCTCACTATTTTTGACTTTTCTGAGCCTGTCAAGTCCTTCTTTTGACACATTTTGCCAAAGGAAAGGAAGTTGCCTAATAATTATGTACACCTGATATAGGGTGTTGATGTCATTAGACCACACCACTTCTCATTACAGAGATGCACATCACCTAATATGCTTAATTGGTAGTAGGCTTTCGAGCCTATACAGCTTGCATAAAGAGGATGATGTGGTCAAAATACTCATTTGCCTAATAATTCTGTACAGGGTGTATATATATATATATATATATATATATATATATATATATATATATTTACTGGTTGGTCCATTTTAGCCAAAGTCTTAAATGAACCCCCTCCCAACCCACCCCCCCCCCCCTTTTGTTTCACATGACCCCACAGGTACGGACATGCGCTTTTTTAGAAGAAACCAGGCAGTACACACCCAGCTGCACAAAAAACTAGGGTGACAGGTATTTTTTAATACGCAAATATTTCCTGCCAAATATGTGCCAACATATGAGAGTCTTACCAATAATATACATATATATATATATATATTAGTATTTTCACATGTACTAATGACTCAGTACCAATGAGATATCTACTCACCTAACCGAGTATTTGAATACTTTATCATCTATGTTTTCTATACACTACTCAAAAAAAATAAAGGGAACACAAAAATAACACATCCTAGATCTACGTTAATTCAATATTCTTCTGAAATACTTTTTTCTTTACATAGTTGAATGTGCTGACAACAAAATCACACAAAAATAAAAAAATGGAAATCAAATTTTTCAACCCATGGAGGTCTGGATTTGGAGTCACACTCAAAATTAAAGTGGAAAAACACACTATAGGCTGATCCAACTTTGATGTAATGTCCTTAAAACAAGTCAAAATGAGGCTCAGTAGTGTGTGTGGCCTCCACGTGCCTATATGACCTCCCTACAACGCCTGTGCATGCTCCTGATGAGGTGGCGGACGGTCTCCTGAGGGATCTCCTCCCAGACCTGGACTAAAGCATCTGACAACTCCTGGACAGTCTGTGGTGCAACGTGACGTTGGTGGCTAGAGCAAGACATGATGTCCCAGATGTGCTCAATTGGATTCAGGTCTGGGGAACGGGCGGGCCAGTCCATAGCAGCAATGCCTTCGTCTTGCAGGAACTGCTGACACACTCCAGCCACATGAGGTCTAGCATTGTCTTGCATTAGGAGGAACCCAGGGCCAACTGCACCAGCATATGGTCTCACAAGGAGTCTGAGGATCTTATCTGGGTACCTAATGGCAGTCAGGCTACCTCTGGCGACCACATGGAGGGCTGTGCGGCCCTCCAAAGAAATGCCACCCAACACCATTACTGACCCAATGCCAAACCGGTCATGCTGGAGGATGTTGCAGGCAGCAGAACGTTCTCCACGGCGTCTCCAGACTCTGTCACATGTGCTCAGTGTGAACCTGCTTTCATCTGTGAAGAGCACAGGGCGCCAGTGGCGAATTTGCCAATCTTGGTGTTCTCTGGCAAATGCCAAACGTCCTGCACGGTGTTGGGCTGTAAGCACAACCCCCACCTGTGGACGTCGGGCCCTCATAACCCTCATGGAGTCTGTTTATGACCGTTTGAGCAGACACATGCACATTTGTGGCCTGCTGGAGGTCATTTTGCAGGGCTCTGGCAGTGCTCCTCCTGTTCCTCCTTGCACAAAGGCGGAGGTAGCGGTCCTGCTGCTGGGTTGTTGCCCTTCTACGGCCTCCTCCACGTCTCCTGATGTACTGGCCTGTCTCCTGGTAGCGCCTCCATGCTCTGGACACTACGCTGACAGACACATAAAACCTTCTTGCCACAGCTCGCATTGATGTGCCATCCTGGATAAGCTGCACTACCTGAGCCACTTGTGTGGGTTGTAGACTCCGTCTCATGCTACCACTAGAGTGAAAGCACCGCCAGCATTCAAAAGTGACCAAAACATCAGCCAGGAAGCATAGGAACTGAGAAGTGGTCTGTGTTCACCACCTGCAGAACCACTCCTTTATTGGGGGTGTCTTGCTAATTGCCTATAATTTCCACCTGTTGTCTTACCCATTTGCACAACAGCATGTGAAATTGATTGTCACTCAGTGTTGCTTCCTAAGTGGACAGTTTGATTTCACAGAAGTGTGATTGACTTGGAGTTACATTGTGCTGTTTAGGTGTTTCCTTTATTTTTTTGAGCAGTGTATTTTAATTATAATTCACCTATTTATTTATAAATGTATACAGGGAGATTTCTTACAGCCTTTTTATATATATTTATATATTCTTATAATTATTGATGCACCCGCCCACCTAATGGAGTGTGTTTTCCCCTGTTTTATCAATATCTATATATTCATCCATGCAAATATATAACTATATACTAAATTCCATATACGACTCTTAAACGTACATATATATGTTTTTATTTATTATTAAGTGTTCTTGCATAGCAAGACCACTTAATGTTATCTCACATATATATTATTAAGTGTTCTTGCATAGCAAGACAACTTAATGTTATCTCACATATATATTATTAAGTGTTCTTGCATAGCAAGACCACTTAATGTTATCTCACATATATATTATTATTATTATTATTAAGTGTTCTTGCATAGCAAGACCACTTAATGTTATCTCACATATATATTATTAAGTGTTCTTGCATAGCAAGACCACTTAATGTTATCTCACATATATATTATTAAGTGTTCTTGCATAGCAAGACCACTTAATGTTATCTCACATATATATTATTATTATTATTCTTATTATAGCCAAATTTGCCACCCTAACTCCTCCCACAGTTTTTACACTACATACACAAAAATTTACCAAAACGTGCAGATTGTTCCCGATCGGATTGCTATTACTTTGTGGAGCGATCCCACCCCCGGGGCCCCCGTGGCGGGCCCCGGAAGCCCCCTTTTTTCCCATAGACTTTGACAGGGTAAATTTTCAAATCGCTCCCACTCGCCAGGCTTTGACGCTAAAGCCACCAAACTTGGGTCACTTAGTCATGGGATCAACCCGAAAATTTTTGGCACATTTCGGGGACCCCGAAAAGTGGGCGGGGCCACACAGAACCAATCAAAATCTCCCCATTGACTGTAATGAGACGTTCAAATTGCTACTCCTCCCACATTTTTAGGAGTACAAATTCCAAACTTTGCAGACTTGGTCGGCACCCACCCTAGTTCCTTACTTGTGCTTTGTTAACCGATCCCACCTTCCGGGCCCCTGGGACGGGCCCCCAAAATCCACGTTTTTCCCATTGACTTTGACAGGGAAACTTTTCAAAATCGCTCCCAGTCGCACAGATTTGAAACTAAAGTCACCAAACTTGGGTCACTTAGTCATGGGGTCAACGCGCAATTTGTTAGAACATTTCGGAGACCCTTAAATCTGGGCGGGGCCACACAGAACCAATCAAATTCTCCCCATTGACTATAATGAGAGGTTCAAATTGCCACTCCTCCCACAGATTTAGGAGTAAAAATACCGAACTTTGCACTCTTGGTCGGCACATACCCGAGTATCTTGCTTGTGCTTTGTTAACCGATCCCACCCTCCGGGCCCCTGGGACGGGCCCCCGAAAACCTCATTTTTTCTCCCATAGAGTTTTATTGGAAAAATGCAAACGTTTGTCACTCATACAGCTTCGGAGTGAAACTGACCAAACTTGGGTCACTTAGTCATGGGGTCAACCTCAAAATTTCTGTAACATTTTGGGGACATTAAAAAGTGGGCGGAGCTACAAACAACCAATCAGATTTTCCCTATTGACTTCAATGAGAAAATTTTTAATTGCTGCCATTTCAACAATGTTAATGGCAGGGTTGTTAAACTTAATATATTCGGTTAATAGGTGACTAGAATTCAAATGTTTAAAAGTGGGCGGAGTCTACAACGGCCAATCAAATTTCAGCCATATGTTTTAATGGGAAAATTTAAAACTGCCGCTGCTCTTAGAGGGTCAATGGCAAAGTCACTAAACTTGGAACAGTTGGTCAATGGGTGACTGGGATTCAAATTTGAAAAAGTGGGCGGAGCCTAAAATAGCCAATCAAATTTCAGCCATTTAACTTAGACCACCAGGTGACCCCCCCCGGACTACCAGGTGACTCATGGCTGACCCCGCCCTAGCCCTTAGGTGCACCTACTCCGACCCTTAGGTGCAACCACCCCAACGATTAGGTGCACCCATCCCGACCCTTAGGTGCAACCACCCCGACTTTTAGGTGCAACCACCCCGACCCTTAGGTGCACCCACTCTGACCCTTAGGTTCAACCACCCCAATGATTAGGTGCACCCACCCGACCCTTAGGTGCACCCACTCCGACCCTTAGGTGCAACCACCCCAACGATTAGGTGCACCCACCCCGACTTTTAGGTGCAACCACTCCGACCCTTAGGTGCACCCACTCCGACCCTTAGGTGCAACCACCCCAACGATTAGGTGCACCCACCCCGACCCTTAGGTGCAACCACCCGACCCTTAGGTGCACCCACTCCGACCCTTAGGTGCAACCACCCCAACGATTAGGTGCACCCACCCCGACCCTTAGGTGCAACCACCCCGACTTTTAGGTGCAACCACCCGACCCTTAGGTGCACCCACTCCGACCCTTAGGTGCAACCACCCCAATGATTAGGTGCTCCCACCCCAACCCTTAGGTGCAACCACCCCGACTTTTAGGTGCAACCACCCCGACCCTTAGGTGCAACCACCCCAACGATTAGGTTACCCAGTTACTCCGCCCACTCCAGTTGTAAGCTACTGGTGGAGGCAAGAACACTTCACACAATTTCCCCAGAAATTGTACCTTTTCTAGTTATTCTTATTCTTATTATAGCCAAATTTGCCACCCTAACTCCTCCCACAGTTTTTACACTACATAGACAAAAATTTACCAAAACGTGCAGATTGTTCCCGATCGGATTGCTATTACTTTGTGGAGCGATCCCACCCCCGGGGCCCCCGTGGCGGGCCCCGGAAGCCCCCTTTTTTCCCATAGACTTTGACAGGGTAAATTTTCAAATCGCTCCCACTCGCCAGGCTTTGATGCTAGTCACCAAACTTGGGTCACTTAGTCATGGGGTCAACCCGAAAATTTTTGGCACATTTCGGGGACCCCGAAAAGTGGGCGGGGCCACACAGAACCAATCAAAATCTCCCCATTGACTGTAATGAGACGTTCAAATTGCTACTCCTCCCACATTTTTAGGAGTACAAATTCCAAACTTTGCAGTCTTGGTCGGCACCCACCCGAGTACCTTGCTTGTGCTTTGTTAACCGATCCCACCCTCCGGGCCCCTGGGACGGGCCCCCCAAAATCCAAGTTTTTTCCCATTGACTTTGACAGGGAAAATTTTCAAATCGCTCCCAGTCGCACAGATTTGAAACTAAAGTCACCAAACTTGGGTCACTTAGTCATGGGGTCAACGCGCAATTTGTTAGAACATTTCGGAGACCCTAAAATGTGGGCGGGGCCACACAGAACCAATCAAATTCTCCCCATTGACTATAATGAGAGGTTCAAATTGCTACTTCTCCCACAGATTTAGGAGTATAAATACCGAACTTTGCACTCTTGGTCGGCACATACCCGAGTATCTTGCTTGTGCTTTGTTAACCGATCCCACCCTCCGGGCCCCTGAGGCGGGCCCCCGAAAACCTCTTTTTTTCTCCCATAGAGTTTTATTGGAAAAATGCAAACGTTTGTCACTCATACAGCTTCGGAGTTAAACTGACCAAACTTGGGTCACTTAGTCATGGGGTCAACCTCAAAATTTCTGTAACATTTTGGGGACATTAAAAAGTGGGCGGAGCTACAAACAACCAATCAGATTTTCCCTATTGACTTCAATGAGAAAATTTTTAATTGCTGCCATTTCAACAATGTTAATGGCAGGGTTGTTAAACTTAATATATTCGGTTAATAGGTGACTAGAATTCAAATGTTTAAAAGTGGGCGGAGTCTACAACGGCCAATCAAATTTCAGCCATATGTTTTAATGGGAAAATTTAAAACTGCCGCTGCTCTTAGAGGGTCAATGGCAAAGTCACTAAACTTGGAACAGTTGGTCAATGGATGACTGGGATTCAAATTTTTAAAAGTGGGCGGAGCCTAAAATGGCCAATCAAATTTCAGCCATTTACCTTAGACCACCAGGTGACCCCCCCCAGACTACCAGGTGACTCATGGGTGCCCCCGCCCTAGCCCTTACGTGCACCCGCCCTAGCCCTTAGGTGCACCCACTCCGATCCTTAGGTGCAACCACCCCAACTATTAAGTGCACCCACCCCGACCCTTAGGTGCACCCACCCCGACTTTTAGGTGCAACCACCCCGACCCTTAGGTGCACCCACTCCGACCCATAGGTGCAACCACCCCAACGATTAAGTGCACCCACCCCGACTTTTAGGTGCAACCACCCCGACCCTTAGGTGCAACCACCCCGACCCTTAGGTGCAACCACCCCATTGATTAGGTTACCCAGTTAGTCCGCCCACTCCAGTTGTAAGCTACTGGTGGAGTCAAGAACACTTCACACAATTTCCCCAGAAATTGTACCTTTTCTAGTTATTATTATTCTTATTATAGCCAAATTTGCCACCCTAACTCCTCCCACAGTTTTTACACTACATACACAAAAATTTACCAAAACGTGCAGATTGTTCCCGATCGGATTGCTATTACTTTGTGGAGCGATCCCACCCCCGGGGCCCCCGTGGCGGGCCCCGGAAGCCCCCTTTTTTCCCATAGACTTTGACAGGGTAAATTTTCAAATCGCTCCCACTCGCCAGGCTTTGACGCTAAAGTCACCAAACTTGGGTCACTTAGTCATGGGATCAACCCGAAAATTTTTGCCACATTTCGGGGACCCCGAAAAGTGGGCGGGGCCACACAGAACCAATCAAAATCTCCCCATTGACTGTAATGAGACGTTCAAATTGCTACTCCTCCCACAATTTTAGGAGTACAAATTTCAAACTTTGCAGTCTTGGTCGGCACCCACCCTAGTTCCTTACTTGTGCTTTGTTAACCGATCCCACCTTCCGGGCCCCTGGGACGGGCCCCCAAAATCCACGTTTTTCCCATTGACTTTGACAGGAAAACTTTTCAAATCGCTCCCAGTCGCACAGATTTGAAACTAAAGTCACCAAACTTGGGTCACATAGTCATGGGGTCAACGCGCAATTTGTTAGAACATTTCGGAAACCCTTAAATGTGGGCGGGGCCACACAGAACCAATCAAATTCTCCCCATTGACTATAATGAGAGGTTCAAATTGCTACTTCTCTCACAGATTTAGGAGTAAAAATACCGAACTTTGCACTCTTGGTCGGCACATACCCGAGTATCTTGCTTGTGCTTTGTTAACCGATCCCACCCTCCGGGCCCCTGGGGCGGGCCCCCGAAAACCTCTTTTTTTCTCCCATAGAGTTTTATTGGAAAAATGCAAACGTTTGTCACTCATACAGCTTCGTAGTTAAACTGACCAAACTTGGGTCACTAAGTCATGGGGTCAACCTCAAAATTTCTGTCACATTTTGGGGACATTAAAAAGTGGGCGGAGCTACAAACAACCAATCAGATTTTCCCTATTGACTTCAATGAGAAAATTTTTAATTGCTGCCATTTCAACAATGTTAATAGCAGGGTTGTTAAACTTAATATATTCGGTAATAGGTGACTAGAATTCAAATGTTTAAAAGTGGGCGGAGTCTACAACGGCCAATCAAATTTCAGCCATATGTTTTAATGGGAAAATTTAAAACTGCGTCTGCTCTTAGAGGGTCAATGGCAAAGTCACTAAACTTGGAACAGTTGGTCAATGGGTGACTGGGATTCAAATTTGAAAAAGTGGGCGGAGCCTAAAATAGCCAATCAAATTTCAGCCATTTAACTTAGACCACCAGGTGACCCCCCCCCCGGACTACCAGGTGACTCATGAGTGCCCCCGCCCTAGCCTTTAGGTGCACCCGCCCTAGCCCTTAGTTGCACCCACTCCGACCCTTAGGTGCAACCACCCCAACGATTAGGTGCACCCACCCCGACTTTTAGGTGCAACCACCCCAACTTTTAGGTGCAACCACCCCGACCCTTAGGTGCACCCACTCCGACCCTTAGGTGCAACCACCCCAACGATTAGGTTCACCCACCCCAACCCTTAGGTGCAACCACCCCGATCCTTAGGTGCACCCACTCCGACCCTTAGGTGCAACCACCCCAACGATTAGGTTACCCAGTTACTCCGCCCACTCCAGTTGTAAGCTACTGGTGGAGGCAAGAACACTTCACACAATTTCCCCAGAAATTGTAGCTTTTCTAGTTATTATTCTTATTATAGCCAAATTTGCCACCCTAACTCCTCCCACAGTTTTTACACTACATAGACAAAAATTTACCAAAACGTGCAGATTGTTCCCGATCGGATTGCTATTACTTTGTGGAGCGATCCCACCCCCGGGGCCCCCGTGGCGGGCCCCGGAAGCCCCCTTTTTTCCCCATAGACTTTGACAGGGTAAATTTTCTAATCGCTCCCAGTCGCCAGGCTTTGACGTTAAAGACACCAAACTTGGGTCACTTAGTCATGGGGTCAACCCGAAAATTTTTGGCACATTTCGGGGACCCCGAAAATTGGGCGGGGCCACACAGAACCAATCAAAATCTCCCCATTGACTGTAATGAGACGTTCAAATTGCTACTCCTCCCACATTTTTAGGAGTACAATTTCCAAACTTTGCAGTCTTGGTTGGCACCCACCCTATTACCTTGCTTGTGCTTTGGTAACCGATCCCACCCTCCGGGCCCCTGGGACGGGCCCCCAAAATCCACGTTTTTCCCATTGACTTTGACAGGGAAAATTTTCAAATCGCTCCCAGTCGCACAGATTTAAAAATAAAGTCACCAAACTTGGGTCACATAGTCATGGGGTCAACGCGCAATTTTTTAGAACATTTCGGAGACCCTAAAATGTGGGCGGGGCCACACAGAACCAATCAAATTCTCCCCATTGACTATAATGAGATGTTCAAATTGCTACTCCTCCCACAGATTTAGGAGTATAAATACCGAACTTTGCACTCTTGGTCGGCACATACCCGAGTATCTTGCCTGTGCTTTATTAACCGATCCCACCCTCCGGGCCCCTGGGGCGGGCCCCCGAAAACCTCTTTTTTTCTCCCATAGAGTTTTATTGGAAAAATGCAAACGTTTGTCACTCATACAGCTTCGGAGTTAAACTGACCAAACTTGGGTCACTTAGTCATGGGGTCAACCTCAAAATTTCTGTCACATTTTGGGGACATTAAAAAGTGGGCGGAGCTACAAACAACCAGATTTTCCCTATTGACTTCAATGAGAAAATTTTTAATTGCTGCCATTTCAACAATGTTAATGGCAGGGTTGTTAAACTTAATATATTCGGTTAATAGGTGACTAGAATTCAAATGTTTAAAAGTGGGCGGAGTCTACAACGGCCAATCAAATTTCAGCCATATGTTTTAATGGGAAAATTTAAAACTGCCGCTGCTCTTAGAGGGTCAATGGCAAAGTCACTAAACTTGGAACAGTTGGTCAATGGGTGACTGGGATTCAAATTTTAAAAAGTGGGCGGAGCCTAAAATAGCCAATCAAATTTCAGCCATTTAACTTAGACCACTAGGTGACCCCCCCCCCCCCCGAACCACCAGGTGACCACCCCTGGACCACAAGGTCACCCCCCCTCCCGAACCACCAGGTCACCCCCCCTGGACCACCAGGTCACCCCCCAGAAATGCAAGAACACTTCACACAATTTCCCCAGAAATTGTAGCTTTTCTAGTTCTTATTATAGCCAAATTTGCCACCCTAACTCCTCCCACAGTTTTTACACTACATAGACAAAAATTTACCAAAACGTGCAGATTGTTCCCGATCGTGTTGCTATTACTTTGTGGAGCGATCACACCCCAGGGGCCCCCGTGGCGGGCCCCAGAAGCCCCCTTTTTTCCCATAGACTTTGACAGGGTAAATTTTCAAATCGCTCCCACTCGCCAGGCTTTCACGCTAAAGTCACCAAACTTGGGTCACTTAGTCATGGGATCAACCCGAAAATTTTTGGCACATTTCGGGGACCCTGAAAAGTGGGCGGGGCCACACAGAACCAATCAAAATCTCCCCATTGACTGTAATGAGACGTTCAAATTGCTACTCCTCCCACATTTTTAGGAGTACAAATTCCAAACTGTGCAGTCTTGGTCGGCACTCATCCGAGTACCTTGCCTGTGCTTTGTTAACCGATCCCACCCTCCGGGCCCCTGGGACGGGCCCCCAAAATCCAAATTTTTCCCATTGACTTTGACAGGGAAAATTTTCAAATCGCTCCCAGTCGTACAGATTTGAAGCTAAAGTCACTAAACTTGGGTCACATAGTCATGGGGTCAACGCGCAATTTGTTAGAACATTTCGGAGACCCTAAAATGTGGGCGGGGCCACACAGAACCAATCAAATTCTCCCCATTGACTATAATGAGATGTTCAAATTGCTACTCCTCCCACAGATTTAGGGGTATAAATACCGAACTTTGCACTCTTGGTCGGCACATACCCGAGTATCTTGCTTGTGCTTTGTTAACCGATCCCACCCTCCGGGCCCCTGGGGTGGGCCCCCAAAAAACTCTTTTTTCCCATAGAGTTTTATTGGAAAAATGCAAACGTTTGTCACTCATACAGCTTCGGAGTTAAACTGACCAAACTTGGGTCACTTAGTCATGGGGTCAACCTCAAAATTTCTGTCACATTTTGGGGACATTAAAAGTGGGCGGAGCTACAAACAACCAATCAGATTTTCCCTATTGACTTCAATGAGAAAATTTTTAATTGCTGCCATTTCAACAATGTTAATGGCAGGGTTGTTAAACTTAATATATTCGGTTAATAGGGGACTAGAATTCAAATGTTTAAAAGTGGGCGGAGTCTACAACGGCCAATCAAATTTCAGCCATATGTTTTAATGAGAAAATTTAAAACTGCCGCTGCTCTTAGAGGGTCAATGGCAAAGTCACTAAATTTGGAACAGTTGGTCAATGGGTGACTGGGATTCAAATTTTAAAAAGTGGGCGGAGCCTAAAATAGCCAATCAAATTTCAGCCATTTAACTTAGACAACCAGGTGCCCCCCCCCCCCCCACCGGACTACCCCAACGATTAGGTGCACCCACCCCGACTTTTAGGTGCAACCACCCCAACCCTTAGGTGCAACCACCCCGACCCTTAGGTGCAAGTCCAAACACTCCACACAGTTACTCTGCCCACTCCATAAAGTTACTCTGCCCAGTCCAGCCTTTCCATAGTTACTCCAGCCAATCCAACCACACAACAGTTACTCAAGCCACTCCACCCAGTTACTCCGCCCACTCCAGTTGTAAGCTACTGGTGGAGGCAAGAACACTTCACACAATTTCCCCAGAAATTGTACCTTTTCTTGTTATTATTATTCTTATTATAGCCAAATTTGCCACCCTAACTCCTCCTACAGTTTTTACACTACATAGACAAAAATTTACCAAAACGTGCAGATTGTTCCCGATCGGATTGCTATTACTTTGTGGAGCGATCCCACCCCCGGGGCCCCCGTGGCGGGCCCCGGAAGCCCCCTTTTTTCCCATAGACTTTGACAGGGTAAATTTTCAAATCGCTCCCACTCGCCAGGCTTTGACGTTAAAGTCACCAAACTTGGGTCACTTAGTCATGGGGTCAACCCGAAAATTTTTGGCACATTTCGGGGACCCCGAAAAGTGGGCGGGGCCACACAGAACCAATCAAAATCTCCCCATTGACTGTAATGAGACGTTCAAATTGCTACTCCTCCCACATTTTTAGGAGTACAAATTCCAAACTTTGCAGACTTGGTTGGCACCCACCCTAATACCTTACTTGTGCTTTGTTAACCGATCCCACCCTCCGGGCCCCTGGGACGGGCCCCCAAAATCCACGTTTTTCCCATTGACTTTGACAGGGAAAATTTTCAAATCGCTCCCAGTCGCACAGATTTGAAACTAAAGTCACCAAACTTGGGTCACTTAGTCATGGGGTCAACGCGCAATTTGATAGAACATTTCGGAGACCCTAAAATGTGGGCGGGGCCACACAGAACCAATCAAATTCTCCCCATTGACTATAATGAGATGTTCAAATTGCTACTCCTCCCACAGATTTAGGAGTATAAATACCGAACTTTGCACTCTTGGTCGGCACATACCCGAGTATCTTGCTTGTGCTTTGTTAACCGATCCCACCCTCCGGGCCCCTGGGGCGGGCCCCCGAAAACCTCTTTTTTTCTCCCGTAGAGTTTTATTGGAAAAATGCAAACGTTTGTCACTCATACAGCTTCGGAGTGAAACTCACCAAACTTGGGTCACTTAGTCATGGGGTCAACCTCAAAATTTCTGTCACATTTTGGGGACATTAAAAAGTGGGCGGAGCTACAAACAACCAATCAGATTTTCCCTATTGACTTCAATGAGAAAATTTTTAATTGCTGCCATTTCAACAATGTTAATGGCAGGGTTGTTAAACTTAATATATTCGGTTAATAGGTGACTAGAATTCAAATGTTTAAAAGTGGGCGGAGTCTACAACGGCCAATCAAATTTCAGCCATATGTTTTAATGGGAAAATTTAAAACTGCCGCTGCTCTTAGAGGGTCAATGGCAAAGTCACTAAACTTGGAACAGTTGGTCAATGGGTGACTGGGATTCAAATGTGAAAAAGTGGGTGGAGCCTAAAATAGCCAATCAAATTTCAGCCATTTAACTTAGACCACCAGGTGAGCCCCCCCGTACTACCAGGTGACTCATGGGTGCCCCCGCCCTAGCCCTTAGGTGCACCCGCCCTAGCCCTTAGGTGCACCCACTCCGACCCTTAGGTGCAACTACCCCAACGATTAGGTGCACCCACCCCGACTTTTAGGTGCAACCACCCCGACCCTTAGGTGCACCCACTCCGACCCTTAGGTGCAACCACCCCAACGATTAGGTGCACCCACCCCGACTTTTATGTGCAACCACCCCAACGATTAGGTTACCCAGTTACTCCGCCCACTCCAGTTGTAAGCTACTGGTGGACGCAAGAACACTTCACACAATTTCCCCAGAAATTGTAGCTTTTCTAGTTATTATTATTATTATTATTTTTTACTGTACTTTTCCTATTATCTATGTTCCATGTAGACTTGATAAAGGGGCCGTCGAGACCCCGAAACGCGTTGTCTCAAAATAAACTTTATTGTATCCTGTACCGGTTCATGGTAATGCGCCTTATGATCGTCTACCAGCTTGATCACTCCACAGTGACAAGCTAAGACACGTTTTCCAACTGAAAATGCTGACAGGTTGACTCTTATAAAAATGAACAGGGCCTGGATTGCCCCTGACTTCTCAACTCCACCAAAGGAAAGTGGATGAACATAAAGGCTCTTTAAATGTGTTGTTTATAATGTACTAAATACGCTGTGTTCCCATGCTCCCTTTCCACCACAAAAAGGGTATATGGTTGAATCTTCCTTTTCTCATCCTCCTCCTCCTCCTCTATCATATCAACATGCTTATTCATCGCATATAATTCCCTCGCATATATGCCTTCGCATCTAATGTTTTACAGGGTCAGCTCAACTGCAGGCCCTTGCATATAATCTTTTATAGGGTCAGCTCACCTGCAGGCCCACGCATATGTTTTACAGGGTCAGCTAACCTGCAGGCCTTTGCATATAATTTTTTAGAGGGTCAGCTCGCCAGCAGGCCCTCACCTATAATCTTTTACAGCTCAGCTCACCTGCAGGCCCACGCATATAATCTTTTATAGGGTCAGCTCACCTGCAGGCCCTCGCATATAATGTTTTACAGAGTCAACTAACTAGCAAGCCCTCGCATATAATTTTTTAGAGGGTCAGCTTGCCAGCAGGCCCACACCTATAATCTTTTACACAGTCAGATCACCTGCAGGCCCACGAATATGTTTTACAGGGTCTGCTCACCTGCAATCTTTTATAGGGTCAGCTCAGCTGCAGGACCACACATGTTTGTTTTACAGGGTCAGCTCACCTGCAGACCCACGTATATAATGTTTTACAGAGTCAACTAACTTTCAGGCCCTCGCATATAATTTTTTTGAGGGTCAGCTCGCCAGCAGGCATCGCACCTATGATCTTTTATACGGTCAGCTCACCTGCAGGCCCTAGCATATAATCTTTTATAGGGTCAGCTCACCTGCAGGCCCACACATGTTTTACAGGGTCAGCTCACCTGCAGGCCCTGGCATATAATTATTTAGAGGGTCAGCTCACCAGCAAGCCTATACCTACAATCTTTTACAAGGTCAGCTCACCTGCAGGCCCTGGCATATAATTATTTAGAGGGTCAGCTCACCAGCAAGCCCTCACCTACAATCTTTTACAAGGTCAGCTCACCTGCAGGCCCTCGCATATAATTTTTTAGAGGGTCAACTCACCAGCAGGCCCTCACCTACAAGTACAGTCTCACTATCCAAGAGTCTGGTCAACACAATCCTCACCACCGGGTGTCGTTAAACTAGTTATCACGGAGGAGTCTCGTTCGTTATCAGAATTAACTAGACAAATGGTTCCACCATCTAAGAACATCCATGCACCACCACCCACAGAATCGAGAAAGAGCTATCAATCTGTCAATCCTTTCCGTGTCGGGCGAGGTTTCCCGTGTTGAGTCAAATTAAGCTGCAGGCGCCACTCCTGGTGGTGCCCTTCCATCAATTCCTTTAAGTTTCAGCTTTGCAATCATACTTCCCCCGATACCCAGAGACTTTTGTTTCCCGGAAACTGCTCGGCGGGTCATGGGAATAACGCCGCCAGTTTGCTGGTCGGCATCTTTTATGGTCGGAACTACGACAGTATCTGATTGTTTTCGAACCTCCAACTTTCGTTTTTGATTAATGAAAACATTCTTGGCAAATGCTTTCGCTTTTGTTCGTCTTGCACCGATCCAAGATTTTCACCTCTAGCGGCGCAATACGGATGCCCTCGGCCATCCCTCTTAATCATGGCCCTAGTTCTGAAAACCAACAAAATAGAACCAGAGTCCTATTCCATTATTCCTAGCTGAAGTATTCAGGCGACCTGGCCTTCTTTGAACACTACGTTTTTTAAATGGTCAGCTAAGCAGCAGGCACTCTCCCATAATTTTTTTAAAATGGTCAGCTCAGCAGCAGGCCCTGAACCATAATGTTTTAGAGGGTCAGCTAAACAGCAGGCCCCTTAACCATAATTTTTTCGATGGTCAGCTCAGCAGCAGAGCCTCGCCCCTAATGTTTTAAATGGTCAAATCAGCAGGCCATTGCTCCAAATGTTTTAGAACGTCACCAGCAGGTCATCAATCATATTTTTTCAAGGCTGTGTACGATGCCCTCCTGTAATAAAGGGTGTATTGGAGTGCCGGTTCCTTGTAATTTTTGGCAGCCCTTTTACTTAGTGCATAGGCTTTATGAGTGTAGGAGTCCCACTACATGAACAATTGTATCACAATGTGAATGAGGCCCTCATTTATGTGATATACAGGTTGTATCGGAATGCCTCTTGCTTGTAATTTTTGGCAGAACTTGCTTTTTATATACAAGTAAATATACAGGAAAGAATGTTTCCTAACAATTTTTCCTCTAAAATAGATGTTATCTTTGGTTTTGTGCGTATTATTGTCAGTCTGTAAAAGTGGCGTACTACTCGGACAACATCGTTCCCAGCAGCGACCTGGGAGTCCAAGATGCATCAAGACATCCTTCCCATGCTGTTCCCGAACCATTTTGGTGGTATTTCCATCAATTTCTGACCTTTTCCTATGAACCAGGCACCCTCCCCTCTTCAGTGCAGGGGGTGCCTGGTTTAATGCTCGGGTTCTCCCATTGACTACCATTGTGCTCGGGTGCTCGGTAGAGCACCCGAGCATCTCGGTTTGTTTGGCCAGTGCACCCGAGCACTTTCGTGCTCGATCAACATTACTCACTACTGTTCCTTGCCACCGTCTGATCTGCAGGCCACAGGTTTCTTCTGGCCTGAGTTGCCGTGTCCCGGCGCTGGCAGTCCTGAGTCAGGTGTCTCATGATGATGTGCTCATGCAAAACCCGGCGCAGGAGATCACAGTGATACCATCACAACCTCTTGCACCATTCTACTGCCTCATAGGCTCCAGGCCTAGCAGCCTCAGACATATAACTCCCCCCCCCACCACATCTTATGGGTAGTGAGGTGGCGTCCTAGGAGGGAGCCACCCTTGCTTACCCGTCATCCCAGCCCTGCTGCACAGGCACTAGCAGTCCTGCCAGTCCTGTGCTTACTGAGGCACCTATTTTAAAACACAGAAGCTATACATTGCATACATGTCTAACTATGATTGACAGACCTTTCAATCTTAGTGAGCCAAATGAAGAAGCTGGAGGGGAGTTGCCCAGTGGATACTTCTCTATCTCAGCATAACCCAGTGCTGAAGCTATGTTTTCTCTAAATTAGAGCATTAAATGGGTTTTACAAGAGTAAAACATCGATGTTGTATCCTTAGAATAGGTCATCAATATTATATCAGTGGGGTTCCAACAACAGATACACCTACCGATCAGCTGTTTGCAGAGGCTGCAGTGTCCAGCCTTTTCCTATGCCAGTAACATCACTTTCAGCGGTCATTAAATTGAATGAGCCTGGACTGCAATTCCAAGCACAGCTGCTATACATAGTTTACTGTGTGAAGGCTATAGAGCTTACCTGTGCAGTGGCCTTTTCATTGGATAGGTCATCAGTATTCTACTCCTGGAAAACTTAAAAATAGCTAATTATGATCATTTGACCTACCTCTAAATCATTCTATTACAAAAAAAAACAACACATGTATTAACATAATATATTTTATTGAATGACATCATTAAAAGACAACATGTAAATAAATAAATGTATGAATGAATATATAGCAGCAATGCGGTTAGCGCTGCAAAAAATCAGCTCACCAGCAGGTACACAAGGTTAAGAATACCCCCTAGGAGTAACCTATATGACTATTAGCATAATGCATGAACAAGACATAAGGGACTCCTCCAAAAACAAAGGAGGAAGTATACTCCAACGTAATAATACAGGTAGGACCGCAAGGGTTACAAGAACCCAATAGGTGAAAGAAGTTACAGCACTGTAACCCACATGCATATGTTCTAACTCAAATACAACCAAATAGCAGCAAATACCTGATTAATGTTAAGTAGGAAGATCAAACCTGGACCTTTTATTTATTTACATGTTGTCTTTTATTGATGTCATTCAATAAAATATGTTATGTTAATACTTGTGGTCGGATCAGCTATCAGAAAGGTGAACCTAACCTATCTAACCCCATCTACAACAAGCAGTGGAGTTATGCCATAACTGCCGTGGTAGGGCAGCCTAAAGGGGCCAAAAAGAACAGACCTTAGTTTAGAGTAAATATATACATACCGTTACGACACCCGATTTTGAACGGATATGACCTTTCGCGATGAAGGTGCAGAATATACCGTATATATCACAGTGACTTCCATCTACCTTACCTCTTTGTCATGTGCACCGCCACATCGTTCTTGGAGATGGTTAATAATGATACGATTGAAAGAGTGGCTGGTAACCAGGAACGATTTACTTCTATGTTGTCTAGCATATGACCATATTATGATAAGGTCTGAATCCTGAGAGCTGCAGACTGAAACAAACAATGGTGAATCTGTTGGAAGGGCCTAGATGAACTCCAACCATCCGCCAAGGGCCCTGATCGGGCACCGACTGTTCCTGGTGGCAAAAGACTTCTGTAGTAGTAAATTAAGTGAAATGTGTGAACTCACCAGGCCTGGGGAACCATCCACCAGAATACATGGCTATTTTGATTAACGAGCTAATGTTGCCTGTAATAAGAACAGAACGTACACATAATACCTGCAGTTGTGACAGAAAATAAGCTTACGGACGTGATAAACTATATATGCTGCGCCAGTAGTCGTGATAGGACTTGTCGTGTCTGAAGACATGACAGACTTCGTAAACTGCGCCTTATTACTGTACCTCCTACTGGAAGACGGACCGATACCCAGGACTTAGGCCGGACACCAACACCCTCGGCCCAAGTTTGTAGATGAAGTAAGCATGCCTGGGAGAAGATGTTGTCCGCAAAGGCAGGCTTGGGATGACTGCTTATAAAGAAAACAATGAAAACCCAACAACCTAGAAAATAAAAGTCAGGGAAAACAATAACGTGAGTGAGACTCTAATGGCACAAGCCACACGTGCGAGCCACCACAACAAAATTGTATTGCGAGCCACAGATGACCGAGCCATGCGAGCGGGTCTGAAGGCAGAAAAAGACATGGAACCTACTTGTTGTGGGACCACGCAGCCGGCCTCGAATGGCGGAGTTATGTGTGTAAAATTTAAACGGAGAAGCCATGCGTGAGAGACTCTAATGGCGAAGTCATATGTGTAACACTAAAACAGAGAAGCCATGCGTGAGAGACTAATGGCGGAGCCATATGTGTAAAACTAAAACGGAGAAGCCATGCGTGAGAGACTAATGGCGGAGCCATATGTGTAAATCTAAAACGGAGACGCCATGCGTGAGAGACTCTAATGGCGGAGTCCTATGTGTAAAACAAAAAAACGGAGAAACCATGCGTGAGAGACTCTAATGGCGGAGTCCTATGTGTAAAACAAAAAAACGGAGAAGCCATGCGTGAGAGACTCTAATGGCGGAGTCCTATGTGTAAAACAAAAAAACGGAGAAGCCATGCGTGAGAGACTCCATTGGTGGAGTCCTATGTGTAAAACTAAAAAATGGAGAAGCCATGCATGAGAGACTCCAATGGCGAAAGCCATGCGTGAGAGACTCTAATGGCGGAGTCATGTGTGTAAACCTAAAAACAGAGAAGCCATGCAAGAGAGACTCTAATGGCGGGGTCATGTGTGTAAAACTAAAACGGAGAAGCTATGCGTGAGTGACTCTAATGGCGGAGTCATGTGTGTAACACTAAACCGGAGAAGCCATGCGTGAGAGACTAATGGCGGAGCCATGCGTGCGAGACTCTAATGGCGGATTTTTTTATATATTTTTTATTTTATTATTATTATTATTATTATTTTTTTTATATAAACCACTTATGCAGCACCAGTATGACTTGGGACTCGCATAACCATGACCCTCTCCGACAATAAACCTAGGACGCTAACCAGCCTACAACCATATTGTACCCCTAACGAACATGAAGAACGGTCATCGGGCCCCCGAAGCCATGAGGCCCCCCGAAGCCTGGATGACCTTACAGTGACGATAAGTAATTAAAACGTGAGCCAGACCTAATGGAAAATGCATAGACATTAGTGATCCGAACCATGTGCATAAATGAAACATTAAACCAACCGCGAAATTGAAACAGATGGGAGAAAACAAGAGCCAGAGGCATTGCAGTTCGCTAAGAAAAGACCCTTGTCGTGACAAACGAATGAACAACTGTGAAAACATAGTAGGAACTTACTCCTATTGGCCCACTGAGCGCTAGGGAGCTATTTGGTTAACTGGGGCGGGAGATCAATCTGAGTGAATGCGAGCCAGAAGTAAAGGAGACCAGTCTAAGTGAATGCAAACCAGGACTAAAGAACACCACAATTTTTTATTTTTTCCCCCCTTTTCTCCTCCCCCCCTCCAAGTGAACAGAAAAAGGTAGGCCTAAGGAATGTAACAAACCACCGAGGAAAGAAACGTAAGCCTGAAAAGAAAGCAGCTATGTTTATCGGAAGAGCAGTATCAGAGCGGTGTGCTGATAGCCCTAGTAAGAATACTGAGTAACCATTATGTAGAAATGAAAAGAAATGCAGCTTTAACACATGATGTAAGAACAAGTGGGTGAATGCAGCTCTGGATGTGAGTGGTGCCTAAAAACATGGTATGGGCACAGCTCTGAGTATGAGTATGAGGAGCATGGTATAAAGCAGCCGTATGAATGCAATCTGAAAGTGAGCAGAGTATAAATGTAATGCAACAGCGGACGCATGAACGCAGCTCTAGTAGTGAATGGCGTATAGGACAAAATGTAAATGCAGACACACGGACGTAGCTTTAAAGGTAACAATCCTAACCACGATCATTTGACCATTGGCACCCAACCCCTTTCACCCCAGAGCGCTACAAGTCACGGGCCGTGTAACCAAGTCCGATCCTACCGTGCATGCCAGCACTCGCCTGGCACCTTCTGCCATTGCCCAGGTGCAAACGAACCTCCACATGATGCTGCAGGAGGGTTTTTTTTTTTTACCATCACTTAAACCCAGCATGCGTAGCTTGAGCCAACTGCAGACACGCGCCCCGCATGTAAACCAGGTATCAGAAAACATACAACCATACCTACTCTAAGCACATGCTACCCCAATAACTGTATGCAATGGCCCCACCAGGCCTCTGAATAGCCGGACAAACAACCATGGTTCGACCATTAGCGCCCAAACTCTGCTTCATCCCAGAGCACTACATGTCGCGGACCGCAGCGTGGGTCCCGTGCAGACAACTCCGATCCTACCATGAATACCAGCGCCCTCCTGAGACATTCTGCCATCGCCCAGCTGTAAGGCACCTCCGCACCATGCTGCTGTATCCTAGAGCTGAGCCAGAGGTAGTGGAATCAGTGTCAGCCCGGGCCCACAGGTGCCTAGTAATCAGCCAGCCTGGGCCCACAGGTGCGTATAATTAGCCTTGTAATCAGCCTCCCCTCCCACAAATGCAGCATATATATTTGCTTAATACATGTGTGTTTTTGTTTTTTTGTAATATTGTGTATATCTCCACACATTGTTTTTCATCTGATTGATAATTATATTGGTTGCTCTAAATCATTCTGCAGCATGTACTTAAAAAGTCAAATAATACAGTGATGAGCCTGCCAATAACATTTTTAAAAAAATATTTTATATATCCTTTTGTAGCTGCCTCCACTTTAGACCACTCCAAGCTGACTAACTGGCAACAGCAGCCTGTAAATGTATTCCTGTCATCTAAACGTCCTCCCTGTGTAGAGGAGCTTCATCAAGAGGCTGAACTCAACCTACAGACTCTACTTCAAGGTATGAGAGAAATCTTTATTTGCTGTATCAAATTAATATATAAGTTACCGGTATATTGTGTACTTTATGGTCATCCACCAAAATCCAGCATTCATGTCATCTTAAGAAATATATTGTCGGAGCATTTTTTTTCTACATCCAACAATCCCATTCATTCTTATGGGATCACCACTGCTCTGTGATGCAGGCCGCGACAGCTGTAACGTGACCAGTGTCATTATTTACCCTAGCCTACCTTTTCACTACTTTCACATGAGCAAGTTCAATGTAATGAACTCACAGCGTGTATTTGCGGCAGCTTCCTTCCTGACCTCCCTAGCATTGACAGAGTCGCATAGTATTATATTGATTTATCATAAATGAGTATAATGCTATGCAACGCCGTCAGTGCTAGGGAGGTCAGAACGGGAGCTGCCAGTGACACATGCTGCGAATTCAATACATTGAACTCGCTCATGTGAATGCGGCCTTTGAGAGAGAAATATGGCCCTATAACTGTGAGCTGGCTATTTGGAAACTATAGCCATTAATCCTAAATATTTCAAATGTTGCTGGGATTGTGAAGTTGGAAACTTTTGTGCTTGTCCATAAGTAATGGGTACAGAGCTAGCTTGAACTGGCCCCTCTGTTTCTATGGTACCCCTAGCAGTACATATCTGTAATATCTGTAAAAATATATTTTTTAAAGAGGACCTTTCGCCGCTCCTGACATGTCTGTTTTAATAGCTATATGCATTCCCCATGTTATAACAATTCTGGAGCATCTATTCTTATGGCTCTATGTTGTGCCATTATTATTTCTACTATAAGTTATGAATGAATTGCTAGCAGTCTGCAGTAAGGGTACAGTGGGGTGGTAACCAGTTTGGGGGGGGGGGGGTGTATCTGCACAGTCTCACTCTATTCAATCAGTGCTGCCATTGTCAGACTGTGCAGGGACACACACCCCAACTTCTTATCACCCCACTGTACCCTTACTGCAGACTGCTAGCAATTCATTCATAACTTCTAGTAGAAATGATAAAAGAATGGCACAACATAGCGCCATAAGAATACATGCTACAGAATTTTTACTATATGGGGAATGCATGAAGCTATTAAAACAGGCATGTCAGGAGTGGTGACAGGTCCTCTTTAACCACATTACATTGTTGTCAGATAAATAGCTGCAAGCATAGGTAAGTGTGGATATTTATATATGAATACATTTTATCTTTTGTATTATGCAAAATGTATTATTAGCTTTTAACAGATGTGACCTGTGCCTACATTAGGGATTTGTCAAATGTAATTTTTTGAGTTGAAAAATGCATTAATGTTGTGGGTGAGACAGCATCTGTCAATGTAGCATAGGTTCTAGGGATGTCCCGATACCGATACCAGTATCGGTATCGGGACCGATACCGGGCATTTGCACGAGTACATGTACTCGTGCAAATGTCCCCGATACCACTGCCGATACCTGTGCGCCGCTTCTATGTGTCTCCGCAGCCCCTGCACCTCGCACAGCTAACAGCTTCACAGGCAGCAGCAGGCAGTGTAATTGGAGCCTAGAGTGGAAGATAGCTCCGCCCCGCCCCTCCCCGCCCTCCAACCAATCAGAGGCAACCAGCACTGACTCACAGCACAGGGAGCGTAGTGCAGGGACTCAGAGAATCGTCTGACAGTTTATTAGTTAAAAGAATCCAATGAGTCACAGACCGTGTCATCGAGTCCCTGCCAGGCTTCCTGCTCTGCGGCTCCCTGTAAGTCCGTCCGGGGGAAGGGGAAGGGGAAGGGGAAGGGGAAGGGGAAGGGGAAGGGGAAGGGGAGGGGGGGGGGGGGCATTATTAGCATAGCATGTAGTGGAGCTGTGTGTGTACAGGGTGCATGTAGCAGAGCAGGAAGTCTGGGGTGACACAGTCTCTGACTCATTCGATTCGTTTTAACTAATAAACTCTCAGACGATTCTCTGAGTCCCTGCAATAACTATAATTACATCACAGTCTGCTCCACTGCATTCACTGCAGCAGAGCTGTGTTTGCCAGGAGCGAGTCCCTCTAAAGGTGATAGTGTCTGTCTTCTATGGCCCTGGTCCTTCCCTTCCTGCCTGCAAGCTGCACATTGATCTCTAAAAGCAGGCATTAGGGCAAGAAGGAATATACATTACTGTATGATGGCCACAAGACTATTATACTGAGGAGGGGGGGGGGCTTCAAAAATTGTTGTCCTGACTCCTTACAGTAGTGTCTCCTTGTGGCTGCCCCCCATACAGTATAACGTCTCCTTGTGGCTGCCCCCATACAGTATAACGTCTCCTTGTGGCTGCCCCCATACAGTATAACTTCTCCTTGTGGCTGCCCCCATACAGTATAACGTCTCCTTGTGGCTGCCCCCATACAGTGTAACGTCTCCTTGTGGCTGCCCCCATACAGTATAACTTCTCCTTGTGGCTGCCCCCATACAGTATAACGTCTCCTTGTGGCTGCCCCCATACAGTATAACGTCTCCTTGTGGCTGCCCCCATACAGTATAACGTCTCCTTGTGGCTGCCCCCCATACAGTATAACGTCTCCTTGTGGCTGCCCCCATACAGTATAACGTCTCCTTGTGGCTGCCCCCATACAGTATAACTTCTCCTTGTGGCTGCCCCCATACAGTATAACGTCTCCTTGTGGCTGCCCCCATACAGTGTAACGTCTCCTTGTGGCTGCCCCCATACAGTATAACTTCTCCTTGTGGCTGCCCCCATACAGTATAACGTCTCCTTGTGGCTGCCCCCATACAGTATAACGTCTCCTTGTGGCTGCCCCCATACAGTATAACGTCTCCTTGTGGCTGCCCCCCATACAGTATAACGTCTCCTTGTGGCTGCCCCCCATACAGTATAATGTCTCCTTGTGGCTGCCCCCATACAGTATAACGTCTCCTTGTGGCTGCCCCCATACAGTATAACGTCTCCTTGTGGCTGCCCCCATACAGAATAATGTCTCCTTGTGGCCGCCCCATACAGTATAATGTCTCCTTATGGCCCACCGCCCCATACTGTGCAACGTCTCCTTGTGGATGCCCCCATACAGTATAACGTCTCCTTGTGGCTGCCCCCATACAGTGTAACGTCTCCTTGTAGCTGCCCCATACAGTATAACGTCTCCTTGTGGCTGGCCCCATACAGTATAACGTCTCCTTGTGGCTGCCCCCATACAGTATAACGTCCCCTTGTGGCTGCCCCCATACAGTATAACGTCTCCTTGTAGCTGCCCCATACAGTATAACGTCTCCTTGGAATGTTATAGTTCTGTTTTTGGGCCTTTTGGTTGGTCAGTGGTCAGAAAATACATGTGTGTATTTTATTGTTAAAATTAGTATCGGTGAGTACTTAAATAAAAGTATCGGTACTCGTACTCAGTCTTAAAAAAATGGTATCGGGACATCCCTAATAGGTTCTATTTAGAATAACTTGTATTTTCCACAGAGATTGTTAATTAATATTTCAGCATATGTACACATGCCAGCCCCACACTTACCTTGGAGGTAGATTACATGACTGCTATTTGGGCCAGGGGCAGCGCCTGAGCACTGAACTGCTGCTCTTGTTCCTGGAATTTTCACCAGCTGCCACTAGGGGGAGCGCAGTAACGAATGCCAATAAATTATATACAGCTTCCTTTGACACAACTGCATACATTTCTATACACTGGGCTCCCCCTAGTGTTGGCTGCAGGTCACATGTGTATCTGCTGTGTAGAATGATTACTTTTGACTTGGGGCTACTCCTAAGGGTGTTGCTTAAGTGCCCCACCCCCCCACTCCCATTTTTCATCCTTATACAACCCCTATACAGGGATCTCGACTCTGCTGCAAGGGAACCACCATGCCATTACCTCTTGTAGCAGTCTCTGTTCAGTAGACTGCTGACCCACAGGGGTCAAAAGATGGTGGTGCAAAAATTCATGCAATAAAAAGTCAGTCTGAGGGTCTGGGCAGGTATCTCAGGATCAGTGTGGAGATCAGGCAGAGGTTGGGTCAGGAAGAGAAGGGTCAGGCAGAAGTTGGTACACTGGAGAGCAAACAAGACTAGTAGTGCACCTTTGCAGGAAACTAGAGAGCTAGAACTTATTGATCAGGCGCCTTCCCATAGGGCAAGTGGCTTTAAGTATCCCATTGGGGGGGGGGGGGCAGCCATTGGCTCAGAAGAATTAGGGTGTATGTACTGGCCACTTAAGAACTGGAGGAAAAGTGTTCACAGACAGAAAGAATGTAACACCCTGCTAGGGGGCATTACCATTCTTTTCACCCCATCACTATCCTTAATGGTGTACCTTGTGTCGTCCTGCATATTTATTGCCATGTCCTGCACAATGTGTATATCTATTTCCTTGCAAATGTTATGTTGAAGTGTAATGTGCCTGGTTTACCAGCGGATGGTGGCAATCTTGGCAGAGCTAATTTTCCTAGAGTGGAACTGGTCTTTCCATTCTAGCCCTCTCTAAAGAGGGAGGAGTTTAGTTAGTGTTAGTCATTCTAACCTACCCCATCTTGGGGAGAGGTTGTGTCTAGCTTACCCCCTGCTTGGGGAAGCAGCAGGCCCTCGTCCCTGTTGGACAAACCTGTAGAAGTGAGTTAAGAGCAGCCCCTGCAAGGAGAAGGCTGTGTGCCAGCCAGCAGAGTCCCAAAGAAAGAGAAGTAAAGAGTTTCAGAGCCACTAGGAAAGATTCCCTGGATAAAGATCAAGATACAGATCAAGAGAAAGACATATTGGGACTACAGAAAGCTAAGTTGCAGCCTACAGTAGAAAGGAAATGTTCCTATTTAATCTAGCCAGCATAGCAGAGCTGAAAGAGTACAGATGTAGCAGCGCTGAGAGTGTTTGTCTGCCAAAGGTTAAACCAAAGTCTGCTGATAACCAAGATAAAGTTGGAAGATTGCTCCCTGATGAAAGTTTATTCCAAGTAAAGCTACTTCAATAAAAGTCTGGACTCCATGTATTCTACAAATCCCTCAACTATTCTCCCTTTCATCACTGCTGCGGAGGACCACGGTTGGGGTTCCCAGATATCCAGATAGGATCATTGTGACAAGTTCAAAGCCGCACCTAAAGGGACACTACAGGCAGCCCTTACACCGCTCTGGCAATCCTACACCTGGGTTCCACCATCACCTTCTACATAGGGGACCTTAGTCCCTCGTTGCTGAAATGCAACTGGCGTTCACGACAAAAGCTTAAAAAACTCTCACATAACACCTGTAGAAGAGACACCTAGCGCGGGACCGGCCCGCTGCAAGCAGGTCTCAGTCTGCATGGAATGGAGAAGCAGTGCTACTCTGGCGGCCAGGCCTGCTGGGCAGAATGAAGGGGACACCAGTAGGTTTAACCATTGGAGAAGTGAAGTGGGTGAACAAAGCGGCACCAATGCTCATCAAGGACAGTGAAGCAGCGATGGTTACAAACCGCCTCCAACCAGAAAATGTATCTATATCTTATATCATGTGAATGCATTGAGAAATATGGTGTTCACAGTAAGAGACATATTTCACACTTGAAGGTGCCTCAAGCAAATACTACATAGACAAAAAAAATCACAGAAAAAACTAAGATAAAAACATCCTGCATGGTATGATATACAAATGTGCGGATGTCCCTGGCCATATTATTGAAGAAAATCTACTTTACTAAGTGCATTATTATCTTATTTCTGTGATTTTCTTCAATAATATGGCCAGGGACATCCGCACATTTGTATATCATACCATGCAGGATGTTTTTATCTTAGTTTTTTCTGTGATTTTTTTTGTCTATGTAGTATTTGCTTGAGGGAGTGGCACCTTCAAGTGTGAATGCGCACCTATTTTATCTTGGGAGTAGCATTCCTCTGCACTTTTGCCCTTCCTATCCAATAGAGCGCCTTGATTAGGTGGTACATATAGGTGTGCTGGCTCCTCCTCCCATTGGTTGCTTGATGCACATGGAGGTGACTAGGAGCAGCACACCATATGTGCGGCATCTGCGCTCCTAAACATAGAAGCCCAATGGCTTAAGTAGGTTTAGCGTAGGACCCGCCTGACCTGAGACCACCTTGGCGCTTGGTAGGCGGGCTCAGATGTGTTTTGATCAAAATATATTGGCTAAGTGTCTCAGATATTATTATATCAGAGTGAGGACTTTGTCCATATATAATGCTTGCATCTACTTTACTAAGTGCATTATTATCTTATTTCTGTGATTTTCTTCAATAATATGGCCAGGGACATCCGCACATTTGTATATCATACCGTGCAGGATGTTTTTATCTTAGTTTTTTCTGGAATTTCATTCTTGGACACGTGGGTAATCAAGGATGACATGGGTGGGATATACATGGACCTATTCACAAAAAGAACTGATAGGAACAGCCTGCTTGCCTATAATAGTAACCACCCAGCAGCCACAAAGAAATCTCTCCCCTATTCACAATTCCAAAGGGTTAAACGTATAGTGGGCGACACCGAGATATGCAAGGTTAGACTTGATGAGATGACTCAGAAATTTAGGGAGAGATTTAGGGAGAGAGGTTACCCAGATCACTTATTGCAGGAACAAAGGAACAAGGTTGAGGGTACACAACAGGATAAACCCCAGAAACAATCACGGATTCCACTTGTAGTTAAGTATCATCCATGGAAAAATCAGTGCACAAGGTCTAGCTCAATGAAGGCTTGACCAATAAACTCCCAATATTCAGAAAGCAAATGGACTGATCCCCTAAATGGGGACATTCCCTCTGTCCCCATTTAGGGGATCAGTCCATAAGTATCATCCATGGATCCAGAGATAAAGAGGGATAGTAAACAAACACTGGCATGTGGTATCAAAATCTTATCCCCAAGTGGTAGAATTTCAACAACCACCCATGATGTGTTTTAAAAGAGTAAACAACATACGTGACAGGATAGTGCGGGCAGATATTGGCAGCAATAAAACTGGACCTATACAAAGAGTATTGGCTACCCCCAAAATGGGAACTTTCCCTTGTTTAAATTGTGTACATTGTTCAAGTGTAATTAGGGGTACACACTTTATACAACCACAATCGGGTGAACGTATACCTATTAAAGGCTTTTTTACAAGGATGAAAGATAGATTGAGTAATCACAAATCCACTATTTGAAAGCAAAATCTATTATTTCCCGTACCATTTCATTTCCACAAGCACAGACACACAGTAGCACAACTCCGTTATCAAATCATTGAGAGTGTACCCCTCCCTCGGCGAGGTGGGGATAGAAATAAATTACTGCTTAAAAGGGAGGCTTATTGGATACACTGATTACAAACGATTGAGCCCCGTGGACTCAATCGTGAATATAATGTACAAAGCTTCCTTTGATAGATCACTTCACAAAAGAAAAAGAAATTGTGATAAAAAATCTAAATTTATATAATTTTTTTTATTTTTGTAAATATTTTTTTTATTATTTTTTTCATAGCAGAACTAAAGAAAATGAGAACACAATAAGGAAGGAAAATTAATACATTTTTATTTATTGAATTTAAAAAGAATGCTGCAACAAGGCTTGATTTCATTTTGTCTATATGTTTCGATTTAACACTGATTGGTGGGAGGGGTTATCTGTGTGATGTCATTTCCCTGTGTTTTGGCGGTCTATTTAAACATGCTTTTTTTCTTGTATGATGATAAGTGCAACAAGATTCATCTACAGCGAGTGCCGGTCTTCTCTGCAATATTTCATTGGGAACGCCATCCCACAAACACGTGCACCGCTACTTTGCAAGCAGTGCCGACCTGCGAATATTATATATATATATGAAGAAAAAATATACAGCAGTACTCCCATGATACCGGGTGCAATTCCCAATTGTTCCTAGGACCTGGAACGATGATTGTAAAGAAAAAGGATAAGGCAGCACTCCGGTCTTCCAGTAAAAACGTGGATACTTTATTACACCCAACAGCAATGCAGCATTTCAGCTCTCTCAATGGAGCCTTTGTCAAGCTAGTGATAGTAGTAACCAAACACATATAAATACAGCTGAATACATAAGTGTTACATGATTGGCAATAAAAATATTAGGTAAATAACAAAGTGAATACATGATTGTGAATCAAATTTCATATAGTTAAAAATAGATAAAAACATCAGGTGCTTCCAATGATGACAGTGACAATTAAATACATAATCTTAATATCGTAATATCAAGCATAAACCATGATTACATACAATCAATTCATTAGTAATCAATAAGGTGCTCCTGTGCTCTATAAATAGAACATGATCGGCTCCATGCGTCACCCTGTTGGTGTCCCACGATGTGCACTGCGCATGCGTTCGCAGGTGTCCCGCTCTCGCGAGACTTCCGCCTGTTTCATGCCTGCGCACAATACTTGTACTTCTGCGACTCCCGAACAGATATTGCGCATGCGCCAGCACGGGTTTTGTGAAATCAGATCCCTGTACCGTGCGCCTGCGTCCTGCAATCAGTATCTCTATCCACAAGATGCATCACGCACCGTGCAAAGAGATCCACTCAAAACTAATACAGGACCGTCTGTCTTGTTTCTACATAGAACGTACAGTATATAAATCATGGTGACAGTCTAAATAAAGAGGCACAGCTTAATTACACTATGGGGAATATTAGGTCAATGCTCCCAGTGTCAGCCGGATCGCATTGGCCATTATGATACAGGGAGCGGGAACGAATAATTGTCCACTCCTCCTCATCATTATATCCCCATTACATGTATACTGCAGGGTAGGGGCAGAGTCCATGCATGCTTGACATAGGGACCCCAGCCCCATTTCCAGGACTGCTGTCCCCATGCGGGAAAAGGAAGAAAAAACACCTCAGTGTCGCCCCCCTGATCCCCTCATGCATCAAAAAACTGCAACACCACCCATAACATAGGATAATGTATTACACCACTCCATAATAATAACCCAGCATTCTACTGGGACAATAAATCTTCCTTTAAGGAATCAAGACAACAGAATCCCGCATGAGAGTAGTTTAAGAGGGGAGAAAACAAAAAGAGAATGAAAAAACAATACATCCTGCCAGGACGGGTGCACATGGAGTCTTCATATCGGGTAGTGTGCTCAAAAAACATGACAATTGTTTCCATCCAGATATCCTGTAATATAAAGAAAAACCATATAAATAAAGAGCACTAGTCCTAACTCATACACAGGTATAGGGCACCCTCCCACAGGGAAGAGATTAGACAACCCTAAATTCAACATTCAATCCGGTTTTAATGTATTCAACTGATAAATCCAAAATAATTCACGCCGCTTCAGTAAAATCAACCTGTCGCCACCCCGTCTCGGCATTGCAATAATCCTGAAGCGCAAATCCTTCTCCGTATGCTTAGCTTCTGTAAAATGTTTAGATACCGGTAGGTAGGTAAAGTTTATTTTCCCTAATTGTGTACCTATGCTGATTCAAACTAGTTTTAACATCCGATGTCGTCTCCCCCACATAGAGGAGACGGCATGGGCATTCCAACACATATACAACATACGCTAAATAACAGGTTAGATATTGTTTGATCCTATACTCCTCTCTCGTCAATGGATGTGTGAAAATGGCCCCCTTAAGCATCAGGGGACAATTCATACATCCATGACAGGGATAACACCTTGTTCTATGTGCCCCAAAGTACAGTCAGGTCCAATATTGGTACATTGACACAATCATTTTTGGCTCTATACACCACCAGAATGGATTTGAAACGAACAAGATGTGCTTTAACTGCAGATTGTCAGCTTTAATTTGAGGGTATTTACATTCAAATCAGTTGAACGGTGTAGGAATTACAACAGTTTGCCTCCCTTGTTAAGGGAACAAAAATAATGGGACAATTGGCTTCTCAGCTGTACCAGGTGTGTGTTATTTCCTCATTATCCCAATTACAATAAGCAGATAAAAGGTCCAGAGTTCATTTCAAGTGTGCTATTTTCATTTGGAATCTGTTGCTGTCAACTCTCAAGATGAAATCCAAAGAGCTGTCACTATCAGTGAAGCAAGCCATCATTAGGCTGAAAAAAACAAAACAAACCCATCAGAGAGATAGTAAAAACATTAGGCGTAGTCAAAACAACTGTTTGGAACATTCTTAAAAAGAAGGAACGCACCAGTGAGCTCAGCAACACCAAAAGACCCGGAAGACCACGGAAAACAACTGTGGTGGATGACCGAAGAATTCTTTCCCTGGTGAAGAAAACACCCTTTACAACAGTTGGCCAGATCAAGGACACTCTCCAGGAGGTAGGTGTATGTGTGTCAAAGTCAACAATCAAGAGAAGACTTCACCAGAGTGAATACAGAGGGTTCACCACAAGATGTAAACCATTGGTAAGCCTCAAAAACAGGAAGGCCAGATGAGAATTTGCCAAACGACATCTAAAAAAGCCTTCACAGTTCTAGAACAATATCCTTTGGACAGATGAGACCAAGATCAACTTGTACCAGAGTGATGGGAAGAGAAGAGTATGGAGAAGGAAAGGAACTGCTCATGATCCTAGGGATACCACCTCATCAGTGAAGCATGGTGGTGGTAGTGTCATGGCGTGGGCATGTATGGCTGCCAATGGAACTGGTTCTCTTTTATTTATTGATGATGTGACTGCTGACAAAAGCAGCAGGATGAATTCTTAAGTGTTTCGGGCAATATTATATGCTCATATTCAGCCAAATGCTTCAGAACTCATTGGACGGCGCTTCACAGTGCAGATGGACAATGACCCAAAGCATATTGCAGAAGCAACCAAAGAGTTTTTTTAAGGGAAAGAAGTGGAATGTTATGCAATGGCCTAGTCAATCACCTGACCTGAATCCGATTGAGCATGCATTTCACTTGGTGAAGACAAAACTGAAGGGAAAATGCTCCAAGAACAAGCAGGAACTGAAGACAGTTGCAGTAGAGGCCTGGCAGAGCATCACCAGGGATCAAACCCAGCGTCTGGTGATGTCTATGCGTTCCAGACTTCAGGCTGTAATTGACTGCAAAGGATTTGCAATCAAGTGTTAAAAAGTGAAATGGGAGTAATGACTGGGATATAACAATACCAGGGTTCTCTCTATACAGGAAAGACAGTGATGAGAAAGATAGCATAAAATCTAATTTGATACAAGTTAGCGAGAACAATTTAGAGTCAGTTTGGGTTACCTTGCAATCATAAGGTAACTCGTGTAGGGTTACCTATAATCATATGGTAACTTGTGTAGTTGTGATATATAGACCACCTAGCCAAGTCAAAGAATTAGATGATCTACTAGTTGAGGAAATAGCTAAAATGACATTGAAGGGGGAAGTTATCATTATGGGCGACTTCAATCTTCCTGATGTAAACTGGAAAACCAAAATAGCTAGTTCTGCCAGGAGTACAGATATTCTAAATTCCCTACTGGGATTATCTCTACAGCAAGTAGTTGAGGAGCTAACCCGGAAGGGGGCCATTTTAGATTTAGTATTCACAAATGGTAACTTGGTATCTGATATTACTGTAGGGGAAAACTTGGGATCTAGTGATCACCAGTCAGTGTGGTTTACTATAAGTAGAGTGACTGAGTCACACCACACAAAAACCAAAAGTTTTAGATTTTAGAAAAACTGACTTTTCTAAAATTTGATTAGTGGTATACGAGTCCCTATCAGATTGGAACAGTTTCACTGGAGTCCAGGAGAAATGGGACTACTTAAAAGTGGCACTATTGAAGGCAACAGAAAATTGCATTAGGCTTGTCAGTAAAAGCAAAAAAAGGAAGAGACCACTGTGGTACTCAGCAGAAGTGGCCAAAATCATTAAAAACAAAAAGATAGCATTTAGGAATTATAAAAACAAAACAAAACGAGGATGATAGGCAGAGAGAGCCAAACAAGTTATAAGAGCTTCTAAAGCACAGGCAGAAGAGAAATTAGCTCAGTCAGGGAAAAAAGGCGATAAGGCATTCTTCAGATACATTAATGAAAAAAGGAAACTAAAATAAGGAATTACAAAATTAAAAACAAAAGAAGGAAGGTATATGGAAGAAGATAAAGAACTAGCTGACTGCCGCAATGAATACCTCTGTTCAGTTTTTACAAAGGAAAATTAGGGAAAAGGACCTCAGTTAGGAAACAAGACTAATGAATCTTTTAATGCATGTGTCTTTACAGAGGAAGAGGTTCTAAGTCAGCTGTCTAAAATTAATACAAATAAGTCACAGAGGCCTGATGGGATACACCCAAAGCTATTAAAAGAGCTCAGCGGTGAACTAGCAAAACCATTAACAGATTTACCAATCACTGGCAACAGGAGTCGTCCCAGAAGATTGGAAATTAGCAAATGTTGTGCCCATTCACAAGAAAGGTAGTAGGGAGGAATCGGGCAACTATAGGCCAGTAAGCCTGACATCAATAATGGGGAAATTAATGGAAACCATACTTAAGGAGAGGATTGTGGAACATCTAAAATCCCATGGATTGAAAGATGAAAAACAGCATGGGTTTACTTCAGGGAGATCATGTCAAACTAATCTTATTGATTTTTTTGATTGGGTGACTAAAATAATAGATGGCGGAGGTGCAGTAGACATCGCTTATCTAGACTTTAGTAAGGCTTTTGATACTGCCCCACATAGAAGGCTTATCAATAAATTGCAGTCTTTGGGCTTGGACTCCCATATTGCTGAATGGATTAGGCAGTGGCTGAGGGACAGACAACAGAGGGTTGTAGTCAATGGAGTATATTCAGACCATGGTCTTGTTACCAGTGGGGTACCTCAGGGATCTGTTCTGGGACCCATATTGTTTAATATCTTTATCAGCAAAATTGCAGAAGGCCTCGATGGTAAGGTGTGTCTTTTTGTTGATGACACAAAGATTTGTAACAGGGTTGATGTTCCTGGAGGGATACACCAAATGGAAAAGGATTTAGGAAAACTAGAGGAATGGTAAAAAATCTGGCAACTAAAATTTAATGTTGATAAGTGCAAAATAATGCACCTGGGGCGTAAAAACCCAAGAGCAGAATATAAAATCAGTGATACAGTCCTAACCTCAGTATCTGAGGAAAGGGATTTAGGGGTAATTATTTCAGAAGACTTAAAGGTAGGCAGACAATGTTATAGAGCAGCAGGAAATGCTAGCAGAATGCTTGGGTGTATAGGGAGAGGAATTACCAGTAGAAAGAGGGAGGTGCTCATGCCGCTCTACAGAGCACTAGTGAGACCTCATTTGGAGTATTGTACTCAGTACTGGAGACCATATCTCCAGAAGGATATTGATACTTTGGAGAGAGTTCAGAGAAGAGCTACTCAACTGGTACATGGATTGCAGGATAAAACTTACCAGGAAAGATTAAAGGACCTTAACATGTATAGCTTGGAAGAAAGACGAGACAGAGGGGATATGATAGAAACTTTTAAATACATAAAGGGAATCAACAAGGTAAAGGAGGAGAGAATATTTAAAAGAAGAAAAACTGCTACAAGAGGACATAGTTTTAAATTAGAGGGGCAAAGGTTTAAAAGTAATATCAGGAAGTATTACTTTACTGAGAGAGTAGTGGATGCATGGAATAGCCTTCCTGCAGAAGTGGTAGCTGCAAATACAGTGAAGGAGTTTAAGCATGCATGGGATAGGCATAAGGCCATCCTTCATATAAGATAGGGCCAGGGGCTATTCATAGTATTCAGTATATTGGGCAGATTAGATGGGCCAAATGGTTCTAATCTGCCGACACATTCTATGTTTCTATTGAAGTTTGAGTTATGATTATTATTCTGCCCCATTACTTTTGGTCCCATAACAAATGGGAGGCACATATGCAAACTGTTGTAATTCCTACACCGTTCGCCTGATTTGGATGTAAATACCCTCAAATTAAAGCTGACCGTCTGCAGTTAAAGCACATCTTGTTCATTTCATTTCAAATCCATTGTGGTGGTGTATAGAGCCAAAAATTTTAGAATTGTGTTGATGTCCCAATATTTATGGACCTGACTGTATGTGCGAAATGAGATTTTCTTTGTGCCCACATCTGCATGCACCAATTGGTCTTTGATGTTGTGTGTGCGGTGGTATGACATGAGGGGAGGGTTAGTCAACTCAGGAATTTTGTTTGAAATTGCCACGCAATATCGTATTTCACTTTAAAAGTCCATTTGCTTCCGATAGTTTTTCGACCAGGAGGGAGTTCTGTTAGTGACCAAGATTTATTTTCTTGAAGTGATTTTATTTCTTCTTCAGCTTTTCTCCACTGATCGCCTTCCCTTCTCAGCAAAGTTTCTATGTCTTCCCAGGATGTTGGCTCCTGTGTTTGATGTGTTTTAGCAGTGTATGATAACCTGCGGGGTGGTATCCTATTTGAGGATCTTCTGATTTCTTGTTGTTCAGTGGGTTCTACTGGACTTCAGTAGCGTCCTGGGTGCCATGGTAACCAATCGGAGCCCCAGCATTACACTTCTGGGACTCCGATCGGAACTGCTGCTGCCACCAATGATGGAGGGGGAGGGCGCACTGCCCACCAATGATTTTAATACCGGGGAGGGGGGGAGGAGGGCGCACTGTCCACCAATTATTTTAATACCGGGGAGGGTGCACTGCCCACCAATGCAAACATTGTAGAAACATTCCCGGCAACCGACCTCTGACAGGGAGCTGCCGTCTGTGCAATTAACCTCTCAGAAGCCGCGGATGGCAGCGCCCTGTCAGAGGTGCGTCCCCATCACCATGGGAACGCCTTGGGTTTAGAATATACCATCGGATCAGAGTTTTCTCCGATCCGATGGTATATTTTAACTTCCAGCGTTACCTACAGAGGACCAGGAAGCGGTGAGTACAAAGCCTTCACCGCTTCCTGTTCCTTTTGCCCGGCATTAAAGACAGGCGGCCCTGAAAGGCAACGGCGTTCCTGCTATGAAAAAAGTGCAGGAACGCCATTCCCTCACGTTCCCGCAGAACTCGAGCCCTGGTTTCTTGCTGATTCAGCGCGCAAACTTTGCTCACTGTAGCCCACCAGAATGCATTCTATGGCTTCCTCACTTGGAATGTAGGCATATGCTTTACAGCCAAACACTCTGATATGCCCTACGTTAGGTTTTGATCCATTCCACATTTCATATAGTGTACTTTCAATATCCTTTGATGGGAGCCTGTTTTGTAGGTATGTTGCAGTCATTATCGCTTGTCCTCAGTATTTGTTAGGTAATGCAGCATCTGAAATCATACATCTGGTCATTTCTACAAGAGTGCGATTTTTATTTTATTTAATTTTTTTCTGCTACGCCGTTTTGCTCAGGAGTGTATGGTACAGTTGTTTGGTGTATAATACCTTGTTTCTTTAGGTATGATTCCATCTCTGTACTCATATAATCCCCTCCATTGTCAGTGCGTATTATTCCAGGTTTCCTTTGAAACTTGTTGCTTGTCATAGCTACAAACTCTTGAAGTTTTTCTAATGTCTCACTTTTGTGCTTCATTAGATACGTTATTGTGTACCTAGAATAATCGTCGATGAAAGTCAGTAAATATCTGTTCCCGCCGGGTGTGGTGGTTTTCATTGGTCCGCACACATCGCTGTGTATCAGTTCCATGAATTTAGTGGTTTTTCTCTGACTGGTCTGTGGAAGAGAGGTTCGGGTAGCCTTTGCTTTGATGCAACACGTGCACTTGCTGAGTGTGTGGCAAGGCAATATTTTCATGTCTTCTGATAGACCTCTTTGCAAAGTCCTTTATAGCTTCTGGGTTTCGATGACGCAATCTTCTATGCCACAAGTGGATGCACTTGTCATGTGGGTTATGAGTTGCCGCTTTAGCCTTCTGACTTTCAGTGATGAGTTTGTACAGATGTTCATTTAACCTTCCTCTTTCTAGAATTTGCTTTCTATTTTGAATTGTGCATTCATTACCTCTGAACTGGACAGTGAGTCCATTGCTTGCAAGCGTTTTTACTGATAGGAGGCTTCCTTCGAGACTTGGAACATACAGAACATTCTTTACAAGGATGCTCTGCTTGCCCCCTGAAGTCGTTTGGCAGTTCAGAAACCCCTGACCAATACCTTCCGCTGTAATACTTTTCCCATTTGCTAGGAAGACTTTGCCTTTTACACTAAAATCTATTTCTGTGAAGAATGTCTCGTCGCTTGTCATGTGATTTGTTGCCCCTGAATCAATGTACCATCCGTGTGAGGTACTATTCTGAGTCACTTTAAAAGTACCACTCCATGATGCACTTTCATTTTCTTTCATGACCACTTTAGCTCTTTCTCTTGTGGCTAGCTCCCATTTTCGCTGCTCAGCTTTCCAGATTGAACAGTTCATTTTCAGATGACCAGCCTTTTTGCAGAGAAAACATACCCTGGTTTCTTTACTTTGTTTTATGCCTTCATGCACCTTCAGAGCTGTCTCTGATCTCTCGTTCTCTTCACTATGCAGATTTTCCTTTCTTCTGCTGTATTCATCAATTAATTTTCCCTTAACATATTCTAGCGTCAGTTCAGTTTCCGGTCTAGTTTCTAGAGCATTTATAAGGGCACTTTATGATTCTGGACGGCTGCATAGCAGTATTGCTACTACGTGATTGTCTTCCATTTCTTCACCTATTGCGCCCAGCTGGTCCACAATCTCTAGCATAGCCTTTACATGTTTACCTGTAACGGTCGCGTACACACACACATAGGGGGGAGGGAAGTGACCACTGCGCTCCACCCTTACCCCTGGCCCTGCCTACTTGCCTCGCGAGTCCTAATGACAGGGGACAACTGGACGGCAATCCCTAACTTGGAGTAAGTGCAGGGATGACAGACAGACAAACAACAGGACGTGAACGGACCGAGTCAATACCAGGAAAGCTGCAAAGTACAAATGGAGCAAGCAGAGAATTGTCAGGAGAAGCCGGGGTCATAAATACCAGGAGAGCAGAGAAGTACAAGAGGAGTCCTAAGAGAGTAGTCAGGTGGGAGCCGAGGTCACAATACCAGGACGGATGCGCAGTACAGGAGGATCAGGCAAAAGGATGGTCAAGGAACAGGATCAGGTAAGTATTCAGCAGTCCAACAAATACCAGGAACCTAGAAATTAACAGGCAACCTGTAGCCAGCAGGCTGTCTGTATTTATAGTGGGGAGTGAGGGTCATGTGACGTGGCCAGCGTCACATGACCGACAGACCAACCAGTCGAGCATCGAGTGATCAGCTCGGCGCTCAAGGCAGACTTAGGAGCAAGGAGCCACCCAGCTAGTAAAGCCGCCCTGGGAATGAGGTCAAACACAGAACCTCATTCCAAAAGCTAAGCAACAGTTCTGCGGGCAATGGGGGACCGAGTGCACCTTCGGAACCCCGTGACAGTACCCCCCCTTTTACGAGGGGCCACCGGACCCAAGACTTCAGGCGATGGCTTTTCAGGGTGTTCTAAATGAAATTTACGAACAAGTCTAGGAGCATGAACCTCCCTGGCAGGTACCCAAGATCTCTCTTCAGGTCCATACCCCTTCCAGTGAATCAGGTACTGCAAGGAATTACGCACCTTCCTGACATCCACTATTTTAGACACCACATACTCGACAGCATCATTAACAAGAACTGGCGGAGGCGAGGCTTTTGATGGTACTACCGGTTCAAAATATTTTTTAAGCAGAGATTTATGGAACACATTATGAATGTGGAATGACTCAGGCAGCTCCAATCTAAAAGATACCGGGTTAATCACTTCCGTTATCTTTTATGGTCCAATAAAACGAGGAGCAAATTTTTTAGAAGTTACCTTGAGAGATAGATTCTTGGAGGACAACCATACTTTATCCCCAACCTGAAAGTTTACCCCCCTTGAACGTCTCCTATCGGCCTTGAGTTTTTGAGAACATTGAGCCTTTTCTAGGTTCGATTGAACCCGGGCCCAAACTGTGCACAATTCGGAGGAGAGTTTATCAGCTTCAGGGTTAGAGGAGGAGACGGACGACCCAGAATGAAAACGGGGATGAAAACCATGGTTACAAAAGAAAGGGGAGACCCCAGCAGAAGAATTGACACGGTTATTCAGAGCAAATTCAGCCAACGGAAGGAATTTGACCCATAATTGCTGGTCATCAGCAACATACAACCTCAGTAGGTTGAAAAGCCTGGAAGCTCCGAGATAATGCGTCCGCCTTCACATTTTTACTTCCCGGCCTGAACGTGATGGAAAAATCAAAACGAGTAAAAAACAGAGCCCATCTGGCTTGACGGGGATTCAACCTTTTAGCAGACTCGAGAAACATAAGGTTTTTATGGTCAGTGACAACAGTTACACAATGCCTTGCCCCCTCCAGAAAACGCCTCCACTCCTCAAATGCCCATTTAATGGCCAGCAGCTCCCTATTCCCTATGTCGTAGTTTCTCTCCGTGGGAGAGAATTTCCTGGAGAAGAATGCACATGGTCTCAGATTAGTGAGGCTGGCAGGACCTTGTGAAAGGACTGCTCCTGCGCCGTCCTCGGACGCATCCACCTCCACAATAAAAGGTTTCTCCTGATCAGGCTGGATCAGAATGGGAGCGCTACTGAATGCCTTTTTTAATTTTTCAAATGAAGAAATGGCCTCAGTAGACCAATTCTCCAAATCCGCCCCTTTCTTAGTAAGGTCGGTCAACGGTTTAGCAATTACGGAAAAATTCATAATAAATTTAATATAGTAATTGGCGAAACCTAAGAACCGTTGTAAGGCCTTTAAGGAAGAAGGTCTTACCCATTCCTTAATTGCTAGTACCTTACCAGGATCCATCTTGAAGGCGTGAGGAGTCAGAACATGCCCTAGAAACAGAATCTCCTGCACACCAAAGACACATTTCTCTTGTTTAGCGGATAGCTGATTCTCCCTCAACACTTCTAATACTTGTCTAACATGAGACACATGGGATTCGAAGTCAGGAGAGAATATCAAAATGTCGTCAAGATAGACAATAACAAATTTACCTAAGAATTCCCTAAGAATGTCATTCATGAAGTTTTGGAACACAGCTGGGGCATTGCTGAGTCCAAAAGGCATCACCTGATATTCAAAGTGTCCTACCGGAGTATTGAACGCCGTCTTCCATTCGTCTCCCTCCTTGATTCGGATTAGATTGTATGCCCCTTTCAGGTCAATTTTGGAAAACCAGGTTGCCCCCAGGACCTGGTTAAATAAATCCGGAATCAATGGGAGGGAGTATCTATTCTGGACAGTGATTTTATTTAATCTCCGGTAATCGATACATGGCCTAAGACCACCATCTTTTTTCTTAACGAAGAAAAACCCCGCCCCCATAGGAGAGACAGAAGGTCTAATATGCCCTTTACCAAGGCTCTCCTTAATATAATCTTCCATGGCCTTGCGTTCGGGCATAGAAAGATTATAAATTCGTCCTTTAGGAAACTTGGCCCCCTCTATTAGCTCTATGGTACAATCATAAGGTCTATGGGGGGGTAGAACCTCTGGGGTTGGTGATGAGAATACATCAGAATATTCTCTAACAACAGAGGGTAAAGTATCAGACTTTACTGAGACCCCAGCCTGTACCACGGACAGGCACGAGTCACACTTAGGCCCCCATCTCACCAACTCCCCATTGGACCAATCTATAGTGGGGTTATGTAGTCGGAGCCAAGGCAACCCTAGTACCACCTCAGCAGGTAGGTTCTCCAGGACTAGAAGCGAACATCTCTCTGAGTGGCACACACCCACGGTTAGAGAAATCTCCGAGGTACATAAGCTCACCGTACCACCAATAAGAGGAGTAGCATCAATAGCCATGACATGGATAGTAGTTGGTAAGGCAAACATAGGGATACCCAATCTAACAGCATACTCAGTCAATAAAGCTAGCCGCTGAGCCAGAATCAATAAAGGCCCTACCCGCCCATTTATCTACTCCCAGAGAAATCGTAATGGGTACCGAAAGCTTACATTTAGAAAATTCAGGGTGTACCTGGTCTTTAGGTTGCCTTGCCTTAGGAGACTTGACAGAGAGGACCTTCTTAGGACACTGGTTGATCCAATGGTCAGAATCTCCACAATAAAAGCATTCTCCACGTCTGCGGCGAAGATTCCCTCGGGTCATGCCAACCTGCATGGGTTCCTCGGTGGAGACCTCAGCATTGTCTCTGGGATAGGCCTCTGGCTGGACCACCATCTGGGAAGAGAACTGTTGTTCCTGTCGTCTCTCTCTAACCCGTCGGTCAAGTCGGACAACAAGGGTCATCATCTCCTCTAAGGTCTCTGGAAGTTGATAACTGACCAGAAGATCCTTTAATTTATCAGACAGACCTGACCTGAACTGACTCTTCAGGGCTGGTTCGTTCCATCCTGAGGGGACACACCACCTTCTGAATTGGGTGCAATAATCCTCCGCTGGTAAATTGCCCTGAACCAGTGCCTTTAGAGCCGTCTCGGCTACTAGAGCCCTGTCTGGTTCATCATAGAGGGTACCTAGGGCCTGAAAGAACCCCTCCACAGAATATAAACAACTGGCGCCAGCAGGTAAAGAGAACGCCCAGTCCTGGGGATCACCCTGTAATCGGGAAATGATAATGCCCACGCGTTGACTCTCGGGGCCAGAGGACATGGGGCGCAAACGGAAGTAAAGTTTGCAACTCTCCTTAAAAGAGAGAAACTTCTTCCGGTCTCCAGAAAAGGTTTCTGGGAGCTTAATCTGGGGGCCAGCTCAAAATGCGGACTGGAGGCCTGAGGAGTGGAAGAGCCTTGCCCTAACTCAAAAGAGCTGAGTTTTTCCCCTAACTCCTGCACCATCTGCGTCAGATTAGAGACCTAGTCAGTCAGGGTCACCAGAGGATTCATAATACAGTGGTTATTGGGCCTGTTAATCTGTAACGGTCGCGTACACACACACACAGGGGGGAGGGAAGTGACCACTACGCTCCACCCTTACCCCTGGCCCTGCCTACTTGCCTCGCGAGTCCTAATGACAGGGGACAACTGGACGGCAATCCCTAACTTGGAGTAAGTGCAGGGATGACAGACAGACAAACAACAGGACGTGAACGGACCGAGTCAATACCAGGAAAGCTGCAAAGTACAAATGGAGCAAGCAGAGAATTGTCAGGAGAAGCCGGGGTCATAAATACCAGGAGAGCAGAGAAGTACAAGAGGAGTCCTAAGAGAGTAGTCAGGTGGGAGCCGAGGTCACAATACCAGGACGGATGCGCAGTACAGGAGGATCAGGCAAAAGGATGGTCAAGGAACAGGATCAGGTAAGTATTCAGCAGTCCAACAAATACCAGGAACCTAGAAATTAACAGGCAACCTGTAGCCAGCAGGCTGCCTGTATTTATAGTTATAGCGTCACATGACCGACAGACCAACCAGTCGAGCATCGAGTGATCAGCTCGGCGCTCAAAGCAGACTTAGGAGCAAGGAGCCACCCAGCTAGTAAAGCCGCCCTGGGAATGAGGTCAAACACAGAACCTCATTCCAAAAGCTAAGCAACAGTTCTGCGGGCAATGGGGGACCGAGTGCACCTTCGGAACCCCGTGACATTACCCATTTCCTGCCCTTTTTCCAGCCTCATCTTATACAGTTTGCGCAGCAGATATAGTTTACTGTTTAGGCTTGCACGTTCATGCAGTTCATGCATACCTTTTAGCTGTGTTTTCTTTCCTTATATGAATGAGTTGATCATCCTCCACTGACAGGCTTATGACTACTTTTGCTTGCCTGTTTTTCCTGTCCCATTCTTCCGGGTTTTTATTGGGTCTGTGTGTATCTAGTACCTGCCACAAGTCATCTTTGGATAACAACATTTCAAGCTTAAACTTCCATAGCTGGTAGTTGGTATGGTTGAGCTTTGCTATTGTAAACTTCATATCTGAAGAACTTGCCATCTTTCAGTGAATTGGATGCAGCTCTTGTTTCCTCACACAAGATTTTGTAGGATCGTAGATGCAGCACTTACTTGCTTGTAGTTTTTCTTTTCTTAGTGTCTAGAGCTGGGCCCATAACCTGTTGGTTGTGGGTTAGACAAGACACTAGTAGCTTGTGATGAGGCAGAACTTGGTTTACTTGTGTGGATTAAGTTCCAAACATACAAGACATTTCAGCAAACTGTAACAATAGTGATCTTGGTATAAAGAGAGAGAGAGAGAGAGAGAGAGAGAAAAACCAACGAGTTTTACATATATATACAACTAGGACCTTAACATACAGTGCCATCTACTGGTCAAGTGATATTAATACACAATACTGTATATGGTACATGCTGTTGCATCCCCAACAAGCTTAAGCGCACAGTCCCCACAGCCCCTCTACACAACTGCTCAGTCCTCTTCTCCCAAAACCAGCTTCTCCACCATTACAGAAGAAAAACTCGCCTCTCTACTCTCCACATCACATCTCACCACCTGTGCACTTGACCCAATCCCATCCCACCTCATCCCCAACCTCACCACAGTGTGTTTCCCAGCCCTAACTCATCTCTTCAACCTATCACTAACCTCTGATGTCTTCCCCTCTGGTTTTAAACATGCTACCATTACACCCATCCTCAAAAAGCCTTTACTTGACCCATTTTCTTTGTCGAGTTATCGCCCCATATCACTTCTTCCATATGCCTCAAAGCTACTTGAGCAACATGTCCATTCTGAACTGTCCTCCCACCTCTCCACCTGCTCCCTCTTTGACCGGCTACAATCTGGCCTCTGACTCCACCACTCGACTGAGACTGCCCTAACCAAAGTCACTAATGACCTACTTACAGCCAAAACCAAAAGACATTACTCTGTCCTCCTTCTCCTTGACCTGTCCTTTACCTTTGACACTGTCAACCACTCCCTTCTGTTGCAAACTCTCTCATCTCTTGGCATCACTGATCTGGCCCACTCCTGGATTACATCATACCTCACAGAGCGGACATTTAGCATCTCTCACACCAACTCCTTGTCTCATTCCCTCTCTGTTGGTGTCCCGCAAGGCTCTGTCATAGGACTCCTGCTCTTCTCTACCCTTTCACCCTGGGACAGCTTATAGAGTCCCATGGCTTTCAGTATCGCTTTTATGCTGCTGACACACAAATCTACCTCTCTGGTCCAGACATCAGCACCTATTATCCAGAATCCCACAATGCCTATCTTCCATATCCTCCTTCTTCTCCTCTCGCTTTCTAAAACTTAACATGGATAAAACAGAATTCATCATCTTTCCCCCATCTTGCTCAACCCCCCCCCCCCCCCCAACAGACCTATCTATCATGATCAATGGCTGCACACTCTCCCCGGTCAACCAAGTCCGCTGCCTTGGAGTGACCTTGGATTCTGCCCTCTTCTTCCGACCACACATCCAAGCCCTTTCCACAACCTGCCATCTCCAACTCAAAAACATCTCCCGCATCTGCGCTTTTCTCAACTTTGAGCCTGCGAAAATGCTTGTACATGCCCTCATCATCTCCTACCTAGACGACTGCAACATTCTCCTCTGTGGCCTTCTATCTAGCACTCTCGCACCCTTCCAATCTATCCTCAACTCTGCTGCCCGACTAATTCACCTCTCACCCTGTTACTCCTATGCCCCTCCCCTCTGCCAATCCCTTCACTGGCTCCCCATTGCCCAGCAAATTCAGTTCAAAATACTAACAAATACATACAAGGCTGTCTAAAACCTGTCCCCTCCCTACATCTCTGAGCTACTTTCCTGATACATCCCCACACTCAATCTCCGATCCTCACAAGACCTCCTTCTCTCCTCTCCTCTTATCACCTCTTCCCACAATCGCCTTCAAGATTTCTTCCGTGCAGCCCCCAAACTCTGGAACTTTCTACCCCAACACATCAGACTCTCACCTACAGTGGAATCCTTCAAAAGAAACCTAAAATCCCACCTCTTCAGACAAGCCTACAATCAGTGACCCTGCTGCCTCTATACCTCCATGACCAACTTTATCCTCTCCTACTGTGTCCTTCTGCCATACCATGTAGATTATAAGCCCTCACGGGCAGGGCCCTCTCTCCTTCTGTACCAGTTTGTAACTCGTCGTGTTCATGCTTAGTGCAATTGTCTGTATTATATACAGTACAGACCAAAAGTTTGGACACACCTTCTCATTCAAAGAGTTTTCTTTATTTTCATGACTATGAAGGCATCAAAACTATGAATTAACACATGTGGAATTATATACATAACAAACAAGTGTGAAACAACTGAAAATATGTCATATTCTAGGTTCTTCAAAGTAGCCACCTTTTGCTTTGATTACTGCTTTGCACACTCTTGGCATTCTCTTCATGAGCTTCAAGAGGTAGTCCCCTGAAATGGTTTTCACTTCACAGGTGTGCCCTGTCAGGTTTAATAAGTGGGATTTCTTGCCTTATAAATGGGGTTGGGACCATCAGTTGCGTTGAGGAGAAGTCAGGTGGATACACAGCTGATAGTCCTACTGAATAGACTGTTATAATTTGTATTATGGCAAGAAAAAAGCAGCTAAGTAAAGAAAAACGAGTGGCCATCATTACTTTAAAAAATGAAGGTCAGTCAGTCAGCCGAAAAATTGGGAAAACTTTGAAAGTAAGGGCTATTTGACCATGAAGGAGAGTGATAGGGTGCTGCGCCAGATGACCTGGCCTCCACAGTCACCGGACCTGAACCCAATCGAGATGGTTTGGGGTGAGCTGGACCGCAGAGTGAAGGCAAAAGGGCCAACAAGTGCTAAGCATCTCTGGGAACTCCTTCAAGACTGTTGGAAGACCATTTCAGGGGACTACCTCTTGAAGCTCATCAAGAGAATTCCAAGAGTGTGCAAAGCAGTAATCAAAGCAAAAGGTGGCTACTTTGAAGAACCTAAAATATGACATATTTTCAGTTGTTTCACACTTGTTTGTTATGTATATAATTCCACATGTGTTAATTCATAGTTTTGATGCCTTCATAGTCATGAAAATAAAGAAAACTCTTTGAATGAGAAGGTGTGTCCAAACTTTTGGTCTGTACTGTATGTATACCCCTTTTCATATGTACAGCACTATGGAATGAATGGTGCTTTAATAATTAATAATAATAATTTATGAAGCAGCTGTTCCACTTTTTATAGATGAAGTGGGTGAGGCGGAGTGCAACTTTTTTGTAATTAGAAATTACTTCCTTTTAACAAAAAAAAAGTAATTCTTTAGAAATCTAGTGAGTCACTATTTACGTTATACATTGCCTACTAGGAAACTGGGTGGGAAAGGGGATCCCAGTCTAAGGTTTGCTGTGAAGTAGGGATGAGCGAACCAGTCTAGATTTATTTTGGGTCTGGTTCACCAAATTTTTGAAAAAATTCAGTTCTGACCGAATTGGTTCAGACCGAACAGAAGTTGCTTTAATTGCCCTGAAAGATGGCATATAACCTCCTCTGGCCTCCTTGGATAATTTTTAGAAAAACTTGTTATCTTTGTTTATATTTTAGATTTATTTCCCCTCCCCCCTCCCCAAGCTCCACCACGCAATAGTAAATGAAGTCTGAGTGACACTGACATACATAGGTACAGCACATTTAACGGCATTAACATACAGCATGTTTAACCCCTTCCCGACCGCAATCCGTCTATATACGTGATAGCTGCACATACCCCGTGCAGCTACCACGTGTATAGACGTCAGGCAGTTCTTTAATCCAAACGCTGCAAATCACTTGGATTAAAGCTTCTTCCCCTGCCCTTCTGCTGTCAGGGACAGCATACAGTCTAGTAATGCCGGCAAGGGACCAATCAGAGTGGTCCCTTGCCGGCAATCGATCCGATTGGTTAGTCTGTGCAGACTAACAAATCGTATCGCGGCAGTGTTAAAATGCCTTTTTTCAGGCTCTGATCTGCACTCTGCAGATCAGAGCCTGAAATCAGGTAATGTGTAATGAAGCCCCCCGATCTGTGCCCCCAATCTTTGCCCCTCAATCTGTGCGCCTCCAACCCCCCCACCCCTCCTGTGAGCCCTGCCTCCGATGCGATCCCCGCCCCCCCCATCCATGTATTGTATCCCTGATGCGGTCCCCCTATGCATGCATCAACCCCCAAATGTGCCCCCTCCTGCTGGCCATGCCCCCCCCCTTTACAGCGCTGCCCCCTATCTGTGCCTCCTGCCCCCGATGCGGTCCCCCTGTTTTATTTGATGTCGGCGGCTCCATTCCTGAGCCGCCGACATCAGCAGCGAGTGTCAGCTGTATGCTGACACTCTGCTGTAACCCCTTAGATGCCGCGGTAGCGGCATCCATGAGGTTAATAGAGGGAGGGGACTCCCTCTCTCAACCATCGGGGCTGCCGCGCTGTGATGGCAGCGCCCGATGGTTGCCATGGCAACCGGACGCTTTGCAAAAGCGCCCGGTGTTGCCATCTACAGGACATTTGATAGTATTGTACTTTGCAATGCAAAAGCATTGCAAAGTATAGTACAGCCATCAGCCCCACTGGATCTTCAAGATCCAAGTGGGACTTGATAAAAATAAAATTGAAAATAATAAAAGTAAAAATAAATAAATAAATAAAAATGTAATTAAAAATAATAAATTGCCTTTTCCTATAAAAAATGAAAAAGAAAATACACATATTAGGTATCACCGCGTCCGTAACAACAGTCTTTATAAATATATCACATGATCGACCCCGTACGATAAACACCATAAAAAATTAAAAATAAAAACGGTGTCAAAAAGCCATTTTTGTCACTTTACACCACAAAAAGTGCAACACCCAGCGATCAAAAAGGCGTATGTCCCACAAAATGCTGCCAATAAAACAGTCACCTCATCCCGCAAAAAATGAGCCCCTAGATAAGAAAATCGCTCAAAAAATAAAAAAAAATATAGCTCTCAGAACACGGAGACACTAAAACATAATTTTTTTTATTTCAAATATGCCATTATTGTGTTAAAGTGAAATAAAAAAAAAAAGTGTACATATTAGGTATTGGCGCGTCCGTAACAACATGCTCGATAAAAATATCACATGACCTAACCCCTCAGGTGAACACCGTAAAAAATAAAAAATAAAAACACCAAGTGCAACACCAAGTGATCAAAAAGGCATATGCCCCCACCAATAAATCTGGCACCTTATCCCCCAGTTTCCAAAATAGGGTCGCTTTTTGGGAGTTTCTACTGTAGGGGTGCATCAGGGGTGCTTTAAATAGGACATGGCATCTAAAAACCAGTCCAGCAAAATCTGCCTTCCAAAAACCATACAGCGTTCCTTTCCTTCTGCGCCCTGCCGTGCGCCCTTACATCAGTTTACGACCACATGTGGGGTGTTTCTGTAAACCGCAGAATCAGGGTAATAAATATTGAGTTTTGTTTGGCTGTTAAAACTCAATGTTTTAAAGAGAAAAATGTAATAAAATGGAAAATCTGCCAAAAAAGTGAAATTTAGAAATGTATTCTCCATTTTCCTTTAATTCTTGTGGAACACCTAAAGGGTTAACAAAGTTTGTAAAATCAGTTTTGAGTAACCTGAGGGGTCGTTTATGGGGGTATCCACTATGTAAGCCTCACAAAGTGACCAGATCTGAACTGGTCCTTAAAAAGTGGGTTTTAGAAATTTTCTTAAAACATTTAAGAATTGCTTCTAAACTTCTAATTCTAACGTCCTAAAAAAAGAAAATGACATTTCCAAAATGATGCCAATATAAAGTAGACATATGGGGAATGATTAAGTAGTAAATGTTTTATGAGGAATCACTTTCTGTTTTAAAAGCAGAGAAATTGAAATTTTTGGTAAATTTGGGATTTTTTCATAAATAAAGGTGAAATATATTGACTCAAATTTATGACTATCATGAAGTAGAATCTGTCACGAGAAAACAATCTCAGAATGGCTTGGATAAATAAAAGTGTTCCAAAGCTATTACCATATAAAGTGACACATGTCAGATTTATAAAATTTGACCTGGACACTGGGGCATCAATGACCCTTGGTCATGAAAGGGTTAAAAAGACACTGCGCAGACACATGTCTCATGCTTTTTACATATTCCAAAGCTTCTAAAATTGTCTCTGATCGAGGGCAGAAGATGTTTAAACACAAAAACTTTTGAGATAAAAAAAAATTGGCTTGAAGGAAATGATGGTTGGCAAGCAGCAGCCATACAGAACATGATGGTAGGTAGGCAGACAGACAGACAGCAAGAGTGGCAAGATGGAGCACCGGCAGTATGGAGAGGTCCATTGATTGAATTCAGCCTGCCTGGACTGCGAAAAAAAAAAAATATATGTACAGCAGAGGTCCCCTCTTTAAACATGGTGTCCGCTCATGTGTGCAGCAGGCGCCATAGCCGCCAGATTCCTGCTGTTTCAGACAGCTGAGACCTGTGGCTATGCGATCAGCCATAAGGCTGATCGCATACATTTCACCCCTCAGATGCCCAGGTAAATTGTGACCACGGCATCTGAGCAGTCTGGAAGCAGGTACCACACGTTCCCACTCCTGTATTAACACTCCCTGTGCCAAGGCCTGTGGTAGCCAGGACCCTCTAACCCTGTGTAGGGTAAGCACTGTGTTGTGTTTTGAGAAGCTGGGTGGTAGACCCAGATCCTGATAGAGAGGGAAAACTACTGTATAGTTAGTGGCCAGACGGCCAAGGATTGATGTTTATAGGTTATGTGACAACAAAGCTGGTTGTGGCCAATTTGCACCCAAATCTGCAGTGTTGGAGTGGCTTCATGAGGTGTGACAACCGTCTAAGCTGAAAAGACAACGATCCTGGAGAGCTAAGTGACCCAGAGTTGTTACAAAAGGTAAAAACTAAGTTTTAAAAATATAAAAAAATATTTAAATGTTCAAATTACTCCCCATTCTCCAAAATAAAAATACTTAACCAATAAAAAAAATACACATCATGGTCATCACCATGTGGGAAAACATCAGTACTATTAAAATGTAACAATATTGATCCCATACGATTAATGGCGTAACAGAATAAAAAATGCAATTTGTAATTTTTTGTCATTTCAACAACCCTAATTTTTTTTTATAAAAAGTTAGCAAAAAATAGCACACTTCAAAATAGTATCAATGAAAAGTACAGATCTCCCTGCAAAAAATGAGCCCTCACTCAGCTCTTTACACATAACAACAAAATATTTATTGGGGTCAGAATATGGTGATGAAAAAAATAATAATAATTTTTTTAAGGTTTTTAATTTTTTGCACTATTAAAACGCAAGAAAAGCTATACAAGTGTGATAGTAATGTGATCGTACTGAGAATTAAGGTCATAGGTCAATTTTACCACATAGTAAACACCATTAACCACCTCAGCCCCTATAGCTTAAACAGCCTTAATGACCAGGCCACTTTTTACACTTCTGACCTATACTACTTTCACAGTTTATTGCTCGGTCATGCAACTTACCACCCAAATTAATTTTACCTCCTTTTCTTGTCACTAATAGAGCTTTCATTTGGTGGTATTTCATTGCTGCTGACATTTTTACTTTTTTGTTATTAATCAAAATTTTACGATTTTTTTGCAAAAAAAATGACATTTTTCACATTCAGTTGTAAAATTTTGCAAAAAAAAACGACATCCATATATAAATTTTTCTCTAAATTTATTGTTCTACATGTCTTTGATAAAAAAAAAATGTTTGGGTAAAAAAAAATGGTTTGGGTAAAAGTTATAGCGTTTACAAACTATGGTACAAAAATGTGAATTTCCGCTTTTTGAAGCAGCTCTGACTTTCTGAGCACCTGTCATGTTTCCTGAGGTTCTACAATGGCCAGACAGTACAAACACCCCACAAATGACCCCATTTCGGAAAGTAGACACCCTAAGGTATTCGCTGATGGGCATAGTGAGTTCATAGAACTTTTTATTTTTTGTCACAAGTTAGTGGAAAATGATGATTTTTTATTTATTTATTTATTTATTTTCTTACAAAGTCTCATATTCCACTAACTTGTGACAAAAAATAAAAACTTCTATGAACTCACTATGCCCATCAGCGAATACCTTGGGGTGTCTTCTTTCCAAAATGGGGTCACTTGTGGGATAGTTATACTGCCCTGGCATTCTAGGGGCCAAAATGTGTGGTAAGTAGTTTGAAATCAAAATGTGTAAAAAATGGCTGGTGAAATCCGAAAGGTGCTCTTTGGAATGTGGGCCCCTTTGCCCACCTAGGCTGCAAAAAAGTGTCACACATCTGGTATCTCCGTACTCAGGAGAAGTTGGGCAATGTGTTTTGGGGTGTCATTTTACATATACCCATGCTGGATGAGATAAATTTCTTGGTCAAATGCCAACTTTGTATAAAAAAATGGGAAAAGTTGTCTTTTGCCAAGATATTTCTCTCACCCAGCATGGGTATATGTAAAATGACACCCCAAAACACATTGCCCAACTTCTCCTGAGTACGGAGATACTACATGTGTGACACTTTTTTGCAGCCTAGGTGGGCAAAGGGGCCCACATTCCAAAGAGCACCTTTCGGATTTCACCGGCCATTTTTTACACATTTTGATTTCAAACTACTTACCACACATTTGGGCCCCTAGAATGCCAGGACAGTATAACTACCCCACAAGTGACCCCATTTTGGAAAGAAGACACCCCAAGGTATTCGCTGATGGGCATAGTGAGTTCATAGAAGTTTTTATTTTTTGTCACAAGTTAGTGGAATATGAGACTTTGTAAGAAAAAAATAAAATAAGTAAATCATCATTTTCCGCTAACTTGTGACAAAAAATATAAAATTCTAGGAACTCTCCATGCCCCTCACGGAAAACCTTAGGGTGTCTTCTTTCCAAAATGGGGTCACTTGTGGGGTAGTTATACTGCCCTGGCATTTTCCAGGGGCCCTAATGTGTGGTAAGTAGGTAAATGACCTGTGAAATCCTAAAGGTGCTCTTTGGAATGTGGGCCCCTTTGCCCACCGAGGCTGCAAAAAAGTGTCACACATGTGGTATCGCCGTTTTCAGGAGAAGTTGGGCAATGTGTTTTGGGGTGTCTTTTTACATATACTCATGCTGGGTGAGATAAATATCTCGGCAAAAGACAACTTTTCCCATTTTTTATACAAAGTTGGCATTTGACTAAGATATTTATCTCACCCTGCATGGGTATATGTAAAATGACACCCCAAAACACATTGCCCAACTTCTCCTGAGTACGGCGATACCAGATGTGTGACACTTTTTTGCAGCCTAGATGCGCAAAGGGGCCCACATTCCTTTTATGAGGGCATTTTTAGACATTTGGATCCCAGACTTCTTCTCACGCTTTAGGGCTCCTAAAATGCCAGGGCAGTATAAATACCCCACATGTGACCCCATTTTGGAAAGAAGACACCCCAAGGTATTCAATGAGGGGCATGGCGAGTTCATCGAATTTTTTTTTTTTTGGCACAAGTTAGCGGAAATTTTTTTTTAATTTTTTTTTCTCACAGAGTTTCCCTTTCCTCTAACTTGTGACAAAAATTTCAATCTTTCATGGACTCAATATGCCCCTCACGGAATACCTGGGGGTGTCTTCTTTCCGAAATGGGGTCACATTTGGGGTATTTATACTGCCCTGACATTCTAGGGGCCCTAAAGCGTGAGAAGAAGTCTGGAATATAAATGTCTAAAAATTTTACGCATTTGGATTCCGTGAGGGGTATGGTGAGTTCATGTGAGATTTTATTTTTTGACACAAGTTAGTGGAATATGAGACTTTGTAAGAAAAAAAAAAAATATTTCAGCTAACTTGGGCCAAAAAAATGGCTGAATGGAGCCTTACAGGGGGGTGATCAATGACAGGGGGGTGATCAATGACAGGGGGGTGATCAGGGAGTCTATAAAGGGTGATCACCCCCGTCATTGATCACCCCCCTGTAAGGCTCCATTCAGACGTCCGCATGATTTTTACGGATCCGATCCATGTATCAGTGGATCCGTAAAAATCATGCGGACGTCTGAATGGAGCCTTACAGGGGAGTGATCAATGACAGGAGGGTGATCAATGACAGGGGAGTGATCAGGGAGTCTATATGGGGTGATCACCCCCGTCATTGATCACCCCCCTGTAAGGCTCCATTCAGACGTCCGCATGATTTTTACGGATCCGATCCATGTATCAGTGGATCCGTAAAAATCATGCGGAAGTCTGAATAGAGCCTTACAGGGGAGTGATCAATGACAGGGGGGTGATCAATGACAGGGGGGTGATCAGGGAGTCTATATGGGGTGATCACCCCCGTCATTGATCACCCCCCTGTAAGGCTCCATTCAGACGTCCGCATGATTTTTACGGATCCGATCCATGTATCAGTGGATCCGTAAAATTCATGCGGACGTCTGAATGGAGCCTTACAGGGGAGTGATCAATGAAAGGGGGGTGATCAATGACAGGGGGGTGATCAGGGAGTCTATATGGGGTGATCAGTGGTTCATAAGGGGTTAATAAGTGACAGGGGGGTGTAGTGTAGTGTAGTGGTGTTTGGTGCTACTTTACTGAGCTACCTGTGTCCTCTGGTGGTCGATCTAAGCAAAAGGGACCACCAGAGGACCAGGTAGCAGGTATATTAGACGCTGTTATCAAAACAGCGTCTAATATACCTGTTAGGGGTTAAAAAAATCGCATCTCCAGCCTGCCAGCGAACGATCGCCGCGGGCAGGCTGGAGATCCACTCTCTTACCTTCCGATCCTGTGAACACGCGCACCTGTGTGCGCGCGTTCACAGGAAATCTCGCGTCTCGCGAGATGACGCATATATGCGTGACTCTGCGCCAGGCTGCCGCCTCCGGAACGCGATCCTGCGTTAGGCGGTCCGGAGGCGGTTAAAGGGGTTATCCGAGTTATGGAAAAAAAAAATTAAAACCTCATAAAATTCATCAGGACATACATTTACATTGGTTAAGCTTGATTTCTTAAGAGAGAAACCCATATGTCCACCTTCTCATGGTTCTGTTATTGCTGTGTTTACATGCTGAGGAGGCGTATAACAACAATGCCTGAGTTCTCCCTCATGAATATTTGTGGGCGTGAACAACCTGACCTTCCCCTCACCCTGCTCTGCACAACCTAAGTTTGCATTTTAAAAAACAGTCACATGATCATCTCCTAGCTCACACAGGCAGATCTTCCTGTCACATTGCAGATACAGCTACGGCTCAGATACAGCTACGGCTCAGATACAGCTACGGCTAGGATGCAGCTACGGCTCAGATACAGCTACGGCTAGGATGCAGCTACGGCTAGGATGCAGCTACAGCTAGGATGCAGCTACGGCTCAAATACAGCTACGGCTAGGATGCAGCTACGGCTCTATCTATAAGATGGACATATAGCTCTATCTAAGCTATCGCTGTATCTAAGCTATTACTGTATCTAAGCTATAGATTAGATAAAGATATATCTTGGATGCAGATATAGATATAGCTATAGCTATATCTTAGCTATATGATGGACAATTATTTCCTTTTTTTCCCCAGGGGGGGTATTAACAGTATAATGGGGACTTGTTGAGGGGGCCAGGGCTGTAATAAGAATCCCCAGAAGCGGGAGGGGAACGTGTAAACTGGCCCAAGTGAGGGAAGGAGCCAGACACATACCCTGCTGCTGGTGCTGCTGCTGGAGAAAATCTATCACCTCGGCTCTGGTAAGTATCGCACATGAGCGATCGCTTACCATCACCGAGGCTGTGTGAGGAGAGGGAGAGAGGGGCGGGCACCAAAGGCTCTGACGTCTCGTTTACAGAGCCGGGCCACTCCCTCAAGCAGGGAGACGGCTGTAAACGAAACGTCATCAGCAGAGCAGAGCCGAGGCAGTGTGAGGAGAGCTGGAGAGGGGAGGGCACCAGAGGCTCTGACGTTTCGTTTACAGAGCCTGGACACTCCCTCAAGCAGGGAGAAGCTTGTAAACGAGACGTCAGTGCCTGAGCAGGGTTGATGACGTCGGGGGTCACATGACCCAAATGTGAACTGGCTAAACAGAGCAAAATAGCTAATGTAAGTGATTTACAAAATAGTTTCATATAATACTATAAGAATTATTAGCATAAATGTATTTAACTCGGATAACCCCTTTAAACACAAAAAAAAAACTCTGGCAGAATTGTGTTCCACCCCATTTAGAATTTTTTCCCCTCTTCTTACTATATTGTATGCAACTATAAATGGTGTCCGTAGAAAGTACAACTGGTCCCGCAAAAAAAATGCCCCCATAAGGTTAAGCAAACAGAAAAATAAAAAAGTTAAGGAAGGCAGGCAGTGAAAAACTAAAATGCAAAAACTGAAAATTGCCAGGTCCTTAAGGGTTAATGCTGCAATCACATACATTTAGGGCTCTTTCACAAGAGCGGATGCCGTGCAGGTAATCCGCTGCGTGAAAGAATACCAAGCCCCGTTCTGGACGGCAGAGACACGGAGCATTAACCTGATTGATAATGCTCCGTGCCTCTCTGTGATCTTTTTACTACAAAATCACGGTGACAACTTTATCTCACTGTGATTTTGTAGTAAAAAGGTCACAGAGAGGCACGGAGCATTATTAATCATGTTAATGATCCGTGTCTCTGCTGTCCAGAGCGGTGCTTGGCATTCTTTCATGCAGCGGATTACCCGCACGGTATCCACTTGTGTGAAAGAGCCCTTATGCTTCGCCTTAAACAAAGTTAACCCCCTCCCCCATGAAAATTTTTACATTTCAACGGTGTGGAAAGTGAATACAAAAAACTGACCATCAGGCAGTGGCATCATGCATTGCAGGATTCAGCTTTGCCGGGACTGTGACCAAATGGTGGTATTGATGCAGTAATACACTAAAATTAGGCTTCGCCAGTGCGCCTTCCAAAAAATGTAATAATTTTTTTTCAATTTTAGCCATGTGGAAAGTGAAAATGGAACTGACCTCAGGCATTAGTGGCAGTAGCATGATGCAGGCTCCAGCTTTGCCTGGACTGTGAGAATATGTCATTATTGATACAGTATTGATCCTTTTAATTCCCCCCTCCAAAAAAAATTTAAAAAAAATTATCCGGTGTTGGGGGGAGCAGCCAATGGCAGGCGGGGACAGGGATGAGCTTCCCTAGCATCGCGGGTGATGCTAGGAAGGCTCGCCCCCGCCTGCCATTGGCTGCTCCCTCCGACACTGGATGCTTTCATCTACACACAAGGAGAAGTGCAACGGGCGACATGAGGTTAGACCATTAAAGATAGTAGCAGGGTGCAGAAGTGGTAACACCACTCTGGGGTGTTACATTCCCCCTTACTTAGAACCAAGCCATGGTTTTAATCAGTACACATGATCCCTCCCTGCTTCTAGCTTGTGGGCCAATGAGAAGGCTGCAATATCTTTGACTATAGGAGTAGTGTTGATTGCAAATTTTCGTAATGCAAATTTCCGTAATGCGAATTTTTATCGGCGATAAATATGTTCGTAATTTTTTTCCATCTGAAGTCATGATTCCTACCTGCTTAAGTTACGGAATCATGACTTCAGATGGAAAAAAATGACGAATATTCTACAAAACGAATATATTCGATATTGTGCTATATATTTGTTTTTTTCAGAATATTCGTAATATTCTAAAACAAGAATATATAGCAATATAGCGAATATAAAAAAAAACGAATATAGAGAAATTTATGTGTTATAATCTTCTTTGTCTAATAGTTGTCATTTTTTTCTCATCTGAAGTTCAGATGCACTATATTAGCTAAATTGCTCTATATTCGTTTTGTTTTTTTTTATATTCGCTATATTGCTATATATTCTTGCTTTAGAATATTACGAATATTCTGAAAAACTAATATAGCACTATATCAGCTATATTGCTCTATATACACTGCTCAAAAAAATAAAGGGAACACAAAAATAACACATCCTAGATCTGAATTAATTAAATATTCTTCTGAAATTCTTTGTTCTTTACATAGTTGAATGTGCTGACAACAAAATCACACAAAAATAAAAAATGGAAATCAAATTTTTCAACCCATGGAGGTCTGGATTTGGAGTCACACTCAAAATTAAAGTGGAAAAACACACTACAGGCTGATCCAACTTTGATGTAATGTCCTTAAAACAAGTCAAAATGAGGCTCAGTAGTGTGTGTGGCCTCCACGTGCCTGTATGACCTCCCTACAACGCCTGTGCATGCTCCTGATGAGGTGGCGGACGGTCTCCTGAGGGATCTCCTCCCAGACCTGGACTAAAGCATCTGCCAACTCCTGGACAGTCTGTGGTGCAACGTGACGTTGGTGATAGAGCGAGACATGATGTCCCAGATGTGCTCAATTGGATTCAGGTCTGGGGAACAGTTCATTGGGCCAGTCCATAGCATCAATGCCTTCGTCTTGCAGGAACTGCTGACACACTTCAGCCACATGAGGTCTAGCATTGTCTTGCATTAGGAAGAACCCAGGGCCAACCGCACCAGCATATGGTCTCACAAGGGGTCTGAGGATCTCATCTCGGTACCTAATGGCAGTCAGGCTACCTCTGGCGAGCACATGGAGGGCTGTGCGGCCCTCCAAAGAAATGCCACCCCACACCATTACTGACCCAATGCCAAACCGGTCATGTTGGAGGATGTTGCAGGTAGCAGAACGTTCTCCACGGCGTCTAAAGACTCTGTCACGTCTGTCACATGTGCTCAGTGTGAACCTGCTTTCATCTGTGAAGAGCACAGGGCGCCAGTGGCGAATTTGCCAATCTTGGTGTTCTCTGGCAAATGCCAAACGTCCTGCACGGTGTTGGGCTGTAAGCACAACCCCCAACTGTGGACGTCGGGCCCTCATATCACCCTCATGGAGTCTGTTTCTGACCGGTTGAGCAGACACATGCACAATTGTGGCCTGCTGGAGGTCATTTTGCAGGGCTCTGGCAGTGCTCCTCCTGTTCCTCCTTGCACAAAGGCGGAGGTAGCGGTCCTGCTGCTGGGTTGTTGCCCTCCTACGGCCTCCTCCATGTCTCCTGATGTACTGGCCTGTCCCCTGGTAGTGCCTCCATGCTCTGGACACTACGCTGACAGACACAGCAAACCTTCTTGCCACAGCTCGCATTGATGTGCCATCCTGGATAAGCTGCACTACCTGAGCCACTTGTGTGGGTTGTAGACTCCGTCTCATGCTACCACTAGAGTGAAAGCACTGCCAGCATTCAAAAGTGACCAAAACATCAGCCAGGAAGCATAGAAACTGAGAAATGGTCTGTGGTCACCACCTGCAGAACCATTCCTTTATTGGGGGTGTCTTGCTAATTGCCTATAATTTCAACCTGTTGTCTATCCCATTTGCACAACAGCATGTGAAATTGATTGTCACTCAGTGTTGCTTCCTAAGTGGACAGTTTGATTTCACAGAAGTGTGATTGACTTGGAGTTACATTGTGTTGTTTAAGTGTTCCGTTTATTTTTTTGAGCAGTGTATTAGTTTTTTTTAGAATATTCACCATTTTTTTCCATCTGAAGTCATAATTCCTCCCTGCTTAAGTTACTTAAGCAGGGAGGAATCATGACTTCAAATGGAAAAAAATTGTGAATATTCTAAAAAAAGAATATATAGCACTAAATTCTATAGTGCTATATATTAGTTTTTAACCCATGCCTGTATTGATCGCGTAATATTCGCATATTACGCGATCATTACCTTGCCATATTTTCGAGTAAAAAAAGTAGAATGTAACGAATATTCAAATTCGCGAATAGTCTAAAAATATTCGCAAAATATCGCTCATCACTAGTGTCATGTACTGTAATCCCTCCACGATACTATGAGACACTCGCAAATAGGAGGGTGGCTTCATCCTGTAATCCCTTCCTAGCACCAAAGCCTATAAAAAGCTTTTTGCACGGTCACCTGGATGACTGAACAGGTAGCTAAACATACAGTTGTGGCCAAAAGTTTTGAGAATTACATAAATATTGGAAATTGGAAAAGTTGCTGCTTAAGTTTTTATAATAGCAATTTGCATATACTCCAGAATGTTATGAAGAGTGATCAGATGAATTGCATAGTCCTTCTTTGCCATGAAAATTAACTTAATCCTAAAAAAAACTTTCCACTGCATTTCATTGCTGTCATTAAAGGACCTGCTGAGATCATTTCAGTAATCGTCTTGTTAACTCAGGTGAGAATGTTGACGAGCACAAGGCTGGAGATCATTATGTCAGGCTGATTGGGTTAAAATGGCAGACTTGACATGTTAAAAGGAGAGTGATGCTTGAAATCATTGTTCTTCCATTGTTAACTATGCAAAGAAACGCGTGCAGTCATCATTGCGTTGTATAAAAATGGCTTCACAGACAAGGATATTGTGGCTACTAAGATTGCACCTCAATCAACAATTTATAGGATCATCAAGAACTTCAAGGAAAGACGTTCAATTCTTGTTAAGAAGGCTTCAGGGCATCCAAGAAAGTCCAGCAAGCGCCAGGATAGTCTCCTAAAGAGGATTCAACTGCGGGATCGGAGTGCCACCAGTGCAGAGCTTGCTCAGGAATGGCAGCAGGCAGGTGTGAGCGCATCTGCACGCACAGTGAGGCGAAGACTTTTGGAAGATGGCCTGGTGTCAAGAAGGGCAGCAAAGAAGCCACTTCTCTCCAAAAATAACATCAGGGACAGATTGATCTTCTGCAGAAAGTATGGTGAATGGACTGCTGAGGACTGGGGCAAAGTCATATTCTCCGATGAAGCCTCTTTGCTATTGTTTGGGGCATCTGGAAAAAGGCTTGTCCGGAGAAGAAAAGGTGAGCGCTACCATCAGTCCTGTGTCATGCCAACAGTAAAGCATCCTGAGACCATTCATGTGTGGGGTTGCTTCTCATCCAAGGGAGTGGGCTCACTCACAATTTTGCCCAAAAACACAGTCATGAATAAAGAATGGTACCAAAACACCCTCCAACAGCAACTTCTTCCAACAACAGTTTGGTGAAGAACAATGCATTTTCAAGCACGATGGAGCACTGTGCCATAAGGCAAAAGTGATAACTAAGTGGCTCGGGGACCAAAACGTTTACATTTTGGGTCCATGGCCTGGAAACTCCCCAGATCTTAATCCCATTGAGAACTTGTGGTCAATCCTCAAGAGGCGGGTGGACAAACAAAAACCCACTAATTCTGACAAACTCCAAGAAGTGATTATGAAAGAATTGGTTGCTATCAGTCAGGAATTGGCCCAGAAGTTGATTGAGAGCATGCCCAGTCGTATTGCAGAGGTCCAGAAAAAGAAGGGAAAACACTGAAAATACTGACTCTTTGCATAAATGTCATGTAATTGTCGATAAAAGCCTTTGAAACGTATGAAGTGCGTGTAATTATATTTCACTACATCACAGAAACAACTGAAACAAAGATCTAAAAGCAGTTTAGCAGCAAACTTTGTGAAAACTAATATTTGTGTCATTCTCAAAACTTTTGGCCACGACTGTACATATCTATAAGGCTGCACACTAAGCCTTAGGACACACCAAAGTAGGAGGAGTAGTCGGTTCTCTCCCAGAACTTCTACGAGGGTTAATCCCTCTAAACACACATTTTAGCAGCGGGGTTACCCTTGACGGTGTTAGACCAGCTTGTGACTTATATCAATGTCCTCAGAGGCAGTCTATATGAGTTAAAAAGTAAGGTTGCTAGCTATCCAGCTAAATGCATTATTTTACCAGTGTCTGTTTGTAGTGCACAGGATCACAATGTTGTACCTGTAAAAGAGTACATACAATAGGCTAAATATTTGAACGTTGCAGAGCCTGTAAAACAGAAGTGCAAGAATACTGCAAATATATAATGCAATAGTGCAATATATTTCACCTTAGAGTCTTTTTCTTCAGTGCTGGCAGATAAAGTGCACCAATACTGGGACAAGTAGTGCCAAAGTCCTTTGTAATCTACATGGATATCATGAAAAATAGCAGCAATGGTAATGAGAACCACTTAACCTGAGAAGGGGGGAAAAAGGAATTGGGTGCAGACGTACTCAACTTGGAGGTATTTTCTGCAGATGGGGGGGGGGGGGGGGCGAGTCCTAACAAACATGTCCATCTGGATGAGGAACAAACAGGGGAAACTAAAATTGAACATGGGCCAAGATGTCCTCACACGTCAAATGTAGTCCATGCCGTGGCTCCCATTAGTCCAGGATTTCTTCAGGATGCTTGTAAAGGAACTCCTTAGAGGAGGTACCTGAAGTCCTCCTTGCTGCTGCTGCTAACGGACATTAGAGGGCGCGCCTGCCTCTTATATGCCAGACTTGCTGCTTTAATTGTGCTTTGCTGACCTCTGGTGGAAGACTTAGGTAATGACCGGGTGGTCACACTGACTATAGCGGCAGCCACATTTTCTTTTGAAGTGCCGGAACCTCCTGCCGGGGCAGGGGAGCTCAGGATCTCCGGCTGTAGGGGCTCTGGTAAGAGAACCTCCAGTGGTGGTGATGAGGCCTGGGAAGCTCTCGCTGCAGTGGACGCCATCTTCCATGGGAGCTAGTAGTTGACCACCGTTGGGTTGTAGGAAAACACAGTAGTGGACAGGCATCCCAGCTAAACAGTTGGTGGCGAGGGCAAACCCGGGATCAGAAGCTCTGGCTCAGGCTATGGCTTCTCTTGGAAGCGGAGGACTCCCTCCACGGTCTCCTGGAGGCAGCTCACACGGCCTACGGCCGCTGGATACTCCTGCCAGCACTCAGGTAGCGGCAAAGGGACAAGGGGTTTGGATAGAAGGGTTACACCGGCAACAAAGGGTCCCTTAAGGGAGTCCATGGGTGTGTACTCTACATGGTCCCCCGCGTATAGGCTGTGACGGGCCTGGGGCAGGTAGGGGCGTTTCACAGACCTGCGCCCGATGAATAGTTCCCCGCAACTCTCGTCGTCCACCAGGAAATGGGAGCCATTTTCCACTGAGAACCACAGAACAGTCCCTCTGCGCTGCTCCAGCTTTGGGTCTCCCGGCCATGGGTGGTCCTGAATGTGGATCACCCAGTCCTCGATACTGGTCTTGTAGTCCCACATGGTCTGGACATGTGCTGTAACCTGCAATGGGACCATCGGATTCAAGTTGGAGAATGAGCCACTCTTCCTGGGAGGTGGAGTGGACACTTCAGCCACCTCCACCGCACCAACCGGCAAGGCGGACGCCTTGGACCTTCTCTCCGGGTCCGCTGCACCTGGGAAAGGCATTCTTCTTGAGGGGCAGCCTGCACCTAAGGCTCTTCTCCCCGCACCATTTCACCACAGTTGGGCTGCAGAGGTCGCGCCATTTTGTCTTCCTCTTGCTGGCAGGAGCAAGCTGGATAAAAAGGAGGAGTCTTAGGGGTGGAGTCTTCCCTCTCTGCAATTGCACTGGGCAGTTCTTGAAGGGCAGGGCTGTTGCTTTCCGCTCTTGGGCTGGGAGTTTCCCTGTTTTCCCGCTCTTAAAGTACAAGAAGAACATATGCCATCACTGGCAAAGATGGCGGATTAATCCCTCAGTAGCCGGCGTGCACTTTCCTGCACCTGTCACTCCGCAATAAATGTAGTAAAGTCATTTTTAGGGGGTTCTCTGACAATTCTGTAGGCCTTGAAGTATAAAGACACAAAGGTAAATCCTGTTTGTGACGCCAAAATTGCAATAAGCGACCTCCCCCAGGGCCCTCTATATAAATCGCGTCCCAGGTGTAGAAAAAAGGCTGAGTGGTATAGTGTGGCCTAAAATGTCTCTCTATGTGTGTCACGGTGCTCCTACATGGATGGCACCTGAGGCTTTAAGCTTTGGCCTCATGGCCAGCAGAGCTTAAGGTGCTATAGCTGACGTGGGCACGTGCAGCAGAGACGTGGCCCTCCACACCTGTTCCATATCTGGGAGTAAGTTAAACTGACTAGAACTTCTGCCCCACCCTTCCTGCAGGAAGAGTTCCATTCTCTCTAAGTACAGCTCTTTCGTGTTTGCTGCCTCCTGCTGGTGAACCAGACACATTACATGTGAACATAACAGTTGCATAACAAAATAGGAATGCATAATGTGGAGGACCTGGAATAAATACACAAGATGACATTAGGTTAGACCATTAAAGACAGTAGCAGGGTGCAGAAGTGGTAACACCACTCTGGGGTGTTACAGAAGCAGCTGCGGCCGTGCGTGGACCAGGAGCGTCACAGGGAGCCAGGTAAGTATATTCATTGTGAGGGACCTGGGCATATGGGGGGCATTTAATAGTCTTGGATAACGCCTTTAATGATCTTGTAGAAGGCTTGCACAGTAAAATATTATTTTTTGCAGAGGACACTAAACTGTCTAAAGTAATTAACATGGTGGAGGACAGTATACTGCTACAGATGGATCTGGATAGATTGAAGGTTTGGGCAGAGAAGTGGGAGATGAGGTTTAACACTGAAAAATGTAATGTTATGCACATGGGATGGAATAATGCAAGCAACCTGTACATACTAAATGGTAAAATATTGGGTAAGACTGACATGGAAAAGGACTTAGGCATTTTAGTGGCCAGCGTGCCCGAGGAGCCGGTTCTATCCGGCTCCGCCCCCCACTGAAACGACTTGGTGTTGTGGATTGTGCCATTCTCATCATCGTTCTCTTGCTCCTCCAACTCCTTCTTCTCCTTTTGCAGTAGCAGCTTCTCATCCTAATCTTTCTCATCCTCAACTTTGTCATCCTTCTCCTCCATGGCAGATTCTCTTTGTGTGTCCCCAACAGCTATAGGGTGGACAGCAAGATTCGTCAGCTGCTCTTCTTCTGCCGTGATCCCCTGCAGCATAAGTGTCAGTGTCTGTTCTAAGATAAATATGAGAGGGATGACGTCGTTCATGTCGTCATGACGTCGTTGTCCCTGCTGACATAATTTGTGGCTTATATGAGCTGCCACTGCCTGACCTAGAAGGAACACATGCTGCTGAGGCTGTCTGGTGCATAACAAAATAGTTCACGGCTTTCTGCTGCTCCTACAGATGCTCGAACTTGTGCAATGTTGAATTCCAGAGAATTGTCACATTGTGGATTAAGCAGTGTAGTGGTAGGCCGTTCTGTCGCTGCAGTTCTAGGAGAGCGTTCCTCAACACATAAGAGTGGCTGAAGTGTTTGGACAGTCTCCTGGACTTTGCCAGTGCAATTTTCGACAGTGGCAAAGGGTCCTTTTAAGATGTTTAAAATGGTACCCAGGTGTAGGGATAAAAAAAAAAAATGTATAAAGAGGTTAAACATCCGATATATATTAGGGGTGGTAACCCGTAATATGTGAGATATCAGGATGACGGGTGCCAAGAGGGTGGAAAATCAAAGCAGATATTAGAAGAGTAGGAATTCGGAAGGCAGCTGATTGGTTAGGTGGAGGGCAGCTCACACGTTGTGGTAGGAAGGACAAAATGCCACCTTGGGATCTGAGGGCTCAGAGGGCACAACAGAAACCCCTGTGGCCAAAAATAGATAACTCACCTAGTAGCGCCACTCCTTAGTAGGAAACTGAATGTCATGGCCATGCCCATGACCGTGACTCCTTTACCGCATGCAGTTGCCTGCGGTTTTGTATGGGTATTCAACCACGGGTGAGGGCCGCTTGTCTGTGGCCTCACTTGTGGTTGCCGCGGGCAACCAGTGTTGTATTTTGCAGCAGAGCAGCCTGAGCGTCGCTAGGCAGCTTGCTGCCCTGGCATGCGGTCACACCTAGCTACCTTTATGTTAGGTGTATGTATGTTATGCACGTTGTATGTATTGTGTGCACTTCCCATTTATGTGTCTTTCCCTTCTGTGGTACTGGAAGGGTTAACTTCCTTCCCAGTGTGTGTGTGATGTCACTGGGTGTGTCCAACCCTTGGGTGTGGCCACTTGGGCCTATATAGACCCTCTCTCTAGCAGGCCTCAGTAGGTTGCTTCAGTCTTGCTAGCTGAAGCAGCCTCCTGTGTTTTTCATCCGCCTGTGAGAGCCACCACTGTGGTCATACTGTCACGGCTGAGGATGGGGGAAATCCTCAGCCGTGTGGAGCCAGGTGATGTTATGGCTGCTTGACCAAGAAGACAGGATTAGGGAGCAGGTCACCTCCTAAACGCATCCCTAACCTGACCCTGACTCCTAGCTACATGAGCCAACCTTGATGGTAGGAGGGCTCATGCTCCGGAACCTAGAAGTCCCTGCTAGCCCTCAAGATGGCCCTAAGCTAGGAGCTGAGTAAGACAACCCACTCCTCCTAAGCACAGAGGAGCAGGAGTCTCAACGGCCAAGCTGCTGGAAAAGGGGAAACATGAACAGCCAATGTATATGGCAGGTGCTGCACTAGTTCCAGCCACCTGCCACAGTCCTGCTCCCTAATCCTGTCTTCTTGGTCAAGCAGCCATAACATCACCTGGCTCCACACGGCTGAGGATTTCCCCCATCCTCAGCCGTGACAGTATGACCACAGAGGCTTCTCGCTATCTGCGGATGGGGTGCATGCGCGTTCTCCGGAGGGAGAGCGTTATGGGGCTTTCATCATTTACGGCGCGGTGAGTGGCATTCCCCGCCATTCCTTGCTCACCGTTGTCCGTGTTGGTGTCCCCTTTTGTTTGTCTTTCCCCTCCCCCCCTCCCATTGTTTCTTATGCCTCACCAACTTTCCCCTTTTGTTGTTGGGAGGGGCTTTGAGGGGTGGGAGTATGCTCCCTCGAAAGAGGGTGTAGCATGTACTGCCGTCTGCTGATGGGGTGCATGCGCGCTCTTCGGAGGGAGAGCGTTCTAGGGGTTTCGCCGCTGACGGCACGGTGAGTGGCTTATTCCCCGCCACTTTCTCACCGTGTTCGTTTGGCGTCTCCTGATATTTTTATCCCCTCACCTTGGTGTTTTTTGGTGTAGGGCTGCACGCCTTCGGAAGAGGGTGCAGCATGCAGTGCCATCCCCTTGTGGCCTGCATGCGCGTTCTCCGGAGGGAGAGCGTCCCGGGGGGATCACCGTTAACAGCACGGTTGGTGGCTTATTCCCCGCCACCTTACCTTCCGTGTCTGTGTTGGTGATCCCTCGTCCCTCTCCATGTTCCCATCTCTGGTCGTTTGCTGGCAGCACTCCGTAAGTGGTCCGGCTGCGTGCTGGTTAGGAGGGTCTGCTGGCAGCGACTAGAGTGGGGACGTGAGTGGAGAGTCCCCTCGTCCACTCTCTGTGGTTCCATTTCCTTTTCGCTGGTGCGGGCTGCAGGCCTCGTCGGACTGGCTAGTATGAGCTGGGAGAGGATGCAGCTGACAGTGACCTCCTGGGAACCATGTCCTGAGAGTGGACGTCTCCTTCTCCCATCCCCTTGTGTGAGTTCCTCACCAGTTTCCTTTTTTTTTGGTGGGGGGGCTTTGAGGGGTGGGAGTGTCACGGCCATGCCCATGACCGTGACTCCTTTACCGCATGCAGTTGCCTGCGGTTTTGTATGGGTATTCAACCACGGGTGAGGGCCGCTTGTCTGTGGCCTCACTTGTGGTTGCCGCGGGCAACCAGTGTTGTATTTTGCAGCAGAGCAGCCTGAGCGTCGCTAGGCAGCTTGCTGCCCTGGCATGCGGTCACACCTAGCTACCTTTATGTTAGGTGTGTGTATGTTATGCACGTTGTATGTATTGTGTGCACTTCCCATTTATGTGTCTTTCCCTTCTGTGGTACTGGAAGGGTTAACTTCCTTCCCAGTGTGTGTGTGATGTCACTGGGTGTGTCCAACCCTTGGGTGTGGCCACTTGGGCCTATATAGACCCTCTCTCTAGCAGGCCTCAGTAGGTTGCTTCAGTCTTGCTAGCTGAAGCAGCCTCCTGTGTTTTTCATCCGCCTGTGAGAGCCACCACTGTGGTCATACTGTCACGGCTGAGGATGGGGGAAATCCTCAGCCGTGTGGAGCCAGGTGATGTTATGGCTGCTTGACCAAGAAGACAGGATTAGGGAGCAGGTCACCTCCTAAACGCATCCCTAACCTGACCCTGACTCCTAGCTACATGAGCCAACCTTGATGGTAGGAGGGCTCATGCTCCGGAACCTAGAAGTCCCTGCTAGCCCTCAAGATGGCCCTAAGCTAGGAGCTGAGTAAGACAACCCACTCCTCCTAAGCACAGAGGAGCAGGAGTCTCAACGGCCAAGCTGCTGGAAAAGGGGAAACATGAACAGCCAATGTATATGGCAGGTGCTGCACTAGTTCCAGCCACCTGCCACAGTCCTGCTCCCTAATCCTGTCTTCTTGGTCAAGCAGCCATAACATCACCTGGCTCCACACGGCTGAGGATTTCCCCCATCCTCAGCCGTGACACTGAAGTAATCCATTGAATAAGACTATCAGTGGTGGTGACACTTACATCCCTAATGGGAGGGGTATAGTATAAAATATATGTGTAATAAAATATAAAATATAATAAGAGAATACAGGCTCAGTATAAAAACATAACAATGTAAAGATCTACAAGGTTAAAAAGTAGGTTAAAAGCAAGATGTAGAATTCACTTCACTGGGGAGGATGTCTGTCGGATAAAACTCAAGACACCTTCAGAAATGATGGCAGCCAGATGTCCAGCGTCTGATCAATATTCTTTTTATTAGGTAGACAACACAACACTCAACGCGTTTTGGGGATCTCAATGACGTCCCCTTCTTCAGGAGTAATACAATGTGAAGAGTAAAACTATACAAACAAATAGCTATACAGTAGTACCTTATATATTCCTAGTTGCGGTGGTATGTGAAAAAAAAAAGCGGGAATCTGTACCCGGAAGTGACGTCACTTCCGGTTATGTGCGTTTCACCCTGGAACATACTTGTTAAAAAATATCAAATCTAAATGCTAGTATTTACTCCAGTACAGAGAATGTAGTCGATGTCATGAAATGTACGAGGTGGCCATGAAGGCCTTAAGAGGCTGAGCTCAGCGGTGAAGGCGCCAAGAGAGTCAGAGAGTGATGCAAATACATTACTTCCGGTCCGGTATTCCGTTATATTTCCCTACCTCGTGAGGTTTCCCTACCCTCGTCACTTCCGGCCGCACCGGACATGACGTGAAGAGGTGTGCCGGATGTGTGGCGCGCCGCGCAGGCGCACAACGACGGGATAGGGGAATTTCACAGCAGACTTAGCTGGACACCGTCCGACACTGTGCATGTCAGCGCCGGGAGCCTCACCAGTGGTTAGGGTAGGGAAAAATTACGGGCCAGTGCGCAAGCGCAGTGATCTGATGGATGTTCTCAGCTGGACACCCGCCGACACTGCGCATGCTCTGGGAGCTTTACCAGCTTTTAGGGAAGAGAAAAATTACGGGCCAGTGCTTTTTCGCTACCCTAACCACTGGTCAGGCTCCCAGCGCATGCGCAGTGTCGGCCGGTGTTCAGCTGAGAACGTCCATCCGATCACTGCGCCTGTGCACTGGCCCATATTTTTTCCCTACCCTAACCGCTGGTGAGTCTCCCGGCGCATGCGCAGTGTTAGCCAGTGTCTAGCTAACTCTGCTGTGAAATTTCCCTACCCCATCGTTGTGCGCCTGTGCGGCGCGCCACACCTCTGGCACACCTCCTCACGTCATGTCCGGTGTGGCCGGAAGAGACGAGGGTAGGGAAATCTCCCGAGGTAGGGAAATATAACGGAACACCGGCGCTTTACCTCTGGTCTGATGCGCTCCAGCATGGAACGTACACCGGAACACCATCCAGAAGGCAAGGGGAGGAGCCCGGCGTGCACTCCAGAGTGGAGCGCAAATGGTGTGCGTGTTGGGTATGGTTCACCCAAGGGGATCATGATGAAATAGAGCTTATATGTATAAATAAAAAATTATGAAATAACCCTGATTGTAAGAAAATATATACAAATAAAGAACTGATGGGGATGGTAGAATATAATGAATGGATTGATGAATTAAATAAATTAATTGGTTAGTGGTAAGTGGGATGGTTTTGGATGATGTGATTGTGAGTAAATGAATAAAAATTTAAATGAATATTAGAAAGTGTCCTGTCTGACACAGGAAGAAGTACAACAGCGACTTAAAAATATTAAAATAGACAAATCGCCAGGATCGGATGGCATACACCCCTGTATCCTAAGAGAATTAAGTAATGTCATAGACCCTTATTTCTGATATTTGCGCACTCTATACTGACAGGGAATGTCCCACAGGATTGGCGCATAGCAAATGTGTTGCCAATATTCAAAAAGGGTCCAAAAACAGAGCCTGGAAACTATAGGCCGGTAAGTTTAACATCGGTTGTGGGTAAACTGTTTGAAGGTTTTCTAAGAGATGCTATCTTAGAGCATCTCAACGGAAATACGCAAATAACGCCATATCAGCATGGCTTCATCAGGGATCAGTCATGCCAAACTAATTGAATCAGTTTCTATGAGGAGGTAAGTTCTAGACTTGACAACGGCGAATCAATGGATGTCGTATACACTCACCTAAAGAATTATTAGGAACACCATACTAATACGGTGTTGGACCCCCTTTTTTCTTCAGAACTGCCTTAATTCTACGTGGCATTGATTCAACAAGGTGCTGATAGCATTCTTTAGAAATGTTGGCCCATATTGATAGGATAGCATCTTGCAGTTGATGGAGATTTGAGGGATGCACATCCAGGGCACGAAGCTCCCGTTCCACCACATCCCAAAGATGCCCTATTGGGTTGAGATCTGGTGACTGTGGGGGCTATTTTAGTACAGTGAACTCATTGTCATGTTCAAGAAACCAATTTGAAATGATTCGAGCTTTGTGACATGGTGCATTATCCTGCTGGAAGTAGCCATCAGAGGATGGATACATGTTCTCATTCTGTTTACGCCAAATTCGGACTCTACCATTTGAATGTCTCAACAGAAATCGAGACTCCTCAGACCAGGCAACATTTTTCCAGTCTTCAACAGTCCAATTTTGGTGAGCTCGTGCAAATTGTAGCCTCTTTTTTCTATTTGTAGTGGAGATGAGTGGTACCCGGTGGGGTCTTCTGCTGTTGTAGCCCATCCGCCTCAAGGTTGTACGTGTTGTGGCTTCACAAATGCTTTGCTGCATACCTCGGTTGTAACGAGTGGTTATTTCAGTCAACATTGCTCTTCTATCAGCTTGAATCAGTCGGCCCATTCTCCTCTGACCTCTAGCATCCACAAGGCATTTTTGCCCACAGGACTGCCGCATACTGGATGTTTTTCCCTTTTCACACCATTCTTTGTACACCCTAGAAATGGTTGTGCGTGAAAATCCCAGTAACTGAGCAGATTGCGAAATACTCAGACCGGCCTGTCTGGCACCAAAAACCATGCCATGCTCAAAATTGCTTAAATCACCTTTCTTTCCCATTCTGACATTCAGTTTGGAGTTCAGGAGATTGTCTTGACCAGGACCACACCCCTAAATGCATTGAAGCAACTGCCATGTGATTGGTTGACTAGATAATTGCATTAATGAGAAATAGAACAGGTGTTCCTAATAATTCTTTAGGTGAGTGTATATGGACTACTCCAAAGCATTTGACACTGTACCTCATAAAAGGTTAGTATATAAAATGAGAATGTTCGGACTGGGAGAAAATTTCTGTATGTGGGTAAGTAACTGGCTGAGTGATAGAAAACAGAGGGTGGTTATTAATGGTACACACTCAGATTGGGTCACTGTCACTAGTGGGGTACCTCAGGGGTCAGTATTGGGCCCTATTCTCTTCAATATATTTATTAATGATCTTGTAGAAGGCTTGCATAGTAAAATATCAATTTTTGCAGATGACACTAAACTGTGTAAAGTAATTAACACTGAAGAGGACAGTATACTGCTACAGATGGATCTGGATAGATTGGAGTCTTGGGCAGAGAAGTGGCAGATGAGGTTTAACACTGACAAATGTAAAGTTATGCACATAGGAAGGAATAATGCAAGTCACCCGTACATACTAAATGGTAAAACACTCGGTAACACTTCCGGTTCCGGCGCTGGTATGTGAGGCAGCAGGGACCTCGGCTCCTCACCGCTGCAAGAAATATCTTCCCTGCTCCGACAACCTCCCGCAAGATAGGGAGAATACTTGCAGCCTACAAAGCTCCAGCCCCTGTATTGAGCGCTACTTACTGAGGAGTGGGCATAAAATGTCTTCTTCCAGCCGGCGGCAGAGAGTGCAGGGACGCGAAGCTCCCAATATGGCGCTGACTCAGGAAGTGGCGGTGGCTCCTATAGTAGAAGAGGAGAGAGGAGCACAATCTCAGGTGCCTGTAGCCACACAGGTAGACATGTTCGTCACGGTGGGGGGTACAGTGGACATTAAGACTCTGGCTATAGAGGTGGCCAAGCAATTAGCGCCTGACATCATTGCCTCCCTGGCATCTACTGTGCAGACGGCGCTAAATAAGCTCCAGGAGGATGTGGCAAACCAGAGTAACAGGCTCACAGAAGTGGAGCAGAGAGTGGCTAATATGGAGGAGGAGACAATAGAGACCTCTGTGAAACTACAAGACATAATTCTGATGGCTGACAGGCTGAAAGATAGAATTGAGGATCTAGAGAACAGATCCTGTAAAAGAACTGCGCCAAATGTTTGAATATGACCTACCGCAGGCCTTGCATCTGCCGGGTAGAAGAAAAGTAGAAAGAGCGCACAGAGTAGGCCATCTGAGAGAAGTATCGGCGCGCGCCACATCTGACGCAAATAACAGACCCAGGCAGGTTATCTGCAAATATCTGGACTTTACTGATAAAGAAGAAATATTAAAAGCATATAGAATGAGAAAGGAACCGCTGGTGGTCAGAGGCGTAAAGGTTCTACTGTTTGTCGACTATTCCTCAGAGGTAACCAGAAAGCGCAGAGCCTTTAGCAAATTGTGCTCCAAACGCCACAAAAAAAAGTTTCAATTGACGTACCCAGCAATACTCAAATTACGACGTAGTGATGGTACGCTGAAGCAATTTGCGGACCCGAAAGAGGCGGAGGACTTTCTGCTATCCTCAGGAGAGGGTGTTTCGCTGAGAGAAAATCGGCGGGAAGGATCATCTGCCTCAACAAGAAGTCAAGCATGGCAGAAAGTGTCTCTACACCACGCGAAGACGACTAGTGGATCCCCTAACATACAACGTTCTCAGGCTGGGAACCGTCTCAGAGAAATTTTGTGATATGGACGACACCTAGATTTGGGACACATTCTATAGGTTGTCTGCAACGCTGACTGGAGAAGATCATTATTAACGGCAATAATGGTGGTGAGGGCTAGGTGAGATTACCAGAAAAAAAGAGGTCTAAAAGAGAATTGAGCATTGATTGTTGAGGTTTCTTAAATTGTAGTTTTACTCGTTATACTAGTTAAATTTCCGGGCATGTCGACTCAGTATGTTGTAATTGTGAGCAGGGTTGGGAGGTGTTCAACTGGGAGACACTTCTCCGCTGTGGTGTTTTTTAGGTCAGGAGCCCTTATGGCTTGGCTATATAGGGGGGATGGATCTTCATGCAGCAATGTAGTATGAGAATTGTTTCATGGAACGTCAAGGGGTTGCGCTCCCCAAACAAGCTTATTAAAATCTTACATAATCTTAAAAGACTGAAAACAGACATAGCATTGCTGCAGGAGACCCATCTCATGAAGACAGATTTTCACAGGATGGAGAAGCTGTGGGTGGGAAAGGTCTTAGGATCGGAGGCGGTTGAAAGAAAAGCCGGTGTTTTGATCTTGATAGGGCGACATCTCTCCCATCTTATCCACAAGGTGGAGATAGATACAGTAGGCCGGATGGTACACGTGCATATTTCAGGGCCATTTGGTGATTATAATATCTATAATGTATATGCTCCAAATTCTGGCCAGGAAAAATTTATAAACGCCTTGAGTAAAACAATATTGCAGAACTCCTGCTCAAATTTAATAGTGGGAGGTGACTTCAACATGGTCATGCACTAGCAGGAAGACAGGCAGAACGACAAGTCCAAGGGAAAACAAGAGGTGTTGGCAGGGTTTGCTACCCTACTGTCACTTAAAGATAGTTGGAGACTGTATTACCCACAAGATAGAGAATATACCCACTATTCTCATGCTCACGATAATAGATTATTGCTTCCAATCCAGTAACATTCTTCAAAAGGTTATAGATGTCAGTATTAAAAACATGGTTATATCTGACCACTCTCCCGTGTTCTTGGAGTTAGTGGACCAGAACCCCAGGAGCAGGGATTATGTGTGGAGATTCCCAAACTTTCTACTGCATGATGAAAACTTCATTGGTGGATGGAGTTTGTGGGAGACAACGCAGAACACATCCACTCTCCTTTGTTATTCTGGGAGACAGCTAAGACTGTGCTGAGAGGCCGTTTGAAAGCCTATGTCTCTGCCATTAAAAAACTTGCCAGGGAAAAGTACGAAAAAGCCAGTGACGCCTTGAGAAAGGCATATGTACATTTCATCTCGGTCAGGACTCGGGAAGCCAAAGAAAAATGGGTTTTAGCCATGAGAGACTTTGACATGTGGGCATCTAAACAGGAAGATATAAAGAAAACCAGGTATGACATAGAGTTTTATAAATACGGCAATAAATCCGGAAAGTTATTAGCTTCCCTAGCCAAGGGTAAACAGAAAATAGCACATGTGCACAGCTTTCTTGGGAGGGATGGTGAAAAGGAAGATAGGCCAAAGAAGATTATAGAAATGTTTGGTGATTACTTCGCCAACTTCTACAGGAGTGAGGGGGTGGTGGGAGGCGGACAATCGTTCCTAGAGACCCTGTCATTATCTAGACTTACTGGTGAACAAAGGGACTCCCTTAAAGAGGACCTTTTACTTGTAAAAACTATGTGAACTAAGTATGCTGCCATGTAGAGCGGCGCCCGGGGATCTCACTGCACTTACTATTATCCCCGGGCGCCGCTCCGTTCTCCCGTTATGCCCTCCGGTACCTTTGCTCTTTAAGTTATAGTAGGCGGTGTCTTCCCTTGTCCTGTAGGCGTCTCCTTCTCCTAGGCTGCAGCGCTGGCCAATCGCAGCGCACAGCTCACAGCCTGGAAGGTTTTTTTCTCCCAGGCTGTGAGCTGTGCGCTGCGATTGGCCAGCGCTGCAGCCTAGGAGAAGGAGACGCCCACAGGACAAGGGAAGACCCGCCTACTATAACTTAAGGAGCAAAGAGGTACCGGAGCCTATAACGGGAGAACGGAGCGGCGCCCGGGTATAATAGTAAGTGCAGTGAGATCCCCGGGTGCCGCTCTATATGGCAGCATACTCAGTTCACATAGTTTATACAAGTGAAAGGTCCTCTTTAACCACCTCAGCCCCCATAGCTTAAACACCCTTAATGACCAGGCCACTTTTTACACTTCTGACCTACACTACTTTCACCGTTTATTGCTCGGTCATGCAACTTATCACCCAAATGAATTTTACCTCCTTTTCTTCTCACTAATAGAGCTTTCATTTGGTGGTATTTCATTGCTGCTGACATTTTTACTTTTTTTGTTCTAAATCGAAATTTAACGATTTTTTTGCAAAAAAATGAAATTTTTCACTTTCAGTTGTAAAATTTTGCCAAAAAAACGAGATCCATATATACATTTTTCTCTAAATTTATTGTTCTACATGTCTTTGATAAAAAAAAAATGTTTGGGTAAAAAAAAAAAAATGGTTTGGGTAAAAGTTATAGCGTTTACAAACTATGGTACAAAAATGTGAATTTCCGCTTTTTAAAGCAGCTCTGACTTTCTGAGCACCTGTCATGTTTCCTGAGGTTCTACAATGGCCAGACAGTACAAACACCCCACAAATGACCCCATTTCGGAAAGTAGACACCCTAAGGTATTCGCTGATGGGCATAGTGAGTTCATAGAACTTTTTATTTTTTGTCACAAGTTAGCGGAAAATGATGATTTTTTTATTTTATTTTTTCTTACAAAGTCTCATATTCCACTAACTTGTGACAAAAAATAAAAACTTCCATGAACTCACTATGCCCATCACGAAATACCTGGGGGTGTCTTCTTTCCAAAATGGGGTCAATTGTGGGGTAGTTATACTGCCCTGGCATTTTAGGGGCCCGAATGCGTGAGAAGTAGCTTGAAATCAAAATCTGTAAAAAATGGCCGGTGAAATCCGAAAGGTGCTCTTTGGAATGTGGGCCCCTTTGCCCACCTAGGCTGCAAAAAAGTGTCACACATCTGGTATCCCCGTACTCAGGAGAAGTTGGGCAATGTGTTTTGGGGTGTCATTTTACATATACCCATGCTGGGTGAGATAAATATCTCGGTCAAATGGCAACTTTGTATAAAAAAAATGGGAAAGGTTGTCTTTTGCCAAGATATTTCTCTCACCCAGCATGGGTATATGTAAAATGACACCCCAAAACACATTCCCCAACTTCTCCTGAGTACGGCGATACCACATGTGTGACACTTTTTTGCAGCCTAGGTGGGCAAAGGGGCCCACATTCCAAAGAGCACCTTTCGGATTTCACCGGCCATTTTTTACAGATTTTGATTTCAAACCATTTCTCACGCATTCGGCCCCTAAAATGCCAGGGCAGTATAACTACCCCACAAGTGACCCCATTTTGGAAAGAAGACACCCCAAAGTATTTCGTGATGGGCATAGTGAGTTCATGGCAGTTTTTATTTTTTGTCACAAGTTAGTGGAATATGAGACTTTTGTATGAAAAAAAAATAAAAAATAAAAATCATCATTTTCCGCTAACTTGTGACAAAAAATTAAAAATTCTAGGAACTCGCCATGCCCCTCACGGAATACCTTGGGGTGTCTTCTTTCCAAAATGGGGTCACTTGTGGGGTAGTTATACTGCCCTGGCATTCTAGGGGCCCTAATGTGTGGTAAGTAGGTAAATGACCTGTGAAATCCTAAAGGTGCTCTTTGGAATGTGGGCCCCTTTGCCCACCTAGGCTGTAAAAAAGTGTCACACATGTGGTATCGCCGTATTCAGGAGAAGTTGGGCAATGTGTTTTGGGGTGTCTTTTTACATATACCCATGCTGGGTGAGATAAATATCTCGGCAAAAGACAACTTTTCCCATTTTTTATACAAAGTTGGCAATTGACCAAAATATTTATCTCACCCAGCATGGGTATATGTAAAATGACACCCAAAAACACATTGCCCAACTTCTCCTGAGTACGGCGATACCAAATGTGTGACACTTTTTTGCAGCCTAGGTGTGCAAAGGGGCCCACATTCCTTTTATGAGGGCATTTTTAGACATTTGGATCCCAGACTTCTTCTCACGCTTTAGGGCCCCTAAAAAGCCAGGGCAGTATAAATACCCCACATGTGACCCCATTTTGGAAAGAAGACAACCCAAGGTATTCAATGAGGGGCATGGCGAGTTCATAGACTTTATTTTTTTTTGGCACAAGTTAGCGGAATTTGATTTTTAATTTTTTTTTCTCACAAAGTCTTCCTTTCCGCTAACTTGGGACAAAAATTTCAATCTTTCATGGACTCAATATGCCCCTCAGCGAATACCTTGGGATGTCTTCTTTCCGAAATGGGGTCACATGTGGAATATTTATACTGCCCTGGCATTCTAGGGGCCCTAAAGCGTGAGAAGAAGTCTGGAATATAAATGTCTAAAAAATTTTACTCATTTGGATTCCGTGAGGGGTATGGTGAGTTCAAGTGAGATTTTATTTTTTGACACAAGTTAGTGGAATATGAGACTTTGTAAGAAAAAAAAAATTCCGCTAACTTGGGCCAAAAAAATGTCTGAATGGAGCCTGACAGGGGGGTGATCAATGACAGGGGGGTGATCAGGGAGTCTATATGGGGTGATCACCCCTCTGTCATTGATCACCCCCCTATAAGGCTCCATTCAGATGTCCGTATGTGTTTTGCGGATCCGATCCATGTATCAGTGGATCCGTAAAAATCATACGGACATCTGAATGCAGCATTACAGGGGGGTGATCAATGACAGGGGGGTGATCAATGACAGGGGGGTGATCAGGGAGTCTATATGGGGTGATCACCCCCCTGTAAGGCTCCATTCAGATGCCTGTATGTGTTTTGCGGATCCGATACATGTATCCGTGGATCTGTAAAAAACATACGGACATCTGAATGCAGCCTTACAGGGGGGTGATCAATGACAGGGGGGTGATCAATGACAGGGGGGTGATCAGGGAGTCTATATGGGGTGATCAGGGGTTCATAAGGGGTGAATAAGTGACAGGGGGGGTGTAGTGTAGTGTAGTGGTGTTTGGTGCTACTTTACTGAGCTACCTGTGTCCTCTGGTGGTCGATCCAAACAAAAGGGACCACCAGAGGACTAGGTAGCAGGTATATTAGACGCTGTTATCAAAACAGCGTCTAATATGCCTGTTAGGGGTTAAAACAATCGCATCTCCAGCCTGCCAGCGAACGATCGCCGCTGGCAGGCTGGAGATCCACTCGCTTACCTTCCGATCCTGTGAACGCGCGCGCCTGTGTGCGCGCGTTCACAGGAAATCTCGCGTCTCGCGAGATGACGCATATATGCGTGACTCTGCGCAGGGCTGCCGCCTCCGGAACGCGATCCTGCGTTAGGCGGTCCGGAGGCGGTTAAAGGCCCCTGTGTTTCCTTGTTTGCTTTGTTTGAGAAACATGTAAATGTGTTGGATGGCCTAGTCAAAGCCCAGATCTCAATCCAATAGAAAATCTGTGTTCAGACTTAAAGATTGCTGTTCACAAGCGCAAACCATCCAACTTGAAGGAGCTGGAGCAGTTTTTCAAGGAGGAATGCGCAAAAATCCCAGTAGTAAGATGTGCAAGCTCATAGAGACTTATCCAAAGCGACTTGGAGCTGTGATTGCCGAAAAAGGTGGTTCTACAAAGTATTGACTTTAGGGGGGTGAATAGTTATGCACATTGGCTTTTTCTGTTATTTTGTCCTATTTGTTGTTTGCTTCACAATAATAAAAAAAAAACATCTTCAAAGTTGCGGGGATGTTCTGTAAATAAAATTATGGAAATCCTCAAACAATCCATGTTCATTCCAGGTTGTGAGGCACCAAAACATGAAAAAAGTCAAGGGGGTGACACTGTATATATCTCTTATATACACTGCTCAAAAAAATAAACGGAACACTTAAACAACACAATGTAACTCCAAGTCAATCACACTTCTGTGAAATCAAACTGTCCACTTAGGAAGCAGCACTGAGTGACAATCAATTTCACATGCTGTTGTGCAAATGGGATAGACAACAGGTGGAAATTATAGGCAATTAGCAAGACACCCCCAATAAAGGAGTGGTTCTGCAGGTGGTGACCACAGATCACTTCTCAGTTCCTATGCTTCCTGGCTGATGTTTTGGTCACTTTTGAATGCTGGCGGTGCTTTCACTCTAGTGGTAGCATGAGACGGAGTCTACAACCCACACAAGTGGCTCAGGTAGTGCAGCTTATCCAGGATGGCACATCAATGCGAGCTGTGGCAAGAAGGTTTGCTGTGTCTGTCAGCGTAGTGTCCAGAGCATGGAGGCGCTACCAGGAGACAGGCCAGTACATCAGGAGATGTGGAGGAAGCCGTAGGAGGGCAACAACCCAGCAGCAGGACCGCTACCTCTGCTTTTGTGCAAGGAGGAACAGGAGGAGCACTGCCAGAGCCCTCAAAATGACCTCCAGCAGGCCACAAATGTGCATGTGTCTGCTCAAACGGTCAGAAACAGACTCCATAAGGGTGATATGAGGGCCCGACGTCCACAGTTGGGGGTTGTGCTTATAGCCCAACACCGTGCAGGACGTTTGGCATTTTTCAGAGAACACCAAGATTGGCAAATTCGCCACTGGCGCCCTGTGCTCTTCACAGATGAAAGCAGGTTCACACTGAGCACATGTGACAGACGTGACAGAGTCTTGAGACGCCGTGGAGAATGTTCTGCTGCCTGCAACATCCTCCAGCATGACCGGTTTGGCATTGGGTCAGTAATGGTGTGGGGTGGCGTTTCTTTGGAGGGCCGCACAGCCCTCCATGTGCTCGCCAGAGGTAGCCTGACTGCCATTAGGTACCGAGATGAGATCCTCAGACCCCTTGTGAGACCATATGCTGGTGCGGTTGGCCCTGGGTTCCTCCTAATGCAAGACAATGCTAGACCTCATGTGGCTGGAGTGTGTCAGCAGTTCCTGCAAGACGAAGGCATTGCTGCTATGGACTGGCCCGCCCGTTCCCCAGACCTGAATCCAATTGAGCACATCTGGGACATCATGTCTCGCTCTATCCACCAACGTCACGTTGCACCACAGACTGTCCAGGAGTTGGCAGATGCTTTAGTCCAGGTCTGGGAGGAGATCCCTCAGGAGACCGTCCGCCACCTCATCAGGAGCATGCACAGGCGTTGTAGGGAGGTCATACAGGCACGTGGAGGCCACACACACTACTGAGCCTCATTTTGACTTGTTTTAAGGACATTACATCAAAGTTGGATCAGCCTGTAGTGTGTTTTTCCACTTTAATTTTGAGGGTGACTCCAAATCCAGACCTTCATGGGTTGAAAAATTTGATTTCCATTTTTACATTTTTGTGTGATTTTGTTGTCAGCACATTCAACTATGTAAAGAACAAAGTATTTCAGAAGAATATTTAATTAATTCAGATCTAGGATGTGTTATTTTTGTGTTCCCTTTATTTTTTTGAGCAGTGTATATAAAAATGAGTTTCTGTCTGTCTGTCTAGACGTTCTTTATGCGCGACCAAACGACTGGACCGATCTTCACCAAATTTTGCACACAGGTACATCAGGTGTCCGGGAAGGTTTTAGATTGGGTCTCAGCTCTCTAGGACGTACCGTTACTGAGATATTCCCCAAAAAATACCCCCCCCCTCCAAATACAAGCCCAAGCCTGCAATTCTTTCTCTTCAAAGCCCAACTGCCATAAACACAGTTTTACTCCAGGTTTCCATAACAACCCAGCCATATTTCTTTACTGCTTAAAGGGGCGGTCACAGTGAAAGTCACAGTTAAAGGGGCGGTCACAGTAAAAGTCACAGTTAAAAGGGCGGTCACAGTAAAAGTCACAGTTAAAGGGGCGGTCACAGCGAAAGTCACAGTTAAAGGGGCGGTCACAGTGAAAGTCACAGTTAAAGGGGCGGTCACAGTGAAAGTCACAGTTAAAGGGGCGGTCACAGTGAATACCACAGTTAAATGGGCGGTCACAGTGAATACCACAGTTAAATGGACGGTCACAGTGAAAGTCACAGTTAAAGGGGCGGTCACAGTGAAAGTGACAGTTAAAGGGGCATTCACTGTGAAAGTCACAGTTAAAGGGGCGGTCACTGTGAAAGTCACAGTTAAAAGGGCGGTCACTGTGAAAGTCACAGTTAAAGGGGTGGTCACAGTGAAAGCCACAGTAAAATGGACGGTCACAGTGAAAGTCACAGTTAAAGTGGCGGTCACAATGAAAGTCACAGTTAAAGGGGCGGTCACAGTTAAAGAGGCGGTCACAGTTAAATGGGCGGTCACAGTTAAAGGGGCGGTCACAGTGAAAGTCACAGTTAAAGGGACGGTCATAGTGAAAGTCACAGTTAAAAGGGCGGTCACAGTGAAAGTCACAGTTAAAGGGGCGGTCACTTTGAAAGTCACAGTTAAAGGGGCAGACACTGTGAAAGTCAGTTAAACTGGGCGGTGAAAGTGACAGTTAAAGGGGCAATCACAGTTAAAGGGGCGGTCAAAGTGAAAGTGACAGTTAAAGGGGCGGTCACAGTGAAAGCCACAGTTAAATGGACGGTCACAGTGAAAGTCACAGTTAAAGGGGCGGTCACAGTGAAAGTCACAGTTAAAGTGGTGGTCACAATGAAAGTCACTGTTAACCCCTTTGGGACACAGCCTTATTTCACCTTAAGGACCAGGCCATTTTTTGCTAATCTGACCAGTGTCACTTTAAGTGGTGATAACTTTCAAACGCTCTGACTTATCCAGGCGATTCTGAGATTTGTTTTTTCGTCACATATTTTACTTCATGACACTGGTAAAATGAAGTAAAACAAAATAATTTTTATTTATAAAAAAAATACCAAATTTACCCCAAAATTTTTAAAAATACCAAATTTCCAAGTTTCAATTTCTCTACTTCTATAATACATAGTAAGGAAGGAAAGGAATGCCATTCGGTTTTTGAAAGGCAGATTTTGCTGGACTGTTTTTTTTTTACACCATGTCCCATTTGAAGCCCCCCTGATGCACACCTAGAGTAGAAACTCCAAAAAAATTACCCCATTTTAGAAACTACAGGATAGGGTGGAATTTTTTTGGTACTAGTTTAGGGTACATATGATTTTTGGTTGCTCTATATTACACTTTTTGTGAGGCAAGATAACAAGAAATAGCTGTTTTGGCACCGTTTTTATTTTTTGTTATTTACAACATTCATCTGACAGGTTAGATCATGTGGTATTTTTATAGAGCAGGTTGTCACGGGCGCGGCGATACCTAATATGTATACTTTTTTTTTATTTATGTAAATTTTTACACAATGATTTCATTCCATAGGCTGAGAGCCATAGTTTTTCAGTTTTTGGGCGATTACCTTGGGTAGGGTATGATTTTTGCGGGATGGGATGACGGTTTTATTGGCACTATTTTGGGGTGCATGTGACTTTTTAATCGCTTGCTATTACACTTTTTGTGATGTAAGGTGACAAAAAATTGTTTATTTAGCATAGTTTTTATTTTAAATTTTTTACGGTGTTCATCTGAGGGGCTAGGTCATGTGATATTTTTATAAAGCCGGTCCATACGGACGCGGCGATACCTAATATGTATACTATTTTTTTATTTATGTAAGTTTTACACTATAATATTTAAAAAAAAAAAAAAATCATGTTTTAGTGTCTCCATATTCTGAGCCATAGTTGTTGTTTTTTTGGGGCGATTGTCTCAGGTAGCGGCTCATTTTTTGCGGGATGAGGTGACGGTTAGATTGGTACTATTTTGGTGGGCAAATGCCTTTTTGATCGCTTGCTGTTGTACTTTTTGTGATGTAAGGTGAAAAAGAAATGGTTTATTTAGCACAGTTTTTATTCTTTATTTTTTACGGTGTTCATCTGAGGGGTTAGTTCATATGATATGTTTATAGAGCTGGTCGATACGAACGCGGCTATACCTAATATGTATACTTTTTCTTTCCCCCTATTTTTTACCATTTTTTTTTTACTTTATTTGGGGGAAATTAAGTTTTTATTTGTACTTGAAACTTTTAATTTTTGGGGGGGAAAACTTTATTTTTTCAACTTTTTTTTTTCACTTAATTTTTTTGTCCCACTTTAGGACTTGAACTTTTGGGGGTCTAATCCTTTACAATGCATTCCAATACTTCTGTATTGGAATGCATTGGCTGTATGAGTAATACTGTGTATTACTCATACAGCTTCCGGGGCCTGTGAGATCCAGGGGGCTGGATCTCACAGGCTCTTCACCGGACGGCAGCACAGATGCCTCAGGAAGGCATTGCGCTGCCTTCCATGCCATCGGGTCCCCCCCACAGCCCCATGGGGACCCGATGGCACCGCCTGCCGCCGCAATAGGTAAAAGCTGCAAACAGCAGGTTTGAATTGATCGCCGACATGGGGGGGTCACGGTACCCCCCCCCGGCATTTAGCCGAGGTGCCTGCTCAATGATTTGAGCAGGCACCGTGTCCTGTGTCCTTAAGTACCAGGACATAAGGGCGTACCTGTACGCCCTGTGTCCTGAAGAGGTTAAAGGGGCGGTCACAGTGAAAGTCATTGTCACGGAAGGTGTACAGGAAACAAGACAATGCAAAAGAATCTATGACTCACTGGATCCAAAACTAAGGAACAAAAGGGAGACCCCTGCATGAGACCTGGCACTCTCCCTGACTGCTCAGCCTATGCGAACACCCCAAAGGTGGATGATCGCATATCCCCGTACCTCGACTATATAATACCTGAACACCCTACAATAGTGAGGGGACACGACCACTGGCTCCCTACACTAGACACGGAGGGAGTCAGGGTCATTTGGGATCCAGCAAACAGAAAATCACAAATGAATGTACAGCACTTATCTTGTAGAAGACTGGGAAATAGGAACAGCATGCACACACACTCCAGGAAGTTGTATAAGCCGCACACTAATGCATTATGGGGAGGAATTTAAAGGGATGCAATCAGTCCAACTACATGACAGCTGAGAGAGACTAACGAGATGAGGAACTGAAAACCAAAACAAAGAAAACTCAAGGAGGAGGTTCTGAAAGCCTTCTGTCAGAGCTTCTCAGCTGTCTGGTTGTGACAGTACCCCTCCCTCTACGAGTGGACTCCAGACACTCAGAGCCCACCTTCTCAGGATGGGACCTATGGAAAGCCCTGATGAGACGAGTGGCCTTAATGTCTGTCACTGGGACCCACATCCTCTCCTCAGGACCATAACCCTCCCAATGAACGAGGTACTGGAGAGAACCGCGGACAAGACGAGAATCCACAATCCTAGAGACCTGAAATTCAAGATTCCCATCAACCATAATCGGAGGAGGAGGCAAAGGCGAGGGTACAATGGGTTGAACATAAGGTTTCAATAAGGACTTATGAAAAACATTATGGATCTTCCAAGTCTGAGGAAGATCAAGACGGTAGGCAACAGGATTGATGACAGACAGGATCTTGTAAGGCCCAATAAACCTAGGACCCAACTTCCAGGAGGGAACCTTCAATTTGATATTCTTGGCAGACAACCACACCAGATCACCAACATTTAGGTCCGGACCAGGCACACGTCTCTTATCTGCCACACGCTTATATCTCTCACTCATGCTCTTTAGATTATCCTGAATCTTTTGCCAAATAGATGACAAAGACGAGGAGAATCTGTCCTCATCAGGTAAACCAGAAGACCCCTCTCCCGAGAAAGTCCCAAACTGCGGATGAAACCCATATGCACCAAACAATGGTGACTTATCAGAGGACTCCTGACGACGGTTATTTAAAGCGAACTCAGCAAGGGACAAAAAAGAACACCAATCCTCCTGATTCTCTGCCACAAAACAGCGCAGATATGTCTCCAGATTCTGATTGACGCGCTCTGTCTGGCCATTTGACTGCGGGTGGAAAGCAGAAGAGAATGACAACCGAACCCCCAAGCGAGAACAGAAAGCCTTCCAGAATCTGGAAACAAACTGCGTGCCCCTATCAGAGACTATGTCTGAAGGAATACCATGCAATTTGACAATGTGATCAATAAATGCCTGTGCCAGCGTCTTAGCATTGGGCAAACCAGGAAAAGGGATGAAATGCACCATTTTGCTAAAACGGTCCACCACCACCAGAATCACAGTCTTCCCCGAGGAACGAGGCAGGTCCGTTATGAAGTCCATGGACAGATGTGTCCAAGGACGGGAAGGAATGGGTAAGGGAAGGAGAGGACCTGATGGCCGTGAATGAGGGACTTTGGCACGAGCGCAAGTCTCGCAGGCTGCCACAAAACCATCAACCGACTTACGAAGCGCAGGCCACCAGAAACTCCGAGCGATGAGATCCAGTGTGGCTCTTGCCCCCGGGTGCCCAGCAAGGACCGTATCGTGGTGTTCCTTAAAAATCTTGTGTCTTAAAGTGAGAGGCACAAACAACCTCCCAGGAGGACAAAGATCAGGAGCCTCCGACTGGGTTGCCTGCACCTCTGCCTCCAATTCAGGAAAAAGAGCAGAGACCACCACACCTTCAGCCAAAATGGGACCCGGGTCTTCAAAATTCCCACCTCCCGGAAAACAACGTGACAGGGCATCTGCCTTAAAATTCTTAACCCCAGGGCGGAACGTGACAACAAAATTAAACCTTGAAAAGAACAAAGACCATCTGGCCTGTCTCGGGTTCAGAAGCTTGGCTGACTCCAAGTAGGCCAGATTTTTATGGTCAGTAAACACGGTGATAGGGTGTCTGGCTCCCTCTAGCCAATGGCGCCATTCCTCAAAAGCCAACTTGATGGCCAACAATTCCCTATCTCCCACATCGTAATTTCTCTCTGCGGAGGAGAGTTTCTTTGAGAAAAAGGCACACGGTCGCCATTTGGCAGGAGAGGAACCCTGAGACAAGACCGCACCCACACCCACCTCAGAAGCATCAACCTCAACTATGAAGGGTAAAGAAATATCAGGTTGTACCAGGATGGGAGCGGAAGCAAAACTCTCCTTGATATTAGAAAAGACCTTACGCGCCTCTACCGACCAGGAAGAAAAATCTACCCCCTTTCTGGTCATATCAGTGAGTGGTTTAACAACAGAGGAATAATTCAAAATAAACTTCCTGTAATAATTGGCAAAGCCCAAAAAACGCATCAGCGCCTTCTGATTCTCAGGAAGCTCCCAATCAAGCACAGCGCGGACCTTCTCGGGGTCCATGCGAAAACCAGAAGCGGAGAGAAGAAACCCCAGAAATTGAATTTCTGGAACCGCAAACACACATTTTTCCAGTTTCGCGTATAATTTATTCTCCCGCAGGATGAGCAAGACCTGACGTAAGTGTTCCTTATGAGTTTTGAAATCAGGAGAAAAAATCAAAATGTCATCCAAATACACTAATACAAATTTTCCCATTAAATGATAAAAAATGCTGTTCACGAAATGCTGAAAAACGGCTGGGGCATTCATCAAACCAAAAGGCATAACCAAATTCTCAAAATGGCCCTCAGGGGTATTGAAGGCCGTCTTCCATTCGTCTCCTTCTCTGACCCTGACCAGGTTGTATGCCCCTCTTAGGTCTAATTTGGAAAAGACTTTAGCCCCAACAACCTGGTTAAACAGGTCTGGGATCAGAGAAAGCGGATAAGGGTCACGAATAGTGATACTGTTCAGCTCCCTGAAATCCAGACAAGGTCTTAAAGAACCATCTTTTTTTTTAACAAAGAAAAAACCAGCAGCAACAGGTGACTTTGAGTGTCGGATGTGTCCTTTTCTCAGACTCTCAGAGATATAAGCACACATAGCGACCCTCTCAGGTTGGGAAAGATTGTATAAACGAGATTTAGGCAGCTTGGCGCCTGGGATGAGATTAATAGGGCAATCGTACTCCCTGTGCGGGGGCAAATCCTGAACTCCACTCTCATTAAAGACATCCGAAAATTCAGAGAGGAAAGGTGGTACAGTCTTAGTAGAAACCTCAAACAGTTGTCGTGAGGCAATTCTCTCTGCAAAAGTCACTCCAACCATTTATTTGCCTCGCTTGCCAATCAATAGTGGGGTTATGTTTAGTGAGCCAGGGTAGCCCCAACACTAGAGGAGTAGGCAACCCGTTTAGGACGAAACATGACACATCCTCAACATGAGTATCACTCACAATCAAACGGATATTGTGAACTATGCCCTTTAACGATTTCTGAGAAAGTGGAGCGGAATCAATAGCAAAAACAGGAATATCCTTTCCCAAAGTGCATACCTGGAAACCATGAGTTATTGCAAATTGATTATCAATGAGATTGACAGCTGCTCCACTATCCACAAAGATCTCACAAAAAATGCTCTTGCTCTCTAGCGCCACCCTAGCAGGCAGGACAAAACGGGAACTACAAGCAAACGGAAAACCTTCAATTTCCGCCTCAACCCTGCCAATAGTAACAGACGGAACATTTTTAAAAGATTTTTTCCTTTTTGTTTCTTTATTACTCCCAGAAAACTGCCTGAATCTCCTAGAGGGACAAACATTTGCCAAATGATTTATACCTCCACAACAAAAACAAACCCTCCCATGCGGGCTGAATCTTCTATTGTCAGAGGCAATCAACCCCAGCTGCATGGGCTCCTGCTCAGAAGGAGCTGACAGCGACTGAGACCCCTGTGCACAGAATGAGACCGCTGCACTGTCCCGGGACTGAGTATGACAGGAAGGAGAGATCTCTCCTCTCTCTCTAAGACGCCTGTCAATACGAACGGCCTGAGACATAGCAGAGTCCAAGGAGATAGGCCTCTCATGAAAGGCAAATGCATCTTTCAATCCCTCTGAAAGACCATGTCAAAATTGACTTCGGAGTGCAGCATCATTCCAACCAGTATCAGCTGCCCATCTCTCCGAAATTCTGAGCAGTATATCTCTGCGGATTGTTTACCCTGGCATGACAGACGTAGTCTAGACTCAGCCAGAGCAATACGATCCGGATCATCATATATCTGACCCAGGGCTAAAAAGAATTCATCCACTGAATGGAGGGGCCGTGCCCCCTCCGGCAGCGAAAAGGCCCAGGACTGAGTGTTACCCCTGAGCAGCGATATAATGATCTCCACCCTCCGTTCCTCATCACCAGAGGAATGGGGAAGAAGGCGAAAATGGAGTTTGCAAGCCTCTCTAAAACGCACAAAATTTTCACTACCCCCAGAGAACGTATCCGGGAGCGAGATCTTAGGCTCAGAACAAACTCCATGAACGCAAGCTGAACCGGTCACTTGAAACTGAGAAAAAGTCTTACGGAGATCAGCTACCTCCAATGAAAGACCCTGGAAGCGTTCAGCCAAAAGTGAAACCAGATACATGCTTGAGACGGTTTCGGCGGCTTATAATGTCACGGAAGGTGTACAGGAAACAAGACAATGCAAAAGAATCTATGACTCACTGGATCCAAAACTAAGGAACAAAAGGGAGACCCCTGCATGAGACCTGGCACTCTCCCTGACTGCTCAGCCTATGCGAACACCCCAAAGGTGGATGATCGCATATCCCCGTACCTCGACTATATAATACCTGAACACCCTACAATAGTGAGGGGACACGACCACTGGCTCCCTACACTAGACACGGAGGGAGTCAGGGTCATCTGGGATCCAGCAAACAGAAAATCACAAATGAATGTACAGCACTTATCTTGTAGAAGACTGGGAAATAGGAAACAGCATGCACACACACTCCAGGAAGTTGTATAAGCCGCACACTAATGCATTATGGGGAGGAATTTAAAGGGATGCAATCAGTCCAACTACATGACAGCTGAGAGAGACTAACGAGATGAGGAACTGAAAATCAAAACAAAGAAAACTCAAGGAGGAGGTTCTGAAAGCCTTCTGTCAGAGCTTCTCAGCTGTCTGGTTGTGACAGTCTTTGGTAAATGGGCAGTCACTGTGAAAGTCACAGTTAACGGGGCGGTCACTGTGAAAGTCACAGTTAAAGGGGCGGTCACCGTGAAAGTCACAGTTAAAGGGGCGGTCACCGTGAAAGTCACAGTTAAAGGGGCGGCCACTGTGAAAGTCACTGATAAAGGGGCGGTCACTGTGAAAGTCACAGATAAAGGGGCGGTCACTGTGAAAGTCACAGTTAAAGGGGCGGTCACTGTGAAAGTCACAGTTAAAGGGGTGGTCACAATTAAAGTCACAGTTAAAGGGGCGATCAGTTAAATGGGCGGTCACTGTGAAAGTCACAGTTAAAGGGGCGGTCACTGTGAAAGTCACAGTTAAAGGGGCGGTCACTGTGAAAGTCACAGTTAAAGGGGCGGTCACTGTGAAAGTCACAGTTAAAGGGGCGGTCACTGTGAAAGTCACAGTTAAAGGGCCGGTCACAGTGAAAGTCACAGTTAAAGGGGCGGTCACAGTGAAAGTGACAGTTAAAGGGGCGGCCACTGTGAAAGTCACTGTTAAAGGGGCGGCCACTGTGTAAGTCACTGTTAACCACCTCAGTTCCACTAGCTTAAACCACCTTAATGACCAGACCACTTTTCACAATTCTGCACTACACTACTTTCACGGTTTATTGCTCGGTCATACAACTTACCACCCAAATGAATTTTACCTCCTTTTCTTCTCACTAATAGAGCTTTGATTTGGTGGTATTTCATTGCTGCTGACATTTTTACTTTTTTTGTTATTAATCAAAATTGACCGAAATCTTTGCAAAAAAAATGAAATTTTTCACTTTCAGTTGAAAATTTTTCAAATAAAACTACATTTCTATATAAATTTTTCTCTAAATTTATTGTTCTACATGTCTTTGATAAAAAAAATTGCAAAAATTGTATATTTATTGGTTTGCGCAAAAGTTATAGCGTTTACAAACTATGGTACAAAAATGTGAATTTCCGCATTTTGAAACAGCTCTGTCTTTCTGAGCACCTGTCATGTCTCCTGAGGTTCTACAATGCCCAGACAGTAGAAACATCCCACAAATGACCCCATTTCGGAAAGTAGACACCCTAAGGTATTCGCTGATGGGCATAGTGAGTTCATGGAAGTTTTTATTTTTTGTCACAAGTTAGCGGAAAATGATATATATATATATATTTTTTTCTTACAAAGTCTCATATTCCACTAACTTGTGTCAAAAAATAAAAACTTCCATGAACTCACTATGCCCATCACGAAATACCTTGGGGTGTCTTCTTTCCAAAATGGGGTCACTTGTGGGGTAGTTAACGCAATAAATTTATTAACATTAACTTTATATAACATTTGAACAGAACATTAACTTTTCTAAACTTTATTGAACTTTTGGAACAGAACATTAACTATTTTGCTTACCGGTGATTTATTTTTATTTTTTTACCTTTATAGGACAAACCTCTCCTTCCCCATGGGACAATGTGCAAAGCGCAAATCGCCCAGAAATGTGGCAAAGTACATTATGCACTTTGTCCCAGGTGAAAGGATAGGTTTGCAGCAGCTCTGTGTGAAAGGGCCCTAAGACCCCTGTGTGCCTGTTCTGTGTCACGCAATCCCTATGCTAATAGTGTACCTGTGTGTGGTACTTCCGGAAACACTCCACTAAGCATAGGGCAGGGTGGTCAGGGCAGTCAGGACAGAAATAGCGGGTGTCACTCCTTATTCCACTCCTGCTACAGACACAACATTTTTTTCGGGGTGGCGGTTGGTTTGAGGTACCAGCAACGACATTGGGGAAATGTCGCTCGTGTAGACGGCTCACTACACTGGTGGTTGGGGCCACGGAACCTCCTGGATACAGGAGGTTCTCGATGATCTCTTCATGAAATTTGAGGAAGGATCCTGTTCTGCCAGCCTTACTGTAGAGAACGAAACTATTGTATATAGCCAATTGCATTAGGTATACAGACACCTTCTTATACCAGCGTCTGGTCCTGCGGGAAAGTAAATAAGGAGCCAACATCTGGTCATTGAAGTCCACCCCTCCCATGAGCGAATTATAGTCGTGGACACAGAGGGGCTTTTCAATGACACTGGTTGCTCGTTCAATTTCGATTGTCGTGTCTGCGTGACTGGAGGAGAGCATGTAAACGTCACGCTTGTCTCTCCATTTCACCGTGAGCAGTTCTTCGTTACACAAGGCAGCCCTCTCCCCCCTTGCAAGACGGGTGGTAACGAGCCGTTGGGGGAAGCCCCGGCGACTAGGTCGCGCGGTGCCACAGCAGCCAATCTGTTCTAGAAACAAATGCCTGAAGAGGGGCACACTTGTGTAGAAATTGTCCACATAAAGATGGTACCCCTTGCCAAATAAGGGTGACACCAAGTCCCAGACTGTCTTCCCAGTGCTCCTCAGGTAGTCAGGGCAACCGACCGGCTCCAGGGTCTGATCTTTACCCTCATAGACTCGAAATTTGTGCGCATAGCCTGTGGCCCTTTCACAGAGCTTATACAATTTGACCCCATACCGGGCGCGCTTGCTTGGGATGTATTGTTTGAAGCCAAGGCGCCCAGTAAAATGTATCAGGGACTCGTCTATGCAGATGTTTTGCTCAGGGGTATACAAATCTGCAAATTTGGTGTTAAAGTGGTCTATGAGGGGCCGAATTTTGTGGAGCCAGTCAAAAGCTGGGTGGCCTCTGGGAGGAGAGGTGCTGTTGTCACTAAAGTGCAGGAAACGCAGGATGGTCTCAAATCGTGTCCTGGACATGGCAGCAGAGAACATGGTCATGTGATGAATTGGGTTTGTGGACCAATATGACCGCAATTCATGCTTTTTTGTCAGGCCCATGTTGAGGAGAAGGCCCAGAAAAGTTTTAAGATTGGAAACTTGGACAGGTTTCCACCAGAAAGCTTCCCGGGTTGGTGGCTATAAATTGAGTGGCATACCGATTTGTTTCTGCCACGACTAAGTCCAAGAGCTCCGCAGTCAAGAACAGCTCAAAAAACCCCAGTGCCGATCCGATCTGAGCTGTCTCAACCCGAACTCCAGACTGGGCGGTGAAAGGGGGAACTACTGGTGCGGCTGAAGTTGGGGGCTGCCAATCAGGGTTTGCCAGCACCTCAGGGACTCTAGGGGCTCTACGGGCCTGTCTGTGCGGTGGCTGCGACGGGGGAACTAATGCACGTGCCACCGTACCAGCTTCAACTTCCCTTCTGGTGCTCGCCACTTCACCATGTTCTACTGCAGTGCTGGTACTAGGTCCAGGATGGGCTGCGCTGCTGGTGTATGCCTCACCACGTAATCCGACAGCGCCAGCCCCACTCTGCTGCCCTTGAAGCGGATCCTGCGCAACCTGTGGTCTAGCAACACTGGGCCGGGTACGCCTGGTGGTATCAGGGACCTCAACCTCATCGTCCGAACTTTGGGTCAGACTGCCACTGCTTTCTACAGGTTCGTATTCTGACCCGCTGGATTCGTCAGATGAGGGTTCCCATTCCTCATCCGACTGGGTCAGAATCCTGTAGGCCTCTTCAGAAGAATACCCCTTACTTTCCAT